>NC_088800.1:78920326-79220326 GCF_011386835.1 Chrysemys picta bellii
TTGCTGTCTTTTCCCCTTCCTGTTGCTAATCATAGTCCATACTCAGCTGATGGGGTATAACCAATACGGAGGAAATGGGTTGTGACGTTTCTTGGTTATTGGAATGCAGAACTTGGGCTGGAAATGTTGGTGATAAGATGAACTGAAACCATATTTGAGTTCGAGGCTTGTTGACCCTTCTTTTCTAGATGAAAGTGATTTCATTGGAGAATATTTTCCCTGTGCACTCCAACTGATGCCGTATTGAAAACAACAGATGCTTTCTTTTCTTTTAACAACCTCCCCTTTTTGGGTGGTTTGTTGCTAGTGACTGTCAGACCCAGGCCTAGTCCCATGAATTCTCCTACATTTTTGCACCAAATTTCTGTTGCATTTCAGACGACTGTGATTACTGTGCTGTCCCTTGGCTTCAGCAGGCATCCTTGGAGATGGAATCCAGTGCAACTCCAAGGTCATTTGAATTACAAGTGGCCATTTCATTCCCCCCTCTTCCCTCCCCCCGGTCTGTCTATGTGAAGGTGCTCCTACATTCTGGCATACTTGAATGTGACCTCCCATACTTGGTTACCTTTGCAGAATAATATTGAATTGTTTTAGTGATGGACTTGAAACTAAGAAAATGTTATCCCCAAAGAATTCCCAGGAATCATACAAAAAACTGTATCTGCCTTTTAAACTCCCCTTTCTATTTGAAAATGGGAGCTACTAATTTTTGTGTAAGGTTGCAACATTAAAAAAATTAAATGAATTTTTCTGTTGAAACTTTAAAAAGTCTGTTTACCTTTCAGCCCGTTTTTTCTTGTTTCTTCCAGTTGCTAGTTAAACTACACCACACGTTCTACACAAGGTATTAACTCCACAGGCTTTCTCTCCTGGGTATTATAAATGATTATGGAAACAGCTGGGATAAGGATACAGAGTAAGGTCTTAAACTAAAGGGACATTTAAGTTTGATTATCAGAAACTCCCAGTTGTTCAGAACAGGGTCATATCCCCTTCATCTATTAATTGTATTGAAAAACCCTTGATTATTTTCCCCAAAACTTCAATTATCTGAAATTGAGCATCTCTTACAATATTTGGCTAATGGAGATTGTACCATATGGTGGTTGTTTTTTTTAAGTTTCTTTACCTGCTATAACCCATACCTTGGGATAATCTAAAACTGAAGGGAAAAAAAATTAAATATATTGACTGTTCCTTTTTGCATTTTTCTGAGCTTGGCCAATGATGAGAAATGAATCAGTTTTACTTTGATTTATAGGCAGTTTATAGCTCCTTTCACTCATGCTTTACTAGTGTGATGCCTGGGTTTGCAAACAGGAAAGAGATTGTTGGTTTTATTCCATTGGAATTATTTTAAATTCACGTTTCTCTTGAACTTGGCTTTGTAAAAGCGTATTTTTGCAAAATGTCAATATTGTGGTGAATTTGATCTGATACAGGGACCCTGTCAAAGTGGTGTCAATTTGGCCTGATTCCGTGATAGCCCATCACGCTGCCCACAGGTGGGAGCAAAGTTCATGGCTGTAGCTCAGTCCCATTTTTCTGGGCCAGGAGAGACTGGATGAGCTGTAGGGGGCAGTGTGGTGAAGACAGAGCACTTGCATTGAACGCTGCCCAACACAAGGCTGGGAGAAGACTAAAGGATAACACATTTGGGATCCGCAGGCTCTGAGGGGGACTTGGACAGGCGTCATGTTGACCAGCTTATAAAAAAAAATTCTGCCGTGTTTCAATTTTTTGTCTTTTAGAAATTAGCTGCTGGTTGCTACATTAGCTAATAAACTACTGAATATGAGTAGCAACTGTTAATTTGATTTTGCACATACCCCAATTAGATGCCTGTGCATGTATGGAGTGACCTAGAGAGACAACTGCAATTGAGTCTGCTTCCACAACCCTTTTCTTTATTTTACTGTTTCATTGTTCAAAAAATCATTTAAGGTTGGGACTTAAATCTACCACAGTGAGAGCTGCTGACCTTAACTGGCATGTAGTGTGATGTGGAACATTGTTCACTAGGTCAACTGGAGGTGTTCAGGCTGGAGCTATAGCGTTACCTCTGAGTTCATGGGAGTTTTTTCCCCCGAGGAGACCCTTAGCACCTTTGATGTACTGTAGCATGTACCTGAATATTAGAAGGTGAGGAAAAAGGAAGAAAAGAACTTTCTGCCATAGCTATGTCCATGAAGGTTGGATGGCAGATGTAGTGAAAGGAATTTAAATTATAAATAGATCAGGTTTTAACTTTTTGCATATTTTACTTTGTGACCAGAAGCTCCTCATTTAAACCCAGCCCTGTGTTTGAATTATTAAATCCTCAGGTGGGGATTGTTCGCATCTTTGTCTGATATGCAGTGTCCCAGGCAACAAACTAGGCTGGATAGTTGTGAGTTGCAGCATAGGGAATCGTAAAGGTTCTGACAATGCCAGTTGTGCGGATGGACTCTACCTTGTCCCTCTCTGCGGAGCTGTTCTGGCTTGTGGCTTTATGAGCATAGCAGGAAGCAGTGTTGGGGACCTTGGCCAGCTTTAGAAATGCTTAAGCCATGCCTTGGCTTGTGTAATCAAACAGTGGCTTCAGTTCTATGTGCAGCTTTACATTAGATCAGGGGTAGGCAACCTACGGCACGGGTGCGAGCTGATTTTCAGTGGCACTCACACTGCCCGGGTCCTGGCCACCGGTCCGGGGGGCTCTGCATTTTCATTTAATTTTAAATGAAGCTTCTTAAACATTTTTAAAACCTTATTTACTTTACATACAACAATAGTTTACGAGTAGCAGCAACTACTAAATTTGTTAGTCTCTAAGGTGCCACAAGTACTCCTGTTCTTCTTTTAACAATAGTTTAGTTATATATTATAGACTTATAGAAAGAGACCTTCTAAAAACATGAAATTGTATGACTGGCACGCGTGACCTTAAATTAGAGTGAATAAATGAAGTCTCGGCACAGCACTTCTGAAAGGTTGCCGACCCCTATATTAGAGGAGCCTTTTTTGTTTAATTGAATTCTCTTGGGTTTCTTAATCCTGCTGCTAATAAACTGGAGTTGGGCATTAAGAACCAGTCTGTAAAAGAGGCGTGACCAGCTTTGTAGATTTGCCATTATAATGCAGCATATTGATCTTTTGCTTTGTGAACGTTCATGAACATGCAGCAACAATCTTTCTTTGTTGGCATCCAAGCCATGATCCATCTCCCATTTCTGCTCCCATCCCCCCCCCCCCCACACACACACACACACGCTGTTTTTTTTCTTCTGCAGTTGTTTCCTTCAATTTCAATGAGCCTCTGACCTAAATGCTCATTTATATGCCTTGGTTTAAAGGTCTGCGTGTGGTAAGACTGATTGTGCCCAATACTTGTCGCTGCAGTTGGACAAAAGACATCAGTTGTGTGACTTTTCTGTTTGAGTTTAAAAAAAAATAATAATAATTCCTTTAAAGCTGCTATATCTCTAGTATACACTACTGCGGTACTGTGTAAAATGCAGTGGAGCCATTTGAAGAGTGTTGTGCTGCAGGAAATCTGATTACAAGATTGTCTAGTGTGAGATTTGCTGAGCTACTAGGGATGAGACGCACACTTCCTTGTACGTACAGGATCTTAAACCATTTGCATAGCCTCATGCTGACCAAAATGTAGCTGTGACTTTACAGGGAAGAGTTCCCTTGTTATACATAGCTGTCTAGTGACTGTTTCTGGTTAGGTCAAAAGTCATTCTCTTCAATAGGTGGGTTATATTCAGGAGTGTGTGTGTGTGTGTTAGTTACATCATATGCACCTAGCACCACTAGTAGTGGCAAACATCTAGCCATGATGGTGTTTTTCTATTAAAATTCTGTCTTTTCAGGGTGTTGTGATATGGCTGTAAACATGTGCTGTGGGGTGAATAAACTTGGGCAGGCTTTGGACTTTTGCCAGGAGCACCGTTTTTAATTTAATTTTTTTTTTGTAAAGATTTGACTATTTATCTAAGTTAAAAAGATGACCAATACAAATCCTCTGTGGGTGCTATTTCATTTTAACGACACTGTATGAGACCTTTCAGCATGCATGGCAGGATGTGTCCTTACAGCTATGGAACTATAGACTTTTCTCACCGCTATAGCTCATGAGCTAGAGCCTAAGGCCTTGGCTACACTTGGGGATTCACAGCGCTGTGAAGCGTGAGTGTAGTCACACTGCAAGTACTCCACCTCTCTGAGGGGAGTAGCTTGCAGCGCTGCGAGAGAGCGTGCAGCGCTGCAGGCGCTGATTACACTGGCACTTTACAGCACTGCACTCGCTGCGCTCGGGGGGTGCGTTTTCACACCCCTGAGCGCAGCAAGTGGCAGCGCTGTACAGCGCCAGTGTAGCCAAGGCATAAGTGGGCTATTGGGCTGAATCCACTCCCCAGCTTCCAAAGTGGCACATCACAAGGAGAATGACATCTAAGAAACAACCCTTTTAAAAATACTTTTTTCAGAGTATTAATTTAGATCTATGTAAGTATACATTTTGTGTGTGTGTCTATATATATATCTATAGATATATAAAAAAATGGTCCATGACTATTCCCTTCTGTTAAGAGCGTAAATGGTACTTGACATAGATATATTAGTAAATTCCAACTGCAGGCACTAATTCTCAGAGAATATCTCTATTTTAGTACAGAGTGGGGAGCGGCCTGCAGAGGTGTAGCTTGAACCCGTCGATTCATTCCTCTTATGGGGCACGAGGACCAGTTTAGGACTCTGCTCTCCCTCTGGGATGAGTCTCACTTCTGGCACAATACTGGGAAACTCTGTAGCAGCAGCACAAGCTGTTCTATTGGCAGGGAAGTCCCCAAATGGCACTAATAAGAATTAGAGAATGAAAGGGATTCAAGCTGTCTCCCAGCCGTGGTTTGAGAAAACCAGGCCCCAAGATCCTTACACATTCTCAACCTGCCCTGTACATAAGGGAAACGCCTCCCTATAAATTGGAAATTAATTGGGCTGGCTGAAGGGTGAGCTTTATCTGCATCATGTTCAGTTTTCCCATCTGCTTTGAATTACCGAAAGGTTTAGAATTGGGATCCCCCAAGAATTCTGTGGAGGAATGGAAGTTCCCCCGGCTGGTCACTTTAGCATCTTGTGTAGTATAGGATATTACCTCCCTAAAGACAATGACTTAGGATACAAGGCTAGTGTGTGTGTGTGTGTGTGTGTGTGTGTGTGATTTTTTTCTACCCATCTCTTCTTTCTCTTTGATTCCCACTCCCCAGACATCTGCATTTGAATCTCTGCACAAAACCTGCAGTCAAGAAGGAAACATGCTCTTGACAAGCTTGAGTGCTGCTTTCTGGCTGGTATTCGGAGGTGGTGCAGCCTGTCTCATTCTGTATGAGAATACCTCCCACTGGCCTGAGGCGTAGAGTCTCCTAGATAACATATATCTCATTAAAAATATGCCTGCAATTAGAATTCCTCCTTTCCCGCTCCTGAGTGTGCCAAATTCATTCCTAGCATTACTCCGCTGAGGTTATTGGACTTGCCTTGGGATGAATTTTGACTTATTTTGACCTTACCAAAGTTACTCATAGCATTAGGGAGCCAGAAAGAAGCTGCTTCTGTGAGGTCTCTCAAGTAATATTTCATTGCATTTCTGTGAGGACCTAGAATACAAGCTTCTCCTAGGTTTCTGCTGGTATCAGGATCTGGTGGTTGATTTTCTTGGGAGGGTGATTTGGGCTGAAGGTTGTTCAAAAGGGAGTAGCCATGGTGCTGTGGGCAGTGAAAGAAACCACAGCTTTTCTTCTTCCCCAAGGGAGAAAAGCCACTGTGAAATCCAGATTTGACCCTCTGTATATTATGGCTCTTACTCCATATCCTCTCCAGACATGACCTAAAGGTTACAGCAAAGGCCCCTGGGAGTCAGCATCATTCTGGGGTTAGTGTGGGCTTCAGCTGCTTACTCATATGACCAAGAATAAGTCATGTGACTTCTTGCACTTCATTTGGCTTCACTGAAAACTCAAAAGCAGAACCATCATTAAAAAACAGGTGCAGTGTCAGGATATTTTCTAGGATTGGCTGGAAGAAAAGGATTTAGATCCAGTAGAACAGTGGTTGACAACCTTTTTTCATTTGCGGACCCCCTAAACAATTTTGAATGGAGGTGTGGACCCCTTTGGAAATCTTAGACATAGTTTGTGGAACCCAGGTTAAAAACCACACTGAAGTAGAAAAATGCAAATCCCCTTCCCCATCTCTGCCTCACTGCTAAAAATCTGGTGTAAAAGATCCTGTGTTACACTGACTTAAGTGCTACACTTTTGAAGTGGACAGGTTGCTGACATACACAACTGGGTCCAACGGCGAAGGAATTAGTGTAAACTTGAGCACTCTTTTTCTGTTGATTTCCCCCAAAATGTTCCTGCAGTCACAGGGAACCAGGGTAGTATTAGTTTTGAAGAGACTTTATCTTATGAAAAATAAGAGCAGGAAAAAATGTAAAAGTGTACTTGAAAAGACTACAAAATGGCAAAGCTGTACTACTTTTTTGATTCCTAATGTAGTGCTCTTTATCCCGATGAGACTAGAATTCTCCAGACTGCCAGGAAATCCAAGCTTAAGAGAGGATGGTGGTTAAGAGCTGTTTCAGAAGGATCCGGAAATTGCATTACACGTGCAGAAAACCGGATCTTAATTAATCTCAACAGTAACTATAAGAAACACCAAATAACCAGTAAGAAGGCAATAAAATCCTGTTCAAATTTTGAAGATCTATTAGAAAACTGTTAAATCTCTAACTAAGACTGTGAGAGTTTATTCCTGTGTGTTTTTTAGGGGGGTGATATGTATAACAGAGAGTAGGCCCCAGAATATCAGAACCTTGATCCTGTTCCTTTATACACAGGTATGTAGAGGAGAACCTTGTCCCCTCTGCATTGCAGTTTGGCACTTAGTTGAGAGAATGGTATGGGTGGGATGTAGCTATGTTTGCATTTTGGCTTCTGTTCTTGGCCAGAGAAGACATCTCCTGCCATAACTCTTTATAGAGTCCTTTCTGATGTAGAAAGGATTTTTCATGACCTGTTTATTAATCAGTGCTTTTAAAAAGCGGGTTGTATCTCTAAAGTGGAAACGCTAGGTCTATGGCATTGGATGTGAATTTCAGCTTCTCTCCTGGTTATGTTGCAAGTGCTGCCATCTGTGAAACACTTAGACTGCAACTACCGAGTATGTGGGTACAAAAGTGGTGGGTACAAATTGGGATGGTGGGAGAGGTCTGTGTTCACTAAGGGAGGGGAAGGTGTGGGAATGCAACATCCAAGGGTGGGACCTGCGTTTTTGTGTCAAATGGGATCCAGTATTTTTTTTATAAGGAGCCATACTTTTTTAAAGGTAATTTGAGATCTGAATGTGATTTCTAATGTATCAAAACATTAATATTTTAAAGCTATAACAAAGTTTTAAATTTCTACTATTTTTTCATTTATTTTACCTGTTCTGTTATCTATTATCTTAAATTGATGTATGTGGTTGAGGAGTATTGCTTCTCCTCTTAGCATTTTGTTTCTATAACCAGAAATAAAATTATATATTAAAGAGAAGGTGCCCTGAAATTGCTTACTCCTTTTGAGTGGCTAAAGGATATGCTCTTACTGCCTGCATAGCATTGTGATGAGTTGGAAGATTTCCTCAGCAGCCTGTGGTGTGGATTTCACCATTTTCTTGGTATAAACTGCTTGTGTTTAGGCCCAGTTTGTAATCAATTGTGGTATGGCTGGCTCTAAACAGGGTCTGTCTCCACATGATTAATGTACAGTTAGTAACTGTGACAGATAAGTGTTTCACTGCTAGCAGAGGCCTAGGCTGGCATGTTTGTCTTCTTTGTAACAGTTATTTTTCAGTGTGATCAGAATCACTTACCCATGTCTATGGAACCAGAGAGGTTGCCTGGGCCTGCCTTCCTTCCAGCTCTCCCTATTGTAGAATATCCCAAAGGGCTTTGTTGCTCTGTGCTGCTGGTGCTATTGTGTGTGCCTGTCTTCTGGACGCTCTGTCTCGTGCATGGCTATAAACAGGCAGTGTACAGTGGGGGATGACAGAACTTAAATATTTCTTCTCTCCATTCTTGCCCTTGAATTGTGTGCAGAACATTAGGTGTATGTTTGTACATCTTCAGGGTTCAGAAAAATCCTAGCTGTGAGCCATCAATTCAGCTCTGGTATTTGGAAGGTACATTTGGGAAACATTAGCTCCTCATATTGTTGGCAATAAATAACCTGTCTCTTTTCTGCATCGAGATCTATAATCTTTTCCATGTGGATTAGCCCATCATCCCTCAAACTGGCTGTAGACTCAGGATCAAGTTTTCACTTACCCATTAGGATTTTCACCAGTTCTGTGCTAAACCATTTTAACTGCTGCTGTAAATGATAGACAGCATATTGCGAAGCTTAGAAGTTGTACATGGGCTGAAAACATTTCCAAGTCCTCCCGTTTTTAAGGCTAGATAATGCTTATGCCCTACTCTTCCCTTTGACACCTTATGTCATCTGCACCATCCCTATTCCAATTGCTCATTTTAGTTAACCAGGTTGTCAGTTTCAGAATTTAATGTGAATGCCATGAAGACCTCTGGACCTAAAGATGGGTTCTCCCTGCCAAGTAGCCATAGTCTGGCTGACTCCTTCATGTGTTAAAAATCTTGCCCAGATCAGCAAAAATACTTAGCAGACAAAGTCTGTAGAGAGCTAGATCTGGGCACCTCCTTTAGCATCTTCCTTTTTAAATATAGCATCAGTGTTGGACCCGTTTTTAAAATATAATGGACAAGCTCCCCACTGTATTATATTTGGGAAAAGCTGAACCTTTGGTCTCTAGGCCCTCTGTTTTCTGTATGTCTGATTTATGCTCTATGATGACTTTGTCGATAGCTACAGCAATGGAAGTTTCTGGTTCCAAGGGCAGCATGAGCTGGCACACAGATGGCTAATGGAAACTGTTATTGATTAAGCTCTTTAAGGAACTTTATACCAATGAGTGGCTCAAGGCATTCAACTCCCAAAGGTAAAAGAACCAGCAAACTTTGCACGGTACTATCCCTTCCTGCTGAAAGACTGTTGGTAAGTGCAGCTCTAAAAGCTACAGGCTTATTAGCAGTCGGAAGGGATATTTCTAGGAAGGAAATGTTAATGTCTTTTAACCTTTTGGAACCTATAAAGCTAGCCTGCTGCGTAGCTGTTTTTATCTTGGCCTTTTCAAAATACATTATTTTCAAATGGGTCCTAGGGAAGGCTAAGAGCTTCTGCCCCTGTCACATTTTCCAAAAATGAAAATGTAAAATCTCTGCTCTACGGACACTTCTACACACAGTGCTATGACTGTCTCTGTGAGAACCTGCCTTTGTCCTATACGCAGGGGC
This sequence comes from Chrysemys picta bellii, assembly GCF_011386835.1. Taxonomy (NCBI): domain Eukaryota; kingdom Metazoa; phylum Chordata; order Testudines; family Emydidae; genus Chrysemys; species Chrysemys picta. Next base: position 78,929,730 of record NC_088800.1, read on the forward strand.
GACGACCTCACAGCCATGCTTTGGCTTTGACTGTGAACAAAGGGGGGGCCTGAACTGCTGCTAGGTGATATTTGCAGGGAGGTCAATTCTCCAACTGTACCTCCTCCAGCATGGCAGCTCCCATGCTACAACTCTGCCACCTCTATGGGCAGCTGCCATTTTAAGTTCCTGCAGCTAATGGTTCTTCCAAGCTTTGCTTGAGGAGGAAGGTCTCAGTAAATGTTGCGGTGCTGCTGACTAAATTTCTGTGTCGCAGGTAGCTGCTGTGCCAGACCTCTCGCATGGCCTGCTCGTGCGTAAGTTACGCCTCTGCCCACAAGCTCCACCTTCAGTCATCACAGCTCGGGGGGAGGGGGTGGCCGGCCCAGTGTCAGGCTGGTTCACCCTGGGAGGGGGCTCTACAGTTGCCAAACCTCCAGGAATTAAAGATCGCCCTGGGAGGAAATCTCCAGGAAAAGCTGGGCAACCCTGGGGGGGGGGCTAGCACTACCCCTTCCCTGTAACATGTGCACCCCAGCCCCCACTTATCCCCTGCCAGGGCCTGGGGTGCACGTGGAGCCTGTGGGGGCTGGGCCCCTGGCTGCCCCTTCCCTTGAGCAGTGTTAGCCCCAGCGGGCTCCACGTGCACCCCAGGCCCTGGCAGGGGATAAGTGGGGGCTGGGCCGCAAGGGAGGGCCTCTGTTCATCCTGGGGCATCTAGCACTGTGAGGGAGGGCCGGGGCACAGGTGCTACTACTGCACGGCCTAGGCAAGCCCCTGCCACTCCCGCGGGGAGGGGAAATGGGGTGGGGGCGACTGTACATAAATGACCCTTGAACTGAGCCTTAAACCACGTCAATCCGTCCCCTCCTCCCCTAAGAATGGGGGGACTATTTCTCTTACCTCTCCTGCCCCCGGCGCGGCGGAAGGATACTGTTATGTTGCGCTGCGATCCATCCGAGCCCGGGGGAGGGGAGGATGGCAGAGCGGCTACTGCTCCCGGAACTGTTCGTGCGGGGGCAGCCGCGTTCCCCACGAGCCCCCATCTGGCACGGACCCGCCTGCCGGAAGTGGCCGGGGCGGGAGCGGAAACAATGTGGCTCCTTCCTCCGCTGCCCTAAAGCCCTATTATCCTAGACTAACAGCGGCGGGATGTTCACGCCGGGGGCGGAAAACTTCCTGCGGCAGGCCAGGTACGGGGGGAGCCGGCTTAACCAGACCTCACTCCGCTAGCGACGCGGCCCCGTGTGTGGTGGGGGTCGCTGGGGAAGAGGCTCAGGGCCGCCGGACGCCTGGGTTCCGTGCCCCGCGTGGGGAGAGGGGCCGCCGGACGCCTGGGTTCCGTGCCCCGCGTGGGGAGGGGGGCCGCCGGACGCCTGGGTTCCGTGCCCCGCGTGGGGAGAGGGGCAGCCGGACGCCTGGGTTCCGTGCCCCGCGTGGGGAGAGGGGCAGCCGGACGCCTGGGTTCCGTGCCCCGCGTGGGGAGAGGGGCCGCCGGACGCCTGGGTTCCGTGCCCCGCGTGTGGGGGGTTGCCTGTCCCTGGTTCTGCTCAGGGCAGTGATCGCTGTGGGCGGGCAGGGGAGGGGAGTTGTGTCTCGGCTGGTGAATTGAGCAACATAGTTCCCGAGGCTGTGAGTGTTCCCAGCGCTTTGTGCTCCCACACTGAGGGCTCCTCCGACACTGACATCTGCAAACCCAGGGGGAAGGGGAGTGTTGTTCTCCCCACTGCCCAGCCTGGGAGGCTGAGGCAGGGGTGTGAAGTGACTTGCCCAATCTATCGCCGCTAGAAGGGGACGCTTCAGACAGGAACTGGTCTCCGCTGAGAGGCTTCCCATTGCTGACAATAGGCAGTGGGAGTGGGTGCAGCTGCAGTGTCACTGGAAACAATTCCAGATTCAGCCTTCTCAGAAGCCCTCCTGAAACCTTGCTCCCAAGGATGCGACTAAAATAGTGTGCTTTCAGAGGACTGCTGAGATACCAGCAGGATGATGTGTTCAGAGGAGAGTTGCAGACATCCCTTGGGTCTTCCTAGCTTTGGCTTTGTTTCCATTCTGGCAAATGAAGGGATGAATGGCTTCTTTTGAGGAGATATTAAAGCTTTTTCCCACTTAAATTGCCAGTTTAGCAGCCATAGCTTTGAAGTGGTAGTAGCTATTTATTTCCTTTCTTTAAAGACACTTGCCATTTGAGAAGAGGCTTAGAAATTGACTTCTTAAACTTGAAAAGCAAATAAAAACCGCATAGCACAAAAATAAAGGGGAAATGGTTTTAAAGGAACAAACATTTCAGATAGTTCGAATCACAGAAATAGGTTTGATACCAGTATTTTGGCTTTGGGGTTAACAGAGCAGTAGAATGTGGACTTATGTGTTTTTGTTTCTGTATGTTTTAGACCAGGGAATTTTCCTGGTTTAGGGCTTCCTAATTCCTCTGTTGCTCTTCTTCACTAGGGAGATCCAGGATGAAGAACTGAGAAAGTTTAGTTCCCGAATCACAAGCCTTCTCCAGAATCATGACCTGGGAAATGATACCATTGACTGTTTGCAGAGACTTTTCCTTATTGTTTCAGCCACAAAATATGGCCGGAAGTGAGTGAGAGGACATGTTAAGCCCTATTAGGCAGTCACTGTAACAGGGTATTTTCAAGAATGTGTTTCAGCATTCTATAGATCAGTACTACTACAGATCTGCCCTACTTCCTTTGTGGATTGCATTTGCAGGGACCAAAAATAGTTAATAGCTTTTTTGTATTTTAATGTATCTACCAATATGTCATTGTACCCAGGGGTGAGTGCTATGCTCTTTTAAATCTATTACTGCCTGTTATTATATAACATCTGTATTTCTGCACCTTAACCATGAAAAGTAAATCTTGTGAAGATGGAATTTCTGTGCGTGTTTGGTTGTGGTTTTTTTGTCTTCTGTTTCTGTAACAGAAAATATTTTTTTAGCATCCTCTTCAGTGTGCTAATCCCAGCAGCTGTGTTTCTATTAGAATATAAAATGTTGAAATTGAAGCTTGTGCTTCTCCAGTACACAGGAGATGCAAAGCATTCTGTTCTTGACAGATCAGAAATGAAGGCTGGGTGACTGCAAAAAATTCCCTTTACTGAAAACGCTGTGTTAGTTGCAGATGTTGAAATCCAGTCCACTCTCTTGCTCCTTGCAAACTAGAGATCCCGTCCAGCTCCATTTAAAGTAAGTGGAAAAAATTCCCTCTGACTTGGTTACGAATTGGATCAGGCCTTATTAAAGGAGTGAAATTCAGAGATGCTCAAACTGAAGAGGTTGAGTAATATGAGATTACTTAGGGCCAGCCTCAAAGAAGACACTATATCAAGACTGTCAAATAGGAATATAAGTAAACGTTCTTATCCTCTTGTTTTCTTTCAGTGATACCTGAATGACTGGTTTTTGTTTGTTTTGTTTTATTTTATTTGTTTTTTTTTTTTTTTTTTGTAGGTTGGATGGCAAATTTGTAGAGCTGTTGCAGAAAGTACTGTGTCTGCCCAAGTGTCCTGAGCAGATTCAGGCGCTGTGTGCTGCCATCTTGAGAGAGATGTCACCCAGCAATGATCTGATCCTATCCTGCGATGAAATCCAGGATGCAAAGCTCTTGAGTCTAGTGTCCTCCATCCTCTTGGCTCAGGTAGATGGACTGTGCTGTCAGGAATCTTGTCTAGACTTCATCACCCCTTCACTTAAGGGAAGTAAAATGTACTTACGTGTGTATAAATAAGAACAGAAGGAACGTCAAGTAAATTAAGAAGAATAGATTATGCCTTGTTTGGAATCAAATGGTAGAGTTTTCTGTGTATTCAAGATTTGATAATGAGCCATTTAAAATCAACGTGTGCATAGCGTGAGGGGATGAGAGCAGTGGGCTCTGTGACCTGGGGAGCGGGAAGGAACCTTTCAGTGCAAGCTCCTGTAATAGAGTTCAAGCTATTGCTGCTAATGCCTGCAAAGGAAAGGATTGAAAAGTGAATTTATTTTGGCTTCTAACCTCTTTATGGTGCTGGTTTTTCATAACATGTAGAGGTCTACTTGGCCTAACTTTAAAGCCTGAGCCAAGCGCAGCTGATCCCAGCCCGACGTTAGAGTGTTGAGTCGTTGTCAGAATTGAACCAACCTGAACGTACATTTCCCCCGCAACCTGTGTAAATGCTGCCACTGCCTCGTCCTTGGGACTTGGCTTGATGGTGGCTGCCCGAGCCCACTATCCAATCTCTCCTGCCCATGGTGGTGAGGGGTGATCGGTAGCAGTTGCATGCCATGCTCCTGCTGGCCATCCCCAACTTGCTGCGCTGTGTGTGCTGCAAAGTGAGAGGGCTGCAACTCCTTGGCCCGCTCGTTCTGCAGTGTGCACAGAGCGCAGCAAGGTGGTGGTGGCTGGCAGTAACATGGCACGCAGCTGCTGCTAACCCCAAGAGCAGGTAGAGGTGTCAGAGATGACCCAAGGGGGAGGGGAGGGTTGTTTTCACTTGTTGTCAGGTTCGGATCGTGTGCAAGGCTCTAATGTACCTTTACTAGGGAAAGTAACTTATTTATAAAGCAGAAAGCAGCGGCATAGTTAAAAATGTAAAAATTCCAAAATCTAAAACTGGCCTCTCATCTGTGTCTTTACCCTTGAATTAGAAACCGAACCATAACACATTTTTGCTCTATTCTGATGTTGCTGACGCTTTGATTTGGCAGATTTAGTGCTGCTACGGCAACTCATTACAGCAAGTGGCACTAATGAGCAATGTCCCACTTGATGTAATGAAAGCGGGAACTGTTCAGCAGAGCCCTTACAAAAAGACCCTCCTATCTTTCGTTCTTGCCTGTCAGTGTCTCCTTTAGATGAGTTTCTTCCTCTAACTGCAAGGAAATGAAGTGGAGGTGGGAAGTGAGTCACTCGTTCTATTTGCCTACCTGTCATTGCAGCTCTGTGAGTCCCGCGAACTTTGCCTGAGACATGTAGCTTTCCAGAGCTTGTAGCCTTACTGTTGCCTCAGAAAGAGGCAGCTGCAGCAACTTTCTTCCCTGGCTTCTCTGCCTCTTGCTCTTCTACTTTTGGGAGAGTAGACTGGCAGATGTAATTTTAGACACTGGACATTTCTAACAGGTGAAGAGCAGATCCTCTAAGTGGCATGTAAACTTGTTAAAAGCTGGAAATCTGCCATGGATCATCATTCATTCATGCTTCTCTCTAGAAAGCAGGCAGGGCTCCTGAAGGTGCATGTCAGCAGCATGACGACATGGTTCCTTCAGTTCCGTTTGTGTCACAGCTTTGTAACCCAGGCGGGATGGAGTGTCCTCGTACCATTTTCCTTTACTGTAATGATCCCGAAATCATAAGCCTCTTCTTTAATGTGTTTCTTGGGTCCATCTGTCCATGTGTGGGGGGGAGGCAGGGAGGGGAGGAGCGTGTATGTATTTGTATGTTAACAGCATTACTAGCCTTGAGTAGGGTTCCCAAGTGCATCTCCCTCACCTCTAGAAAGTTGTGTAGCTCAACACCAAATCCCTTGCTTTTTCCTGAGTAGGGCACACATCTGATAACTAGTGGACAAGGTGATGCCACAGGTTGGTGTTGATTTACATCTTTCTGATCAAGAGGATGAGGCAGCCAGCTGGGGAGACTGTCAGAGACTCTGAATACTCGAATGGGTTTCAGTTTCTCTAGCAGGATGGCTTTGGAGGAGGAAGAGAACCATTTTCTACCACTAGCGCAGCCTCTCCAAAGGTTTGGTATCTGCCTGTCATCCCAAAGGAGGAGGGATGACCCAGGTCCCCTGACAGTTCAGTCTAATTATGTATCTTAAACCACATCAAGACTGTCAAAACAGAGAGTGTTTTATTCTCCTTACAGGTGCCGGCTAACTAGGCATGTTGGAACATGTTTCATCAATCTGACTCAAAGCCACAAGCCTTGCGTTTAAAAATCATACTGGCAAATTCACCACTAGGGATTAGATGGAGTTGTTAGCTCTGTTGTTTGCCTCTCCATCCATGCTGGATGAATGTAGCATTGTATTTGAAGGGGGTCCACTAAAGCCACTTTTGACAAATAAATTCAGCTTTAAATTGTGACTGTCCACAAACTTGTTGCTTCATCCGATGTTTTCTCCATTGGGAACTGTGGCTTCAGCGTGTAGAAGAGATCTGTGGACTATGGTAAAATAGATGCACTCAGCACCAGAGCAGAGAAGCTCTCATCTAAGCGTTTGTAAGGCTGAAATCATTAAAATCTCAGTTGCAAATGGTCATCTTGTTTTAATCTTTGCTTCATTTTAAGGGAAATAAAAAGGCTGAGGTGTTAGCAGTGGGGCAGCGTGTTGTAAAAGTCCTGGAAGGGCGACTGCCTGAGGGTCACAGTTCACGGCACCTTCTTCCTCTACTCTCCAAGATCATCAGTCTATCGCCAGCAAGCCTAACTGAAGGTAAATGCGAGAGGGTCCTAGAGACCCACAGAGAATGAACAGATCACAATCACGCAGCATGGTGATAAAGAGAAGGGTCTTTGAAGGCTTAGACCCAAGAGTATGACTTGGGATACTTACAAATTGCCATTATAAATGGCACCTATATCCCAGGGAAGGTGAAACTCTGATCCATTGAGGATCATTATCTTCTTTGTTCGATGCTCTCGAGGGTGCTAGGCACCTCACGGGACAGAAAGACACGGGCTCTTTAGGCAGAGAGATCCTCGCTATATGTATGTGCCTAGCACTGGGGCCTCTGAGTGCGATTGCAATAGAAATATGTACCCTGAGGAGCTTGGGGTGGGGGCGGAAAGGTTTACATGGCTCCCCAGTTTGCGTCTCTCTATTTCGTGAATACAGAAGAACAGCCAGTTCACTTTTCATAGGTTTCCTGGTAAAGTGGTATTTGGAGTGGCAGAGAATTTGAAAGGTGGGGATGATGAAATTTGGGGGGAGGGGATGGCCTGATGAGTAGGCTTTGGGCGAGCACTCCAGTCATGGAGGGCTCGATGGAAAAAGGTGCAGAAATGCTCTTTTGAAAAGGAGATGCTGCACTGTGCTGCGACAAGGTTCAGGAATTTGCTCAGAGATTTGCGCTCCTTGGACAGAGACGGGGGGAGGCTGGAAGGAAGAGGCTGGAATGGAATATTTGCCTTTGCCTGGGATGCAGCACCACTTCCCTGGGCTTCTGCTACATTCAATAGGATAAAACTGTATGGGGGATATGCATTTTCATGCTACAGCCTCAGACTAATCACAACTCCCTGAATTAGGGAAAAAACATCCCCCACAGACAGGTTATTCCATTATTGTCCGTTACATCTCACCTTCTGATACTATCCATCTGATAGCTCTGTTGGAGACAGGACTTGGGAATAGATGTACCATTGGGCTGATCTGTATTACAAATCCCAGGTGTCAGAAAGTGAGCACAGGCTTCAGGCTGAAGAATTGTGCAGAACATTGATGAAATTAAATATAGCATTGAACAGGGGTGGGGGAAGGGCCAGGGGGTGGGAATCGTATACGGAGCTGTGAACGGAATATAAAAGATGCTGGTCTCTGAGTTTGTGTAAAAGTAGAAGAACCGGAGTGTGTGTGTGTGTGTGTGTGTGTGTGTAAAAATCACCTACAGAGTTTGACTGGGGGAATCTCTTTGCTCTGAGAGTTGCTAAGAGCTGGACTAGAGTTCTGCTGGCAGTCTTGGGCTAGGTTTAAAGTATACCAGTTCGGGAGCAGTTTTTAGTGACTAGTGTGCTGCAGAGGCCTCTTGCTATGATGAGTCTAAACCTTACCTGCATTGCTTTCCATCTGTAGATCAGACCAATCTGGTCAATAAAAGGATGGTGGACTGGCTGAGATACGCAAGTGTTCAGCAAGGAGTTGCACAGCCCTCTGGAGGCTTCTTCTCCAATCCCAGGGCAAGGCAGGTGAGTGATGAATTCAAAAAACCCTCACAAAGGACCTGGACCATGTCATGTCACCTCCCCACCCTTAAAGGCTCCTGAGCTCAGGTCATTTTTAGGAAAGGTGATCTAAAAGTTCTGCTGTTCTTAGCCAGCTGGACAGCCAGTGGGTGCAGCAGTCAGGCACCTTGGGCATCAGAGTTTGGATTTCAAACTCCTAGGCTAATGGGAGTACAGAGACAGAAGGTTTAGCCCCAGGGAGAGGTGGAAGAGAGCATCTTGTAGATTTTGGTGACCACACGGACATGTGTTGAGAACCATTTATCTTGAAACGGAAGGTTGCTGAAATGTGGCTTTTGAGGGAGATGGGAAATAAAAGGACTTTGAGGGCCCCTCCCACGGAAAAAGACCTGCACCTTCCCATCCTGGGCCTCTGGTTGTTATGGAGGGCCCCATCTTCTATATACATGTAAACATACAAACCTGTTCACTGATTCAGTTCATGTGTTTGGTGAACTCTACTTCCCCTCTCCCCGACCATCTTTATCTCAGGAAGTCCCGCCACTTCACCCAGTTTATCTTCTAATTCCCAGCCTGGCCCTGTCACAGAGGTGGATGGTGCAGTTGCCACAGACTTCTTCACAGTGCTCTCGATTGGTCAATATTACACAGAGGACCAGTGGCTCAACATGCAGGCCTTTTCCATGCTGCGCAAGTGGCTGCTGTGCTATGGGAGCGAGGGGGCAAACAGCCCTAATTCAGGTACTGGCTTGGTGCGCTGGGTGTGTGCCTAGAGGCTGGGGTTGAGTGTTGTATTACATCCCGAGTGGGATGTGCTTCCTGATCTAGTCCTGAAAGGGCATCTGGTGGCTTCACCATGAAACCACCATTTGGTTCAGTGTGTTTGGCACTGTCTCCCCAGTTGCTGCCTGAGTTGGTCCAACAGAGGGTTGTGGGTTGGAATTGAGGGTCCCTGAATTCAATAGCTGGGGATGCTAGGGCTACGACTGTTGTGAAGGAAATGTCACAGTGGGCCTGCTGAATGACCATGGTCTGATATGCCAGAATGAACCATTTACGTAGGCCCTCAGGTTTCAGGAGAAATCCCTCCAGGCTTCGCGGAAAAAGAAATGAAGGGCAGGCGTGGAGATAGCATCCCCTTAGGTGCTGTCGTAATGTTCCCACAGAATGTTCCCCTGGGACTGGAATCAGATACCACTTCCCCTCTGTGACATATCAGGGTACAATCCAGACCAGTGAGTAGCTGTCACCCCTGCCCTGCAATCCGGGGTGTCCTTTACAGTGCCTTGCTGCTCTAGCCTCCAGCCTGGACTGCCCCCAAACAGCCTCCAGCATGTAAAACACTCCCAGCTGTGAGTGTGTGTGTTGCAGTCAGACAGCCACACCTTGGCTCTGACCACCTTTGGTTATGTTGCAGGGTGACCCCAACACACCCCCGGACCCAGATCTTTACCCACAAATGTATATCCTCTGCTGCCCAGCCCTCTCCTGGGCAGTACAAATATGTGACGTCCGTTAGTCCTTTAAGGGAGTGATATGCACATAACTTGTTACCCCAAATGGAGTTATCCTGACACTTCAATTTGAACTCACTGGATTAGATAAAGCGGTAAAACAAGTTTAACAACTATAAAGAGAGAGATTTTAAGTGACTACAAGTAATGAGGCATAAAAGTCAGAAATGCCTCTGTTTAAACTTCCTTTGTTTTTCCTCTCTGCTTGCTGACTCTGTTTACTGTTTAAATGCAAATGAAGGCAAGCACACATTTCCTTGCGTAGGACAGACCTGACTTCTGGCTGGGCAGGGCTGTGGGGTTCGGAACATGTGCTGATAACATCATACAGGGAATCTTATAACTTCACAAACAATGTTGCCACAAATATTTTACCAGGACAATACTGATCAGCAAATTGTGTTTTCAGACGATCCCTTACAAGGCATGCTTTGTACAAAGATTATTACCACAGTGTGTAGGGTGTGAATACAGGGGTGTATTCCATTGTACCGTCTCTTCGCCCATGGTGAGCTGGGCAGTTTGTAAAGCCTCGTTCATAGGTGAAACTCTCAAACAGTACCATGCAGTGTGTGATCTGTGATGATCTCTTCTCTGCAGATGACAAATCAGAGGTAGATGGGTCTATCATGTCCATGGTCTCTGCTACCTCCACCTCCAGTCGCCTGCTTCCTCCAAAGGAGCGTCTAAGAGAGAAGGCTTTTGAATACTGCCAGCGGCTTATCGAGCAAAGCAACCGGCGTGAGTTGTGGTCTGAATATGTAGGACTCTCGTCAGAGCCCCTCAGGGTCATTCTTAATCATCTTGCTCAGTCTCCTGCTGGGCCGGGGGCACGGTCTCCCCACTGGTCTGAGACGAGGCCCAAGAATCTATTCAAGCCGCCTGCTAGGCCATGGCTCTGGCTTGGAGTCACTAAATGACTCCCTAGTGTCTGCGGAAGCGGAGGAAGGGATCTGAGCTGAGACTCCCTAGAGAGATTAGCTGGGGATGGGAGAAGTTGCTTGCTAGCTCTCAAACATCACCTGGTTCTATTGCCAGATTCTGTGTTCTACCTCATGCTGTTGATGTGGGTTTTGGAAAGTGTTGACACTGGGGTGTGGACTCTCTTGACTGTAACTGCTCAGAACTACCTGAGTTAGGGTCCACAGCTCTTCCCCACCATCCTTAATTCTGGGCCGTCTCTTCCACACCTCCTGGAGAGGGCTGCTGTGTGTTCGATAAGGATGCACTGTGTTTTGGGGAGGTCCAAGAAGGCTCAGTTCATCACATTGGTTTTGCTGGCTGAAGGGAGAGCTTCCACTGATCTAATAATGGACTTGATAGCATTAAGCCATTCCCAGTAGAGCCCATGCCAATACCAGCAGCATTGCCCAGTTTAACAATGACAAATACCCAGCGTGAGCCAGGGGACTGAGTTTGATTTGTTTATCTGTCAGGGGCTCTGAAGAAACCAGATGGGGACCTGCAAAAAGCTGTAAGTACACAAGGGGCAGGGGGGAGGATTTGTTTGCACAGTTCTGATCTTGCTGTACTTTCTCGTGCAGTGTCTCATCGAGGCTGTCACTATCATGGATATTATCTGCAGGCAGGACTCCTCCTATGTGTACCGGACGCTCTCCTGCCTGAAGATCTTGCATGGCAGAATCAGTGGGGACCTTGCTTATGCCAGGGCACTGCTGCCCATTGCTCAGTTCTTCCTGAACCACAGTAAGCTGACAGTGCACATGTGCTGTCCTCTCTAGAGCTGCTCGGACAGGGATTGCTGGGGGTTGGGATGTTGTTTCTGTTGCGCCTCCCCCCTCTTCCCCCCCCCCCCCCCAGCCTCCATAAGCTTTGGGAATCTGTGCAGTACCTGTGCGCTCATTCAGGCCTCTGTTTGAGAGGCAGGATTGGATCAGTAGGCACAGAAATACTCTTCCTCTCCCTGGCTTCCTGCTACTCTCTAGCTTTGACCATGTCTTAGGCTAGTATATCTAACGCTGCGCTGTCTCAGCAATGCTGGACCGGCTTTCTTTCTCTGTGCCTCCCCAGCAGCAGTTGCTGCTTGCACGGCTTTGAACATGCTCTCAGCTGGGCTGCCCAGTGCTGGAGATCCAGAAGTTGCACTACCGCCCTCTCCTATTGCTCTTGGTCTTGATGTTACAAAAGCCACTCTGTAAAAATCTCCAGCCCTTGAAGGGTGGCTGCTGGGTGGGCTGAGGTCCTGAGTGTGCCTTCCTTCCCAGGTGAGACAGCAGCGGTGGATTCAGAGGCAGTTTACAAGCACTTGTTCACCAGGATTCCTGCTCAGCTCTTCCACAGCCCAATGCTGGCCTTTGAGTTTATCCAGTTCTGCAGGGACAACGTCCAATTCTTCACAGAGAACCTCAGCATCTTCAGACGGAGCTTCCCAAACCTCTTCAAGGTACGGGGACTGGGGCTGGTTCAAGCACTGCTCTTCATGCATGTGTCTCCTTGGAATGGAAACCCCTAATGCTCAAGGAGGTGGCTGTACACCAGTGATGCCTAAACCTGTCGCACTCCCCCTTACCAGTAATGGAATCTGTCTGCGCCCCCTCTCTACAGTTGCACAGTTGTCTCAGCGAGGAGCTGGGGATGGGGGAGGAGCCGGGACTAGAAGTGGAGCTGCGGCTGGGGCAAGAGCTGAGCTGGGGACAGAGCTGGGCCGGGGTGGAGCAGGGGGTGGAGTGGAGCTGGGGCAAGAGCTGAACTAGGGTGGAGTGACTCCTGGGGGAATTCTGCCTCACTGCGTATGTGCAGAATTCATGGCCCCCGCAGATTTTTTTGCTTCCCTGCAGAAAAATTACTTCTGACAGGGAAGCAAAGGGAAGCTGTAAGAGCGGTCATGCACCCCTCCCCAGCAGTGTAGGCAGGTTGGTTTGGGCGCTCAGAGCAGCTGGTAGAGACGTAAATCGCCACTGGGGCAGGGCAGTCATGCCTGTGTCCCTCTTGCTCACTATTGCGGCATGCTTGGCGTGGAGGGGCAGGGCTTTGGGCTGTTCTGGGGAGGTAAGTGTGGGGCAGGCTCTGTCCCTCAGGCAGAGCAGCATGTAGCAGCCTGCCTGCTTAGTGAATTGTTTCCATTGTTCTTAGTGAATTCCCCCAAGATTATAAAACAGGTGTAAAAATGTTTAGGCTCTTTTACATTGTCAGAGTGGTGTAAAGAAGTTTTATTAAAAAGGACAGCGTGACCTTATAAATGCTTATGGTGCTTTAGTGATTAGAACTCGTCTAAACTTTTGCACTGAAAAAATTTCCTATCAAAATGTGCTCCATGAACTGTTTGCTACTGGCCTTTCTGGAGATGGTCAGTAGCCAATGTGAATTGCGAGTTTGAGTCCCCAGCCCTCACTTGCTCTTCAGTTGCCTCTGATGTAACACTGAGCATATGGCTGCATATATTTATTGACTAATAACTGGAACTGAAGGGTCAATACTAGCTACGTTACTATTAAACAAAGGGCGTTCGGGGATTTTCTTCACTCCCATTCTCCATCCATTGTATTATAGTTTAAATAAATTACCAAAATAATTGAAACTAGCGTGATTATATTGCATTATTTTAACAAATAAGATATGCAGAATTTTAAAATATTTGTGTGCAGAATTTTTAATTTTTTGGCGCAGAACTCCCCCAGGAGTATGAAGTGGAGCTGCAGCTGGGGCCGGGGCAGAGCAGGGGGTGGAGCGGAACTGCGTCTGGGTGATGCTCCCACCCTGTCCCCCGTAGGGGCTGGCCAGGCTCCGCTGTGTGCCATCCCCAACATTTCTCCACACGCCCCACAGTTTGGGGCCCATTGCCATGCACGTATGACAGACAGGCTGAGGCATGGAAGGACTCACCAGCAGTTTAAAAGCATGTGTGTGGTGGGGGATTAGTTCTGGCTATGTTTACATGGTTATTTAGGGCACGAAAGGCTGTGTGTAGCATCTCTGATCCGGAGGCGTCTGGGTGTGTAATACAGTAGTTGGGGGTGGGCAAGGGAGTAAGGGCTTGGCAACCAAACTGCAGCAGAAAGGGTGTCAATGGGCTCTATCCCAGGGGAATGATTGTGTTGTGGGATGGAGTAGTTCCTAGTTTGTCCACAGCACCCTTTAATTCCCTCATTGGAGTCTGACGACACCCAGGGCAGCAGGGCCTGGTTGGGGCAGGGGTTAATTCTCCTGCATTAAGGCTAGGGATTCAAAATTGCTAGTTCTGAGATCAGCCCCAGTGCAGGTGGCCTCTGGGAGCTCCTGTGTCGTCCTTGCAACCCCCCTTTTTGGAGCCTGTGGGGTCAATCCAGCTCTCTGCTGGGCCAGCCTGAGCGCCTTTCGAAGCAAATGCTCCATGCGGTGAAATTTGCTGTGTTGGTTTGTGAGGGACTCGGATCATCCGTTTCTAAATGTTTCGCTCTGGCTGTGGGGTCTCGGAGCTGAACTGCCCCGGCACTCCACAGTTCTGTGCATTTTGTTCCTCTCCCTTTGCCCCTGTAACTTCCGATGTGATATGCTTTGCCTTCTCTGAGGTGGGAGAATCCAGCCCGATTATGGGGGGGAAGAGAAGAAGCCCTACTGCTAGCTGCTTGTGAAAATCTCTGCCTGTTTTTCCCTGCAGCTCCTAGCATGGAATAGCCCAGCCTTGATCTCTGAGTTCATGGACCTTCTGCCAGCTCTGCTTGGTGCAGACACAGCCATCGAGATCTTTCACTTGCTGCTTGACCTGCCGTGTTTGGTGGCTGCTCTGGACATCCAGCTGAGGTGACATCACCTTCCCCTCCTCACTCTTTAGGAGGGCGTTGACATTGGGCAGTGTCCTGACCCACTCTTTGAGACAGAACTAACTGCTTGAAATGGCTGCCCCACACCCAAAGAACACCCACGACCGCATCAGTTCAGAGCAGCAGCTACTGTAGCTGGATTTATATGAGGCTGCGAAAGCACCTGACCAATAATGTTTGTAGCTCTGCTGCATGTGCAAAGATAGGGACAGTCAGGTCTCATGCTTCTGAGCAGTAGGCTGACTGTTGTTAGGGGTCAGGAAGGAATTTCCCTCCCTTCCCTCATGTCCACCTCTGAGCAATTGGTAGGTGTCCGTCCCTCTGGAGCATGTGGTATTGGCCACTGGCAGAGAGAGGATGCCAGAACTGGTGGTCTCGGTTAGCCAGTCTTACATTTAGGCTTGGAAGGATTCGATTTTTATTGGTAAGCGTTGATTTCATCATAGACACAAACCGATGAAAAAAATATTTCCATCGATGATGATCGAAATTTACAGATAGGCAAGGTCAGAAAAATGGCCCTTGATTAGAGTTTAAGGATATTTACAGTGTATATTTTGTGTTTTGATGGTTATAACGCTTTAACTTTTTGAGCCTCCAACATGTCAATAAATAATTATTATCTGGCCACCACCACCACCCATAATTTCCTGCAACTGTGAAAATGTTAATGGATAAAAATAAAAAAATAAACGCTTAAAACTAAACATTGATATTATCCATCTCAGTGATTAGAAAATAAAAATTCTGCCAGGCCCACTTATGTCCTGCCCTGTTGCCCTTGTTAGCTTCTCGGGCAGACATGAAGTTCAGATTCTCTCCTGGGGGGGTCATGTGAGAATGGAAGGGAACTCTAGGGAACTGGCTTCCTGCAGAGAGGGAGCTGGGGCTCGCTACCCCACACATGCCCTGGGGAGGCTTAGAACGGAGATTCGCACTGGAGCTGTGTGCTGGCAGAGGGGACTTCGGTCATTACGGAGCACTGGGTTTGCTGGGCATTACGCCGTCCTCTGCTGAGACAGCTGGGAGAGTAGCATCATGCCTCGCTGCTGAGGGATGGTGCAGTCCGCCTGGGCTCCCGTCTGTTACCCAGCATTTCTTATACACAGGTTCCTGCTTTTTTTACCCTGTTGCTGTTCTTGTTCTGAAGGCCCGAGAACCATTTCACTGTTGGGAACTATTTGAATTAAACCTGAAACTTTTCTGGGGGGTTGATCAGCTATTGGGGCCCCTCCGCCTTGACATTCCTCTAACTGCGACCTAGCCAATTTGCTGCTGTGTTCCCATTACTTCAGTTTGTGTTGTGTGTGTCCGTCACTAGAGCTGCCTCTGCTCCCATCTCGGAGAGAGCCACCTGGGATCCTGCTGCCAAGCCAGCCAGCTGCCTGGAGGCCTTCCGCCACCCGCTCTACAGAAGCACCTTTCAGTATCTCCTCCGGATTGAGACCGCCCCCAGAGACTCCCCTGAGCGGTACGAGGCTGCAGCCAGCGTCCGGTTCAGCTGCATGGGGGTGCTGTGACTCCCCGTCTCACAGCTGCCTCAGGTCTGTGGGTTCCAGGAGGCGGAAGCAGCCCGGCAGTCAGGGCTCTGGGCCGAGGAAGAGCTGGGGTTGCTGTGTACGATCACAGGCTGGCTCCTGGGTACAGGCACAGCTGGAATGTGGCACACGTCTCCCTCTCCTCTTTGCCAGGTGTTCAAAAGCTGAAGGACGTAGTGAGGAAAAGGGCGGGGCTGGGAACCTGGGATTCTTCAGGGAAGCTGCTTTGACGGTGATATTGGGGTCTGTTGTCAACAGGTTGGCTCCCCTTCGCCAGCTGCTGGGGTCCATGGCCAGCTGTCCCCGGGTTGTGCAGTGTGCAGACACCATCCCTGTCTTACTGCAGCTCTACTTCGGTGTGGTGGCAGAGGTAGGGCTCCCTGCAGGCAGCTCACTGGGGAGTTCACGTCCTGTGTGTTGCTGTCTCTGATGTTCCCTTTGTCATGGGAAGAATATCCCTGGGAACCAAAGGGTTAAACTCTCTCTGGCTTGGGTTCTGGCTCACTCCGGGAGGGTGCCCTCGTCCCTTTGCTCTGGGCCTTAATGGGGGGTGAAAATACCCAGGACCCTGAATTTCCCAGAGTGGGGTGTATGAAACTGTAAAGGGAAGTCCTGGGATTGTGGGGGGTGTTTCTCTAGGCTGTGGCTGGGCAGGCTCCTTTCGTGTTAAAGGGCCTTTGCTGCAGTAGCGCAGCATTGTTGGAAATCCTCGCCAGGCTGCTCCCAGCAGCAGCTGCTGACCAGCGAGACGTCTCCAAGTGTGGGCAGCAGCAGGACAAGGGCAAAGCCCCTGCCCAACACCCTGTGTCACTCGGGTCAGGCTGCCAGGCTCCTCCAGGCATTCCCTCTGGAGTGGCTGGGGGCTGTGGTGTTGCTGAAGGAAATGCTTCTCCATCTCCAGTTTGCAGACGGGCCCCTGATAAACCAGCTGGTGTTGGTGCTGCTGGAGAGGAGTGAGCAGCTCTACGAGATCCCGGCGTTTAAGGCCGATGTCCATAGGCGAGTATGGGCGCCTCTGAGAAGGGGAGACAGTGGATGGAATTGCCAGGAGGAGGGTTACACAGCCCTCAGCCCCAGTCTGGCTTTCCAAGGGTAGCCGGGGACCAGCCTCGGCACGATCCCTGCATGGCCTCTCTTCGGAGGGCACAGTGACATGCTGCCCTGCGGGTGGCACGCTTGGAGGGAAATCAACCACTCCCTCTCTTTGGTCCTGAAAACCATGTGGGTCACAGGCACTTGGACACCAGAGTCTTGGGGATGAGCCCTCTGGACAAACAGCTGCAGGAAGCTCCCACCCCTGACGACAGTGACTGGAGCCACTGGGCACTGCAGTCAGGGCTTTGGTGTCATGCACACCCTGATCACAGCACACTGAGGCACTTGTTTGCCATTCACACACGTGCACTCACTGGCCGTCACTGTGCAGACTCCTGTCTGGGGGCGGGTTCCTCCCTTACTAGTGGGCCACTGGGGTTACCTAATCCGGTGAGCAGCCAGCTCTGATCTCTGTGGGTGCCAGGCAGTTGGTTGAGCCCAAACTCTGGGGATGGAACTCGTGCTAGGGAGGGATTCTGTGTAACTCTGTCCCTCTGTCTGTGTTGCTGGGCAGGTCACTAAACTGAGGTCTGCCTAGTGCAATAGGGCTTGATACTGCTCGAGGCCCTGGGCGCTGCCGTAACAGAAATACTGAATCTCGCTGCTCTCCTCCTCTGTCGAGCACTTTCAGATCTGTGGGTGACCAGTGGTCTGGAGGTAGTGTCTGTATTCCCGAGCTATCGCCCTCTCCCTTCTTCCTGGCAGGGTGCTGAGCTCCCAGCTGGTGCTTCTGTGTAAGCTGCACCCCTCCCTGGTAGTGGAACTGTCCAAGGAGCTTCTGGAGTTTTCAGGAACTGTCAGCAACATCCGGAACAAAGAGGATATCTTCACCTACGTGGTAAGGAGCCAGCCTGCCTGCCTCTGATACCTATACCCCCTCTGCAGGCTACTGGGGGACTCTCTTCACGAACTTCCTGCTTGTCCTCTCTACCTCTGGTGCAAGCTAATCTCATCTGTCACGTCCTTAGACTGTTCTCCATGGTGTCTATATACCTCTCTGCCTGTCTTGCTGCAGGTCTGGGCTATTGGAGAGTACATGTCTGTCTCATACGACAAAAGGTGCACCGTGGAGCAGATCAACAAGTTCTTCGAAGCCCTGGAGGCCATGCTGTTTGAAATCACGCAACTCCGGCCCTCGGCCAGCATCCCCAAGTATTCGCCACGTGTCATCACGGTTCTCATGACGACGCTGACCAAACTGGCATCACGCAGCCAAGATTTGATCCCTAGGTGTGAAACAGGGCAGCAGGTCATGGTGTGGAGTTCAGCCAGGTTACCAAGCAAATGTTTGTTGCTGTATTCCTGTTGGCTTCATGAAAAACCCAGGAACTGAAACAAGGCAAACTGTGAAAGCAATAGAAAAGTGTGATCGGGGGAGCCCAAATTACAGCACATCTTGTGCATGTGTCTAGGTAGTGGTTAGCGAGACTAGTGTACGGTAGGCAGTGTGTAATCCCAGCCACTCCCAGTAGGAGGCACCGAAGGGAGTGAGGTGGCACTGTTACTGTTGAGGAAGCCCTCAGCTGTTCCCAGCCAAGCTTTACCCAGCAGGTGTTGGTGACAGAGGGGATGTGGTTCCGGCTGCAGGGTGCTTTCACCTGTAGGTTCTATCTAGGGAGTGATGTAAGAGTGGTGCTTTTGAGGCAGGAGCTTTATGAATCTAAAGCTGTTCTCTTGAAGCTCCTGCTGGCTCAGAGCTGTGTCCTTCCCTCCTGCAGGATGTCCCTGTTCCTGTCCAAGATGAGAGCATTTGTTCAGAGCCCGGCCATGGCCTCGGTGTACAGCGAGGAAGACAATGAGGAGATCCTGACCCGGGCCGCTGAGCTGATGAACCTGTTGAAAATGCCCAGCGTGGCTCAGTTTGTGCTGACGCCATCAGCGGAGGTTGCCAGCCCACGGTTTCACCGAGACACTAACGTGTCCCTGCCTCTCGCCATGAAGACAGCCAGCCGGCTGTTAGAAAGGGGGACTGGCTTCGTGCCAGGGTGAGGTGATGGCAGATCTGAGTGTACACTGCAGAGCTCTGACCGACGAGACCTGGCTGGCTCTGTGCTGTATTTTGACTAACCTGCTGCTGCTGACTCTGCCTAACGGAACATGGGGAAGGTGGAGGGATGAGGCTGTGCTCCAAGCTGCACCTTCCTGGAAATGGGCAATAAAGGACGGCAAAGAGGAATAACCAGAGCCAACAGTTTCTGTCTTCGAGCCTGACCATGTGGTTTGTGTCTTTCCTCTCGTAGGTGGCTGTTCTGCCCTCAGCCCCTGCAGCAGGAAGTGTTTCCACTGACTCTTCTCAATGTTCCTGCTGTGGGACTCGGGTCCTGGCCCGCCCGGGGAGATCAGTGACATCACCCCCATGAGACAGGAGCAGCTCACTCACTCAGCATGCACCCCAGACAGACAAACCCAGGGATACAGGGGAAGGGCGCTGGCTAGTGTATGTGAATTGGGGTTTGCTGGAGGGGCCCAGCCTGCTTCCCTTCACAGCTCATGGCAGCAGCCAAAGGAGCTCTGGCCTGGAAGATTCTGAAAATCCAGAGGGCCGACTCCACAGCAAGTCCCTTGAGGGGCACTTTGCCCTGTCCTACCGCTCAGCCATTACGTGTCGTCTTTTCCTTCTCCTTTGCTCTGACTGCATTGTGACTCCTCCTGCTGTTCCTACCCCACCTGCTCTGCTCGTAACAGGTGCTTAGAGCAAGACGGCAAGTCCTGTGGCCAGGAAATGGTGTGACGCGTAGGCAGCTTGTGGGAATGATTTAGGTAAGCGAGGGTCTGCCCCCGTTCCCTTTTTGTTCTAAAGTTAAATTGAACCTGGCAAGGCCTAAACAGGCTCCAAACCACTGCCACCAGAATGGAGCTTAGGGAGGTTTTATTGGATCCAGTTTATTTTTCACACCAAGAACAACTCCTTGACCATAGCAGCCCTGTAACCGGGGGGCACTGATCTTTGTTCCAGGTCTGCACTAGAACTATATACATTGTAGAGTTGTACAGTATTAACAAGAATGGGGGAGTGGTCATGCCCCTTTCTGCTGGGGTTACCATATTTAAAAAATAAAAAAAGAGGACACTCCATGGGGCCCTGGCCCCTTCCCTGCCCCAACTCCCCCCATTCCCCAAAGTCCCCGCCCTAACTCCCCCTCCTCCCTCCCAGCCACGCGAAAAGGGCTGCCCCAGCGCTACCGGCTTCGCTGTTTGCCGGGCAGCCCCCAGACCCTACGCCCCCGGCCGGCGCTTCCCCAGCGCAGCTGAAGCCCGGGAGGGGAAGGGCGCAGGGTCTGGAGGCTGCCCGGCAAACCGTGAAGCCGGTAGCGCTCGGGTTTCGGGCAGCCCCCATGCCTCCGGACCCTGCGCCCCTGGCCGGGCACTTCCCCTCCCAGGCTCCAGCGGCTGTGCTCCTCCCCTGACTCTTTGGCTCTGTTTAAGAGCCAAGCTGCCCGAGCGCTACTGGCTTCGGGCAGCCCCTGTGCCTCTGGACCCTGCGCCCCCGGAGCCTGGGAGGGGAAGTGCCCGGCTGGCGGCCCAGGGTCCGGAGGCATGGGGGCTGCCCGAAGCCGGTAGCACTTGGGCAGCTCGGCTTTAAACAGAGCCGAAGAGTCAGGGGAGGAGCATAGCAGCCGCAGGAGGGGAAGTGCCCGGCCAGCGGTATTTTTCCCGGACATGTTTGGCTTTTTGGCAATTCCCCCCGGACGGGGGTTTGATTACCAAAAAGCCGTACGTATCCGGGAAAAACCGGACGTATGGTAACCCTACTTTCTGCTGCTGGCAGCGAGCATGTGCCCTCCAGGGGCCCCTGACTTTGCACTCCGGCAATAGGAATATTTAGCAGAGTATGCAGTGCTAACTAGAGACAGTTGGGGACTGACTGCTTGGTGCTTCCCATCCAGCTGTGGAGGCTGGCTGATTCTCCTGTGGTGTGAGTTATGCTATTCTCCTTAGGGGGGTGGGCTGCAAAGCTGGAGAGCAGTATGTGTGTGGCCTGCTCTGGTACTGCTGAATCAAGCCATAGCTGGGCCTGCTTTGTCATGCTGCAAACTCAGGCTCTTGCACCCTGGGCTGGGACAAGCCGGGCTGCAGGGGGATCTACATGATTCCCTGGAGGCTCGAGGGCAGTTCTTGTGCCTGTCTCTGCAGCCCTCAGCTGGCAGGGGCATGGACAGGGAGGTGCTTCCAGGGCTCAGTGGAGGAAGGTCAAGCTAATGTTCACAGTTCTTTTGACCGTTAATAAGGCAGCAAGAGCCTTGAGCTGTCTTCCTGCGGTTACCTGCTTCTGTTCCAATTAAAGGGTATCTCTAGTCACTGCTGTGCAGGTGGCCTAGCCCAGGTGTTCTGAGTATGCCACAGCACAGAAGCCAGACTCTAGCCTTCTGTGGTTATTTCTGTCAGCCTGGAGAGCTGCAATGGGGGTTTAGATGCCTTGCCCATGAGGCTACACAGAACCCTGTGGCATGGTGGGTGGGCTAACCCCGCACTTCCACCTTACAGTGATTAGTTTGTGATTTTACCATTGGCTTCAGAGGGGAGGGTTTTCTCTCTCTGTGCTTGCTAACCCACACACAGAGCTCATCTACAACAGCCTGGAAGAATATACTTGCAATTAAAACATTTCCCCACATGGTAGAGCAGCCGCCTTGCTTTGCTGCTGGCAGGAGAGAGCAGAGAGATTTGTGTGGGCTCTTGGGAATAAGCAGTTCAAGCTGTGACTGACTTTCCAAAAAGGGAATGTCTCTTTCAAGGCCAGACATTGTTTAACATCAGCAGCACGGCAGTTGCAGGCAGTTCTGAGCAGCCGAGGTATGCAGAAGATGGGATGGTGCATGGGAGACAGAATCAGGCCCGTGGCGCACTCCCCAGCTCTGCCTGTATACTACAGCACTGGCTACCCCTTTTAAAACTACCTCTGATTTGGCATCCACATTCAACTACCCCCAGAGCTACTTTTAGTTCGATTTACATACCTGCTGGGGCCTGCAACTTGGCTACTAGCCATCTGACTGCTGCCCTTTCCACTTAGTCAAGTCCAGCTGCAAAAGTAGCGGTGCCTTCAAAAGTATGACCTTCGCTTTATGGGGGGGGAGGTTTGACTTCTTCGCTTACTAATGAGCTACCGGCTGCCTGCTACGGATTTCTGGCTTATTCCACCAATCTAACCCCCTGCCCCATTTTTGTCCTACATGACTACAGGGGTGTTAACGGGCCGCTTCCCCTTGAATGGTTAGAATATGTGGTAAGTACTTATGCTAAACTGTCTGTTGGATCTTGTAGTTAGCAGTGCCCCTCCCAGACCTGAAGCAGAGCTCGGCGTAGCTCAACCGTGTTGTGTGTGTGTGTGTGTGTGTGTCTCTCTCTCTCTCCAACAGTAGTTGGTCCAGTAAAAAAGATTGCCTCCCGCACCGTGTCTCTCCAATAGCCTGGACTTGCCCCTGCATAGGATGAGGCATCACCCATGCAGCCAAAGAGAGCAGCCACTCTGCCTGGGTGCAGCCATGTCTCCATTTTGTAATGGAGCGCAGGTTGTACCCGTGAGTACTTTACCAAAGCAAGAGGTCATATTAGTTCACCTGGGCTGGGGGCTTCACAGTGTAACAGTCTCTGCCCAGGCCAATGTCGCTGAAAGCTGTTGAAGCTTCAGTGACACAGAGAAGATTTAACACTAGCTCTCCTGTGCAACAGGGCCAATGCCAGAGCAGGGGAGCGGCCCGCTCCCTGGTGTGGGATGGTAATGAGGAAAGGAGAAGAACCCTTCCGGCAGCACCCTCTTGCCAAGCCTGGGAGCGGTTGCAGCTGCTCTCACACTGTTTTCTCTCTGCTGTAGCCACTTTCTATCCCCAGTGCAGAGCCCAGGGGCGATGGGCCTAGTGTAGCAGCAGCAAGGCACCACACTAGAGCAGGGTGAACTGACTCTCAGGCTGTGCTGCGGAGGAAGTGAATGTAACACATCAGTTCCACCAAGACAGCCCCACACGTCAGCTTACGGTGCTAAAGCCTGTCCTTGTAAAGTCACAGCTGGGCTTGCTACTGCCTGTGCAGCCCCCCAGTCATTTCCGGCACCCAGGCTGTTCTGTCATTTCTTAGTGCGTAAAACACCCCCAACCCTGGGAATCCAGCTTGAAGGGTGAGAGGGGGACATTCTGCTGCCACCTTTCACAGCCCAGCCACCCAGGAACCTCCGTTTGTAATAAACGTTCCCTGGCAGTTCTGGCCTACGATAACTGTAATTGTTATGTTAATCACTAGGTGTTCAAAATCTCCCAGGTGCCAGCGCTAGGTAACGCAATAATTGCAACAGCAGCCACTGGGGCCCCCCGCCCCCAATCAGGCAAGCTCATCTACCAGCCCTGCCATGCCCACTGAGTGCAGAGGAATGGAATAGCTTGTTCCTAACCTCGGTGGAGCCCACGAGCCCTCCTGCCTGCCTGGAACGGGATCTCCCCTCTGCCGAGAGGAGCGTGGGGTGGGCTATGCAAACCCCATGCTGAGGCTGGCAGGGGGAAGGACATCAGTGTAAAATGAGCCCAGGTGATACAGCTGTGAGCGGAGGGGTGTTTGGATTGTACAGCCCCCTCCCCCACTCGCTCAGCAGTGCAGAGCAGAAGAGAGACCCCCAGCAGGCTGAAAAGCAAATGGAGAACAGTTCTTTAGTCCTGGAATGGTGCAATTTCAACTGGATCCTCCATGTTCCAGGCACAGTCTCTGCCCATCCCCCCAGGTTTCGTGTAGTTGGCCTTGGCAGCAGCTTCGTTTGCAGGGGGCCATGGACAGGCCCTTGCAACATGAGCGTTAAGAGGACGATGAGGAGCTGGAGCTGATTTTCTTGGCTATTTCCATGTCGGACTTGGCAACCAGAAACCGCAGCTTCTTCCCTCCGGACCGGATGAGCTCCACTGCACTGGAGAGACCAAACGGGAAGGGAGAGGTTAATGCCACGGCCCCACGCTCACTAACCAGAGTAGCAGCTGGCTGGTGTGACCCACTGAGGATCCTGCTAGTCCACTCTTGGGCTGGCCGTCCTGCGGGAGGCTCTCCCTCGGCGCCATCCCCCCCTCGCCCTTGGCACAGCAAGTGCCAGGCAGGCTTTAGAGAGACAGTCCCAGGAGCCAGGCTTTTCGGGGGAAGCTGCTTCACTGCGTTCCTCTGGGGAGCTGCTGTTGCTGTTCACTTGGTGGGTGGGGGGCTTTACAGTTACTCATCTCCCCCACTTCTCTAACCTCCTCCAGTTCCCGAGCAATCAGGTTCTAGCCCAGGGGTCGGCAACCTTTCAGAAGCGGTGTGCCGAGTCTTCATTTGTTCACTCTAATTGAAGGTTCCGCGTGCCAGTCATACATTTGAACGTTTTTAGAAGGTCTCTTTCTATAAGTCTATAATATAGAACTAAACTATTGTTGTATGTAAAGTAAATAAGGTTTTTAAAATGTTTAAGAAGCTTCATTTTAAATTAAGTTAAAATACAGAGCCCCCCGGACCGTTGGCCAGGACCCTGCTAGTGTGAGTGCCACTGAAAATCCACTTGCGGGCCGCAGGTTGCCTACCCCTGTTCTATCCCATCTCTCCCCCTTAGACTTGCTGGCCAGCTCACTTATCTCTTTGTTCACATCCACGAAAGCCAGGAGGGGCTGAGGCTTTAATTTAATTGTCCTCTGGAAGCATTAAGTGAGTTTGGAGCCGGGCTGCAGCCAGCTGCTTGCCCTCCCTGTGATACTCAACACGCGGCTGCTCCTTGCTCCCATTACAAGTTACCGTCTCCCCACCACCACCCCGAGCTGGATCACGGCCTGATCCCAGGAGACACACACAACATCTGCATGTTCGGTGCTACCAGCAGAGGTTATTTCTCCTCTGGAATTGTTTTTAACCCCACGAGGGTCGCAGCCCGCACTGACCCCACAGAGCAACGTCACTGATTAGAAACAAGCATCTCCTGCAATGCCTGGAGCTGTTCTAGTCAAAATAACATCCCCCTGTAGCCGAGACTCACGCTGGAGCTTTCTAAGGGCCAGGCCAATTGCAGAGGCTGCTGCTGCTTCCAGCTGAATGGATGCTGGGCTGCAGTTCAACGAAATGCCACTTGAGGGGTTATCTTGAAAGCGTCAGACCAACTGGCCTGGTGGTGGCCAGGGATGGAGCGTGTCCCGCTCTAGCAGGTGGACTCCAGGGCAGGGAAATACATGCCCAGGCTGGCAGGAGAGCACTGATCTTTCACCAGACACACACTTTTTGCCATCAGTAGCTATCTGAAACTCCTGGCTCCCCTGCTCTCTCACAAACTTCCTTTGTTGATGCCACTTTGCTACCCACATGGTGGCTCTCCTGCCTTCCCAGTGGTACAGAACGCTCCCCTCTGTGTACTAAGCCACTGGCTATTAGCCCAGGCATCACCAGGAGCAACTAGGAGACTGTGAGCCTGCTCCGAGCAGGAGTTTAAAATGCCTGCAGCCGCTGGAGAAGGGTGTAGCGTTGACTTTCTCCTGCGCCGTTGAGTACTGGGCCAAGTCTCCAGTAGGGCCAGGCCTGCTGTTTTGCAACATACATCACTGCCTTCAAAGCCTCCCACACCCTGGCTTTTTTTATTATTATTTTTTTTACCTTTGATAATCTGCTCCGATCAGACTGGTGCCGTTAACAGCCAGGATGCGGTCTCCTATGGAGAGTCTGCCATCTGAGGCTGCAGGACTGTCCTGGATGAGGGTCCTGATGTAGATGCCAGGAGAGTTCAAAGGAGTGTGCTGTCAGCAATTAACAACAGTCAGTACCAGGGCAGTGGTCAGACAGGTTCTGCACAAGGCAAGGGGGGACACAGCTTCTCGGACTCGACATCTCTGGGTCGGCAGCGTTGGGAGCCTTAGCGTCCACTGGTTACTAGCTGCTGCAGGCATTTAAAACTCCTGCTCAGAGCAAGCTTACAAGACACTGGGTGCAATCGTCAAAAGCAACTGAACGACTGACGTGCCACAGTCCCCTTTTTAAGTTGTTTTTTTGGGGGGGGGCTAAGGGCCCCCGACTTCCAATAAGCTTCTACGTGTCAGTCACTTTTGAAAATGGGACATCGGCATTTCTGAAAATGGTCCCGCCCTGTGTGGGGTGGGTTTTGGTTGCTTTTTTAATTGCCTGTAGCGGCCCAGGCCCCAGCTACAGAAAGGTCCCCAACGTTGCTAATGTTGGTAGAGCTGAATCCATGTGAGCAAGGGTGAGGCACTTGTAGAACATTTTCCAAGTGCAGATGACTTCACAAGAGAAAAGGCGAACACTAGCTGTGTGCGCATTAAATAGATTTTGCAGTCTATCCCCACCACCTACAGAGGGAGACCTCGGATCAGTGACTTCCCCAGCTTATGCATTCCGACAGACTGAGAAGATGCCAACCACGTGCCCTAGTTCCTTTGTACGCTCAGTGGGAGTCTCATGACCTGCTCCAAGAATTCTGCAGTACCAACAGGCCAAGCTTCTCCAAATGCCAGGGCAAGGCTGCAGCAGAGCGAGGAGGAAAAGGAGCTGGCTGAAAGTCTGAAGGCCTGGCATCTACTGCTGCCTGTGGACCTCCTGGGGGTTCTAGTAGCAAGCTGGGTGTCTGAAGCCCTGGGTTACGGGTGTGCTCTCATCCAAGCAGAAAGCAGGGCAGCCCTCAGCCCTGTTTGTACCTCCAGGTGGACAGAGGAGACTGCTGACCACGCTTCCCTTGTTTGTTTTAAATATGGGAGAAGATTAATCAACAAGCCAGGCAGGACAAAGCTCCCTCACTGAGTGCACATGGAATGCAATCAGAACTAGGGGTAAGGCCTTATTTTCTACAGACTAATACACTGCTGAGAAAGCCCCCTGTTACAGTGACCCATTGCACTAAACCAGATTGCAACCCTGCGGGGATCCCCAATACGGTGCCCGTGGGTGTGTCTAAGTGCGCCCGCGTACTGGCCAGCGGATGAGCATCCGCCGAAATGCCACCGACAAGCAGCGTCATCCAGAGGTGTCGCCGCCGACAAGCATCATCATCCAGAGGCGTCGCCACCGAAAATCAGCAGCATTTCGGCGGTGACGCCTCTGGATGACGCTGCTTGTCGGTGGCATTTCGGCGGATGCTCGTCCGCCACCACGGTCCTCCGTGGCTCGTCGTCTGGCACCCGCCAGACAAAAAAGGTTGGGGACCACTGTCCTAGTGCATGAGAGCAGGGACGTTCCTGTGACTTTTCTGCTTGCACTCAGCACTGGCTATTCTGAGCGTGTGCCGTGAATGCAGGGCAGGACAAACCATTTCATTCCTACTCAGCAATGAGCTCTTGGAGGGTGCCCTCCACCTGGCCAGCATCCGGCCAGATTTTTTTTGACATTCACCTGTTACTTGCGACGGGGCAGGAAAGGCCTTCCTTAGTCTTGCATCCTAGTCTTGTATCAGGGGGTAGCCGTGTTAGTCTGTATCTACAAAAACAACAAGGAGTCTGGTGGCACCTTAAAGACTAACAGATTTATTTGGGCATAAGCTTTCGTGGGTAAAAACCTCACTTTGTATCCGAAGAAGTGAGGTTTTTACCCACGAAAGCTTATGCCCAAATAAATCTGTTAGTCTTTAAGGTGCCACCAGACTCCTTGTTGTTTTCATCCTAGTCTTGCAACCTTCTGCCGCAAAGGACTCTAGCAATAGCATTGGGCATATCTAATTTAATCTATTCTCTGCAGGCCTTGGGGCAGCTTTGATATAAGCATTACAGCTAGGTCTGAGCTAGCAGGTGTCTGAGATCTGATTCCTTACAGGGCCTTATTGGGATCCATCAGTATAACCTAAGAGATCATGGCACTTGCATTCACCCCAGAGATTAATCCAAGCAACCACTTGTTCAGATTTCATAGGAAAGGAAGCTGGGGCTAGCTATAGGGCATACACCCGGCGTTAGCTTTACAGGTCACTTTTCATCTTCATATAATCCATTCCCTGCAGCACGAGCCTAGGTCGAAATATTCTGCGAGGCAGAGCGGAATGTACTCACCAAGCCATCAATCAGGCCCATCCCCAGCCCAATGGGCCCTTTTTCCAACTCCACCACAAAGACGTAGCAGAAATCATCCGTGGCTGAGCTGCGACTGGAGGAAGCTGGCGTGGGATAGTCATAGGGCATCGGAGAGCATCCTGGGGCCAAAGAGATGGTGTTTCAGGGGACAGACAAATATTATTCGCCCAACCCCGCCTGCTCCTCTCTGCACGGAGCTCCCCCTTTCCTGCCCCACCGGCAATCACAGCTGAACTAAGCAGTGTATCAGCCAGGCTCCCTGGAGTGCCTCTGTGCCTGGCAGCAGCACATCTGTCGGGCGGGGGCCGGGGGGCTCACTTCATTTGGGCTTTGCCAAACTGCCCATGCAGTGACACTCAGGGAGTGCAGCAGGCAGAGCCAGCGCTAGGCATAAACAGACTAAGCAATTGCTTAGGGCCTTGAGCAACTCGAGGGGGTCTCGTATTAGCATGTGTTGCGGCGGGGGGCAAAATATTCCTGCTTAGGGCCTGCAATGGGCTAGCACCAGCCCTGACAGCTGGGGACAGACAGTGAAAAAGGCAGAAAATGCTTCCCGACGAGGGGCTCGGCCCACAGAGGAGAGTCTAGTGGCTGCAGGATCCGTTAAACATCAGTCTAGAACGGCAGACATTGGGAAATAACATGGACGAAGAGGCGGGGAGATGGGAGAGGCAGGCTGGCTGGTGAAAGCACTCTGCCCTCTTCCCCCGGGCTGCCTGGAGAGCTCCAGAACCCGGTGGCCTTAAAAGCCCAAAGGGGCCTCTCCAATTGTGGCCAAGCATTGCCCTCACACTGATTCTTGGATAAGGTTTTAGGCCTTGGCTTGTGCTCATGCAAAGGCCGCTTGCCCCACCATGGCGGAATGTCTGCACATACAGAAACCAGGACGCCCAAATCCTGAGGGCACAAAATGACACTTTGGGTTGCTGCCCCTTTGCAAATCTGGCCCTAAACAGCTCTGCGGGATTTCAGGCGTTCATGGGCAAGTTTTTCTCAGCGGCAGGAGAGTTCTCCAAATAAAGGGTGGCACGAGAGCAAGCAAAGGCCGTTCAATTCCTCCAGCACGTTGGATTTTGCAGAACTGAACATT
Organism: Chrysemys picta bellii; assembly: GCF_011386835.1. Taxonomy (NCBI): domain Eukaryota; kingdom Metazoa; phylum Chordata; order Testudines; family Emydidae; genus Chrysemys; species Chrysemys picta. The sequence continues at coordinate 78,958,601 of NC_088800.1, forward strand.
TTTGGCCACGGCTTGGTAGGTGACGCCAATGAAGACTCAAGCTGGCCATGACTCCACTCTGCATTCATGAGCACGGCGGAGCCCAGTCAGCCAGGAGGGTCTGGCTTCCCCTGCTGGCCCCCATAGCCATCGTGACCTTATAAAACACGCCTGGAGTGTTGCGTTCTCACATGGATACAGGCTCTCCTGCGGCTCAGGGCTGGAATCCACCCAGCGCTGCGTGGTGCTTTAGCACACAGTCGGCCTGACATCTGGGTTCTATTTGCTGGCCTTCCGCTTCCTCTCCTGGCTCACAGCTGGGGGGGAAGGGACTGGGGTTTAAAAATAAACACATGGGCATAATCACCCTGCCATTGGCCACGAGAAACGCAGCTGCCAATGTGTGCAAAGGGTGGGATTTTCAACGAGGAGTGCCCCCCTGATGCCCAGGTGTCTCGCAAACACCTTCCTGCCTCTGTTCAGTTCCATCTCCTGGACGCTGGGTCACACCTTCAAACCAATTAACTGCTCCCTCTTCAGGAGATGCAACTGGATTTAGATGCCAAGCACCCACTGAGTCCCTGCAAACATCTGAAATGGAAGCACGAGGCCTCTGCTTGCTCCTGGGAGCAAGGTAATCAAATCTTCTTTCTTTTACCCTGAACCCGAAGGATCCCGAAGGCACTTCACAGTCTGTGCACATGCAGCCACTGGCAGGCTGCAGGGCGGTAGCTCATTGGCTAATGGCAAAGGGCAGGAAGGAAGGGAAAGGGGGGGCTTTGGCCAAAGGAGCCTGCTCTTACAGAAAGCACCAAAGACTCTTCAGTGCCCCCACAGAGCAGCCAGGCCTTTGGGAGGGAGCTCGGTGTAGCTAGCTTGGGACGATCGAGGTTAAGGTGACCTCGGCTGGGGCCAGGGCAGGCAGGTATTGCTCACCTGATGCTTCAGGCTAGATTGCGGCGCAGAGGTCACGCTGCTCGTGGTAACTGTGAATTTTCATGCAGTCTGTGACCCCTGCCGCCGCGGCTCCTCTGGGCCCCACTCCAGCCATTGCGACTCACAGGGTCGCAGTACAATTCTGGTTTGGCCGGCCGCCCCGCCAGAGATGGAGACAGAGGGGCGGATGAGCCAAATCTGATTGGTGGTGCCACCAAGCACACAGGGTTTCACTGACTGAAGCAGGGAGCTGGACCCAGCCCCGCGGGACAGAAGCCGCTGGTGTGGGGTTCACTCTCCAACCCCTCCCGCCCCTGGGCCGTGACCCTTCCGTGACGATGGGTTTTTTTTCCACATACCTTGGCTGTGAAATTGACTAACCATTTGCATGACAAAATCATCGCCTTGCTGATGGTTAAGCCATGAAGCCTCCCCTTGTGGCAAGAAGCAAAGAGGCCAGGCCGTGGAGAACCAGTGGTGCTGGATTATGCTCTATCCTCCTGGTGCCAGGCTTGTCTGACCCCAGTCTGTTCTCCTGGGGTGCAGACTTGTTGTGTTCCCTACAGGAAGCAGTTCCTAGAGGAACTGATGGAGCCTAACACACGTGAGCTCTGGGGATTTGAGGGCAGGAAAGGTTCTCGGTACCTTCAGGGGTGGTGGCTTTGGTGCCATTCAGTCCATCCTTCCTGGGGTCCTGGATGACTTTCCCACAGCTGGTGCTCTGAGGGGATTCCGGGCTTCCAGGGTCAAAGTTCAGCGGCGTATTGGGAGGGGTCAGTAAGCAGGAGGGATCCACTGGCAACACGCTGGCCTTGGAGAGGGGGGTTTTCCCCAGGCTGCTGTGCAGTTGCAGATGCTTGAGTTTTTCTTGGAGCTGTGTCTCACTGGTGTAATAGTCTCTGGGGGATCTGCTCAGATCTGTGGGGAGCGGAGGGCTCCCAGCAGCCTCTGCTTCAGCACAGCTTCCTGGGCGTCTGTAATCCGACTGGCCAAAGGAATTCCCCAGGGCTGGCAAGGTGAGTGCGTTCTCGGGCACCTCGGGGGCGTTTTGGCTGGTGGGCACTTCTTTCTTTAAAGGGAGAAAAATACTGAGCGTTAGCCTGGCCCCCTCTAGCTATCTAGGCTCCCCCCACCTTGGTATCTGGCCTCCACTGGGGGCAGGGAGGTGAAGGAGTAACTCGGGAGTATTTGGCACTTCTGCCAAAGAGCTTGAACATGGGGCAAATGTGCAGCAGTGTGTCGGGTTACCAAACGTCCGTATTTCCCCGGACATGTCCGGCTTTTGAGTTGTTAATTGTCGTCTGGGAGGATTTTTTAAATATATAAAAACGTCCGGAAAATACGGACGTATGATAACCTTACCCACAGCCGCCTCTCCTCTTGAGGGTGGCCCCGGCTGCACGGACCGCTGGCGAGGGGGGGGCTTCTTGCATGGCCGGGACGGAGGGGGGAGACTGAGGCTCTGCCAGAGCTGTGGGAGATGCTCGGAGGAGGGAGAAGCGGCCACAGGTCCCCCGCACCAGCAGCTGGCTGCAGAGACGCCACCGCTCCTAGCCATGGGGCACAGGGTTGCAGCAGCACGGGGGGGTTGCAATCCGCAGGCTGAGCGAGCTGACACCCCAAGAGGAGAGGTGGCTGTGGGTAAGGTTATCATATGTCTGTATTTTCCGGACGTTTTTATATATTTAAAAAATCCTCCCGGACGGCAATTAACAACTAAGAAGCCGGACATGTCCGGGGAAATACGGACGTATGGTAACCCTAGTCTGGCGGGCGGGAGGAAGTGGCTCTGAGGTGAGGCCTGGGGGTTCGGGCGGGTGGGAGGCGGCTCTGGGGTGAGGCCTGGGGGGATCCGGCGGGCAGATGGGAGGTGGTTCTGGGGTAGGGTTACCCTACATCTGGATTTTCCCGGACATGTCCGGCTTTTTGGTCCTCAAATCCCCGTCCGGGAGGAATTTCCAAAAAGCCGGACATGTCTGGGAAAATAGGGAGGCATGGTAAGGGGACCGCCTCCTCCCCGGGTTCCAACTTTCCCGGTTCCCGCCGCTCTCCACCGCAGCGGGGACCGAAGCAACTTCCCCAGCGCAGCAGCCGGGGGGCGGGAGGGAGGAGGGAGAATGCGGGGTGCTCAGGGGAGGGGGCGGGGACTTTGGGGAAGGGGCGGAGTTGTGGCAGGTGGGGAGGGGCCAGGGGCGGAGTTGGGGCGGGGCCAGGGCCCCATGGAGTGTCCTCTTTTTGCAGTATTGAAATATGGTAACCCTAGCAGTGTGACCCTCCTGGGGGCTGGAGCAGTGCTGTTAGCCCCATTAGTCAGCACGGGGAAGCAAAGCCCAGAGAGGGGAAATGACTTGGCCAGGGTCACAGGGCAGAGCTGGGCAGAGACCCCAAAGTTTCTGAGTCCCCATCTCCTGTCCTGACCACAGCATGCCCCGCCCACAGGTAAATACAGCCTGTCTATGGTCTCGCCACAGGGGAACTTTACACACCTTCACATTAACCCCACAAATGCTTGCGTGTGGACGGGAGAGTGGGCCAGGCTGCTTACCCCCCGTGGAGGGGGAGGGGCATTCCCTGGAGCCCAGAGCCACCCCGTACTCCCCACTTCTACGGGGGCGAGACAGGAAGGGCACAGATGAGGGAAAGGCCGCATTGCAAACTGGAACTTCCCTCCCCCTCCTTGCTAACACACTTGTGTACTTTCTCTGCACCTCCCCGCCCTCCTCCAGGCAAGGGGATTAGCGGTGCTAATCCCGCCCAGCAGCGGGCAGGTTCCTCTTGTTTGAGATATCAGCTCGCTAGGGTTTTCCAGCCTCTGCAGCCCACAAGGAAGCCACAGCTCCAGTAAACTCCCAAAGGCGCACAGCCCGTGAAGTCTGGCGGTCGCAGAAGGTCACAGGGCCTGCAGAACTGGGGCCGTGGTTAGAATATCCCAGGCACGCACTAACGCAGGCTTCCTCCTCGGTCTGTGAAGAGAGGGTCTCCCCTGCTTCCGCTCTTCATGGTCAGGCTCTAGGGCCCAACAACCACCTGGCAAATAATGCAGCAGGGGGCTCCTTTACCCTGGTACAGTCAGCATGCGCTTCCCTCCCAAAGCAGCCGCCGGTGGGAGATTAGGCTACATACCCCAGGAAGAACTGCAGCAGACATGAGAGACGCAAACCCATTGCAGGGCAGCTGCAGGGAACCAGAGCTCTGCACTGGTCACGGTCACTGAGTTTGCTGATGCGTGCTCTAGCCCGGGGGGGTCTCAACCTTTTTCTGTTCTAAGGCCCCCACAGCATGCAATAAAAACTCCACGACCCACCTGTGCCACAACTGCTTTTCTGCATACAAAAGCCAGGGCCGGCAGTACGGGGTAGCAAACAGCCCCATGCCACAGGGGCCCCCACAAAGCTGCATTGCTCAGGCTTCAGCTTCAGCCCCAGGTGGTGGGGCTTCTGCTTTCTGCCCTGGGCCCCAGCGAGTCTAATTCTGGCCCTGCTTGGTGGACCCCCTGAAACCTGCTCGCAGCCCCCGAGGGGGCCCCAGGCCCCTCGCTCAGAACCACTGCTCTAGTCATTGACGAATGCACAGCGCAGGCTGCATTCCCAGCAGGGCCAGCGGTGGGGGATCGGAGAAACCTGTGAAATTCTGCAGGGAATGGAGGACACCTCCATTCCAATGTAGCACATTCACATCCTACAGGAAAGGAAAGCAGCACAGAGAGATTCACCTGGTGTATCTTCTGGCTGAATCTCCCCTGGATTTCATTGCACCTCCCTCTAGTGGTCACATCTTGCCTAATGCTCCTGGATACCAGCACCTCCCTCTAACTCGTCAATTATATGAAAACGGTGCCACTTGCCCCAATAAAGTCTAAGCTAAATGGACTGGACTAACGAGTCCCGGGGAGCGGCAGAGGCCAGTGTGACAATGTCAGCCACTGCCCAGGAAACCTAGAGAGAGAGCAGGGGCATGTTTGCTGGCCTCAGCTACAGCAAGCCGTGATGGGAATATGGAAAGTGTGAATCACTAACTCCTGGCTAATAGGATAAAAGCGGAGGGAGCAGCAGGGGCGGCGTGGATCGAAGCGGAGGGAGCAGCGGGGGCGGCGTGGATCGAAGCGGAGGGAGCAGCGGGGGCGGCGTGGATCGAAGCGGAGGGAGCAGCAGGGGCGGCGTGGATCGAAGCGGAGGGAGCAGCGGGGGCGGCGTGGATCGAAGCGGAGGGAGCAGCAGGGGCGGTGTGGATCGAAGCGGAGAGAGCAGCGGGGGGGGTGGCGTGGATCGAAGCGGAGGGAGCAGCGGGGGCGTGGCGTGGATCGAAGCGGAGGGAGCAGCGGGGGCGGCGTGGATCGAAGCGGAGGGAGCAGCGGGGGCGTGGCGTGGATCGAAGCGGAGGGAGCAGCGGGGGCGGCGTGGATCGAAGCGGAGGGAGCAGCGGGGGCGGCGTGGATCGAAGCGGAGGGAGCAGCGGGGGCGTGGCGTGGATCGAAGCGGAGGGAGCAGCAGGGGCGGCGTGGATCGAAGCGGAGGGAGCAGCAGGGGGCAGCGTGGATCAAAGCAGAGGGAGCAGCGCGAAGCAGAGCGAGCAGCAGGGGCGGCGTGGATCGAAGCGGAGGGAGCAGTGCGAAGCGGAGGGAGCAGCAGGGGCGGCGTGGATCAAAGCAGAGGGAGCAGCAGGGGCAGCGTGGATCGAAGCGGAGGGAGCAGCGCGAAGCAGAGGGAGCAGCAGGGTGGCGTGGATCGAAGCAGAGGGAGCAGCTGGGCGGCATGGATTGAAGCGGAGGGAGCAGCAGGGGCGGCGTGGATCGAAGCGGAGGGAGCAGCAGGGGCGGCATGGATCGAAGCAGAGGGAGCAGCAGGGGCGGCGTGGATCGAAGCGGAGAGAGCAGCGCGAAGCAGAGGGAGCGGCAGGGGCGGCGTGGATCGAAGCGGAGGGAGCAGCGCGAAGCGGAGGGAGCAGCAGGGGCCAGCGCGGATCGAAGCGGAGGGAGCAGCAGGGGCAGCGTGGATCGAAGCGGAGAGAGCAGCGCGAAGCAGAGGGAACAGCAGGGGCAGCGTGGATCGAAGAGGAGGGAGCAGCTGGGGGCAGTATGGTCTGGCAGGTAGAGCATGGGACTCAGAGGTGAAGGTGAGATTGTGGCAGATCTGTGCAGGATGGCTGGGGAGCTATGATGTCCCTCAGAGAGGGCTGGCAGGGACAATGCTCTCCCTGGGTCAGTGATTGCTACCTTCAGGGGCTCTGACTCTGGCAAGTCACTTGCGTGGGGGCTCTTGCTCCGCAGACTCCACAGGAAGTGACGGATGTACAGGAGATGCCGGTACACATTATCGTCCAGCGTCTCCACCTCCAAGTCCACCTTAAATCCTCCACTTGGCAGGACGATGGGCGGGTGGTTATCAAAGGACTCCAGCACTTCGTCTGCAAAACACAGAGGGAAGCTGGTGCTGATATGTGACTCACCTGAGCCCCAGGCCTGCTCCCGGACTGTGGAGCCATTGCTCTTCCCCAGGTCCTGCAAGCCAAGTATCTGCATGGGGACCAATCCCAGCATCCTCTAGGTCACGACCCCACACAATTGGCCTCCAGAGGGTGCTAGGTAATGCCTTCGCTCTGCTTAGCTCCCCTGGGTCGTGCCCCTTGCTTGTTCCAAACTCTCGAATGGGTTGTTCAGAACCTTTATCCCCTTCCCTCCCTGTGTCATTTAGAAAAGGGCTCCGCAGCTTCTCAGATCCACTGCTCTGGGCTCTATCCCCCCAAGTCCCTGTAGCTATTGCTAGAAGAGCCGTAATCCAGTCTCTCGCACTCCTTGATCGGTTTCCACCCACTTCACTGTGTCCTGATCTCTCTCTTCTCCGGTAGCCAAGATCATGCTGCTGGGGAAAAGTGCTGAGTCGTCCCACACTTTAGCCCCTCCCATGTCACAGCCCAGTATGTCTGGGTACATGCTAGTGGAGGAAGGATGGTCTAGTGGTTAGGGTGCCAGCCTGGGATTTCAGAGAGCTCGGTGCGATGCCCTGCTCCACCGCTTGTCCCAGGTGAGTCAAAGTCACTCTGAGCCTTGTCTGGTCAATGAGGGTGAGTACTGTCAGAACGTTAAAGCCTGCAAGGTGCTCGGCTCTATGGTAAGGGGGGGATATAAATACCATAGCTAATGGCATTGATAGCACGGGGTAAAGCCAACATTCACCCACCGGGCGAGTCACGTGTCCCCTGTATCTGTCGGGGAAGACTGTGATTCCACCCCATTGTTAGCTTCCCCCACCCATGGCCTGGCATACACAGAAGTGCATCGGAGTGGCTCAACCCAGAGTCAGGACACCCCAAGTGCTACTGAGGGCACAGATCACACCCCTATCAGTGCAACGCAGCCGCACCAGCGCTGTGCGCTCACCTGTCCTGAAGGCTGCAGGGCTGTCGTCCTGCCAGGGCTGCCAGGCCGCGACACACCCCACATCAGACGCTGCCTGGTACTGAGTCAGGATGTGATGGAGCTGAGCAGGACTCAGGCTGGGGAACTCGGCTCTCAGCAATGGCCAGGTCATCTGAGCAAGCAAGAGAGAGCTGGGGTGAAGGCCTCAGGACGGTGCACAGGGAAGACGGCAGGGAGTGAAGCAGTCTGATCAACGGGGAATGAGCTCAGCGTGGCGCTTCAGCAAGTGAGCGGCATGCTAAGGGGTCTGGAGAGCCCAGGAGTGAAGGCACGGCGGCAGCACAGCGGCAGGGCACCACTGACGCTCAGCTGTGCATTTGCGTCGCTGCTACTCCCAATACGGGAGCTGCCTACTGAAGCCAAGGACAGGATGTAAGACACACAAAGCCTGAAATGCTACCTGCTCCCATCAGTCAGCCTCACGCTGCTGCTTCCTACCCAAATGGGCACAGATGTTGGTCGAGAGGATGGTTTGGCTTTGGAAAATAGCCTGGATATTTTAAGCAAATACATTCCCGCAAATCGGCCCCTTAGTCCCCATATGCCAAGCTGGCTGTCCCAGTTCGGCATGCAGAGCCAGCAGGCCTGGGCATGCTCTGGGGCAGCGTTTGGAAGCCTGGCCCGAGAGCGACATCACGTTCTGAGGGATGGATCAGATTCACCCAGCACACAAAACGGACCCGAGTCTCTGGGATTTCGTGTGTCGGATGCTGGCTGTGCAATTTCTGGAGGGAACCCTGCCTTCCACTCCTACCTCAGGGATCTCCCATCTTGGCCCAATGTCGGGGAAATGGCATTGATTCCCCCACACCCTCTGCTCTGATGGGCAGGCCTTTGATGTCCCACGATGCTTCTAACGGGAAAAGGGAGGGAAGCTGCATACGAAAGAGACTGTGCTCCTTCGGGCTCCCTACCTTGGGGAGATGACCCCTCAGTTAGTGTGGGGAGCGCCGGCTTGGGGAGCCCCATCTAATAACTGGCCCTCCCAAACGTCCCCATCCATGATGCTCACAAGAGTCTCCTGCCACTTGCAGGCCCAGACCCTCCAAGGGATCTGATTGGATTCAATGGGATTTAGGTGGCTACAGGCCTATGAGGGTCTGGTCCCCAAAGGCCATCAACACCCTGGGCCAAGAAGCCCATGCACGTCTCACCTGCGCCAGCTGAGAGCTCGGCATGGCCAGCAGGTGAGCCACGCTGGAGAGCTTGCTGAAGAACTGCTCGGCCAGGTGCCCGAAGCCCACGCCCCGCATCCACTCCAGGAGGAGCTGCAGGCTGGCGCGGATCCTCACTCCTTTCGACCAGTGGAAGCAGCCCAAGGCGGAGCCTGTGGACAGGGCGGGGAAGAGAGACTGAACAGCCACACGCAGCGCTGCTTTAACTTGACTTGCGGTAGGTGCCTGGCCCCACCACAATACAGACAGCTACAGGCTTCAGAAGACACCTGCCGACCCCACTCCCTGGCACAGATACAGCATGAAGGCAATCGGCTGTCAGGGTCAAAGATTGCTCTGTCCAGCCCACCAACAGGCTGAGCCAAGGAGAAGTCAGCCAGCCCAGTCAGTTGGCTGGCACAGCAGCCCCCTCCAGCCAGAGCCTGCATATTGGGTGCTACAGTGCCTGACTTCGCCTAGCTGCACACGCTCACCCTGCTCTGACAGACGCCAGCACGTACTGGGCACAGCAAAACGTTGGCCACGAGAAGTGAGATTCCATCTGCTCTGTGTGGACACTAGAGACCCCAGAGCATCCTTCGGAAGTGCCTTAGCCAGAGTGCCTTGGTGCCCCCATAGTGTTGTACAAGGCGCTATGTGGAGGTTAGCTGCCAGCCTTCTCCCCAGAGGTGGCTGCATTTCAGTTGTTCTGCGTGTAACGTTTCTGAAGCGGCTGGGCTTCCTGCCGCACGCCATACAGCACATTTCAGATGGATACAGATAAATGCCCAGTTGCAGAAGTCTCCTACGAGCAAAACCTGGGGCTGTGGTGAAGGGAGCAAACTTTTTTTTCAAGCTACCATTTAAACAAACTTCTCCTAATCTGCAGCCTCTGCCTTCCCCAGCCACAGAGTCTCTGCAGAGCACCCAGCAGGCTATCCCGGAGCTCCTGTATTGTCCACGAGAAGGACTCCACCTCCACATGCTTCTGCATCCAGAAACCGATTCACCCACTTGGACTGTGCACGGCAGGCAGCGCTCCACACAGCCCGTGCCCTCGTCTCCCCACGCAGTGCGGGCACGGGGGATGTCTCTGCGTCAGCCATCGGATAATGACTGACCCGAGCTTGCTGTCAGCCAGACACCTAATCTCCCCAGACTTTCCTTAGCTGCACCCAGGTAAAGCCAGGCCACAGAACTGGGGCAGCAGAAACGGCAGTGGCTGACCCTGGGGTTTTATTGCGAGAGATGCACAGTGTCAGTGCTCAGATCCAGTTTCTAATGAAGGCCGGGCTCTTCCGCCTTCCCCCCATGATCCTGCATGGGGGTGACCCAGCACTTCCCTTCCCCCTGGGATCTGGGGCCCTGAGGCCAGGCCCAGCTCCGAGAACACAAGGGCAGAGCATGGCACACAGCATGGCCCCGGCGAGGAGCCGGCTGTCCCAGGGGACAGCAGGATTTCACACTCAAATCTGCTCTAATCAGCTCCCACGTGCAGGAAATCAACTCCGGAGACCAACATTTGAAAGCTAATGCTGTCCTTGATAGGCAGTGAGCCAAGCCTTAGTCTGTGGACCCATGGAAATGGGTGGGGGGGAGAGGAGCTGGTGCGCCGGTTAAAAGGAAGAACCAACAGCGGCAGGAGACTCTGATCCAACAGGGCTGGGCTGCTCCAGCATCCACCACCCTCCACACTAGGAGCTACTGAACCCCCCCCCCCCACGCCCCGAACTGTGATTCAGAATCTGACCCTCCCCTCACATCTCTGCCCCGACACCAGATTTGAGCCCTGCAGGCTGGGAGGAAGTTTGATCTGGGTGTAGAGCCCATCTCTGCTGTAGGTGTTGGGTCTGATCCTGTACCAGAGGGTCCATAGCCACTTTGCCAGGGACTTCACTGGGAGCAGGGTGGGGCCCATGCTGATTAAACCAGAGAGACGCCATGCTACAGCAGAGGGCTCTAGTTTGTTGGACGTAGGGCTAATTTAGCCTCATCAAGGTCCTAATTCTATCACCCCACTGGACCGTGTGTCCTATACTGCAACCCCGCTGCATGGACACAAAACTAACTGCTCTTCCGGCGATGCCGAAGGCTGCATGGAAAACGTAACTCTGGCGGACAGACCTCAGGCTCGGGGCTCACCATTCGCTGTTCTAGCGCGAAAGGTTCCGTGTGCTTCCTGCAGCAAACCACCTCGCGCAGGACCCACACGCTGGGCCCTGCCGGCCTCACTAGCGGGTGAGATTCAGAAATGCCAAGGCCAGAAGGGACCACTGTGTTCATCTAGCCTGACCTCCTCCATGATGACAGGATAGCTCAGTGGTTTGAGTACTGGCCTGCTAAACCCAGGGTTGTAAATTCAATCCTTGAAGCGGCCATTTGGGGATTGGTCCTGCTTTGAGCAGGGGGTTGGACTAGATGACCTCTTGAGGTCCCTTCCAACCCTGACAGTCTATGATAACACAGCCAGGGAACGTCCCTAAAATAATTCCTAGAGCAGGTCTGTTAGAAAAACATCGCATCTGGATTTTAAAATCGACCCTGAGTAAATTGTTCCAGTGGTTAGTTACCGTCACTGTCAAAAATTTGCAACTTATTTCCAGTCAGAATTTGTCTAGCTTCACTGTCCAGCCATTGGATTGTGTTAGACCTTTCTCTGCCAAACTGAAGAGCTCGCTCTTATATATTTGTCCCCCAAGCAGATTTGTGAGCAAGTCGCCTCTTAACCTTCTCTTTGTTAAGCTAAATAGATTGAGCACTTGATAGGCAGCACTATAAGGCAGGTTTTCTAATCCATTAATCATTCTAGTGGCTTTCTTCTGACCCCTCTTCAATTTATCAACATCCTTCTTGAATCATGGGCACAAGAACTGGACACAGTATTCTAGTAGCGATCACACCAAACATGGGTGCTGACTCGTGGGTGCTGCGGGGCTGGAGCACCCACGGGGAAAAATTAGTGGGTGCTCCACACCCACCGGCAGCCAAGCTCCCCCTGTCCCCCCCTCGCCTCCTCCCGCTCTCCTCCTCCCGAGCGCTCCGCATCTCCGCTACTCTCCCTCTCTCCCAGCACTTCCCGGCCGCCGCCTAACAGCTGTTTGGCAGCGCTTAGGACTTTCCAGGAGGGACGGGGAGGAGCGGGGACGCGGCACACCCGGGGGAGGAGGTGGAGAAGAGGCGGGGTAGGGGCGGGGACTTGGGGGAAGGGGGTGGAATTAGGGTGGGGCGAGGGTGGGGCGGGGGCCGTGGGAGAGGGGATCGAGGACCCACGGGGCAGAGGGGAAGTTGGCGCCTATGATGCCAAATACAGAAATAAAATAACTTCTCTACTTCTACTCGAGAGTTCCCTGTTTATGCATCCCAGGGTCACCGTTAGCCTTTTGGCCACAGTGTCCGAGTGGGAGCTTGTGTTCAGCTGATTATCCCCTACAACCCCTAATCTGTTTCAGTCACTGCTTCCTGTAAGTATGGCCAACATGCTTTGTTCCTAGATGTAGACAAGCAATCCAGATCACTCTGTATCAGTGACCACTCCCTCAGTTTTTGTGTTATCTATAAATCTTATCAGTGATTTATTATTTCCTCCAGGCGACTGATAAAAATGTTGAATAGCGCAGGGCCAAGAACCGATCCCTGCAGGACCCCACTGGAAACACACTCACTTGATGATGATTCCCTCTTTACCATTACATTTTGAGATCTATCAGTTAGTCAGTTTTTAATCCATTTGATGTGTGCCGTGGTAATTTTATATTGTTGTTATTTTTGGGTTGCTACGGAGCTCCCTTGCCTTAGCCCAGCTCAGAGAGGCTTTTATTATCTATGTTGTGGTGGCACCTGGGGCCGCAATCTTAGACCAGGCGTTACTTGCCATCCTAGGCACTGCCCCAAGCAGCTTGCAGTCAGCGTGGGTTTGGTTGCAGGTCCAGTCCAATACTGGATGGGGGATGGTTTTCTGTCTGCAGGTCTGATGCATCCAAGAGTCTATGTAAACAGCAGCTCTCGGGAAATCCCCACCATTCAAACTGGCAAAAAAGTCTTAAAAGTTGGATAAAACCTTGCAAGATAAGTTGCTTGTATGGCATTTAATGGGATAGCTCAGTGGTTTGAGCATTAGCCTGCTAAACCCAGGGTTGTGAGCTCAATCCTTGAGGGGGCTATTTAGGGAACTGGGGTAAAAACCTGTCTGGGGATTGGCCCTGGTTTGAGCAGGGGGTTAGACTAGATAACCTCCTGAGGTCCCTTCCAACCCTGATATTCTATGACTTAACTATGTGTCTCGCAGAACAGGTATAGGAACACTGGCATGCTCAAAGTTAAGCAAGTGCTTTGGTGAATCAGGGCCAAATGGAGGAGTCCAAGCTCCAGAACTGACACCCTGGCACCTTCTAAAGTTACCTTCTATTTGAAACAACGACAACGACAAAGCTCTAAATCCAGGGGCCGTCATGGCTGTGGCTCAACAACATACTCGCTGGCACTGCGAAGGGACTGGAGCACACAGTTTCCCTTCCCCTTTTTGTTCTTGCTTAGTGGACCATTGGACAGGGCGGAGGGAGCAGCGCTGGCAGAGCCTTTGCTCTGCGGCTCACCACAGAGACTCTGTTTCTAAGTGGGGCGGAGCTGGGCAGGAAGAGGGACAGAGGCCTGACAGGGCTGAGTGGCAAAATTAGGTTAATTCTTTAAGCACCCAACTCCTATTAACTCATATGGTATTAGCTGCAATACACCTGATGGTAAGGAGGTGCTGCTGGAGTTTATACAGGTATCACATGCTCTGTAGTTCAACTGGAATTCTGCGGTAATTAGGATTAATTAATGAGCAGATTTTCGCCTCAATTAAGAAGCAGGATGCAATGTTTTATTATGCACAGCAATCAGGCGGTGCTGGGGAACAAACTCCACTAACAGCCTGTGGCCTGTCCTCCGCTCGGCATCAAAATGGCAGACCTTATACCAACCCCAGCACAAGCGATTAGAGGGGTGGTAGGTTAATTTGGGGGGAGAGCTAACAAAGGCTGAACACATCCAGAGGTGAAAGTAAGACGGTACGGTCTGGTACAGTGTACTGGGCTGGCTCCCCCAGGCCAGCAATTTAAAGGGCCTGGGGCTCCTGGCAGTGGCCCTTTAAATCGCCACCCAAGCCCCGCTGTTGGAGCTCTGCGGTAGCGGCGGCGGGGCTCCGGCGGTGATTTAAAGGGCCAGGGGCTCCAGGCACCACTACTGCAGCAGAGCCCAGATTTAAAGGGCCTGGGGATTTAAAGGACAGCCTCTTCCAGTGGAGGCCACGCCCCCTTCTGGTTGAGGCTCCGCCCCCCTAACAACTCCGGCCTACTGGTAAGTCCTTTAAGTTACTTTCACCCCTGAACACATCCCCATGAACAATGGAATCACAGTGAAAATCCAAGGCATTAAGAAGGGGTTAGTGGAGCGTTATCGATAAAGGCAGCAGACTCGGGCAAGACAGCAAATATAAAGGCAGAGTCAAGCCAAGGGAGCAGAAGCTAAAACCCGAGTTAAGCTGTTAGCTGAGCCAACTATACACCTAGAGAGCAGAACGCACAGGCTGCGATCCAGGGAGCCCATCAGAGTCAAGGAAGTGAAGTCACAAAGACCTCATTTCTGGGTGTAGCTGAGCCCCACCCCCACCCAGCCTCTAGCTCCCATAGGTTTAATTGCTACTAGCCCGGCAGAGTCCTGCCCCCCCCCCCGCCCTCTCTCACACCCCACCCCAGTCTTAGTGCTGAAGCAGGGCTCTGAATGATTGAAAGTGACACTTATTCCTAACCACCTCTCTGCTGACACCAGTTAAACAAAGGACTCAATAGCTTAAGTCAAGTTCTAAAGCATCCTTATCCCCTGTAGGAAACAAGTTGGCTGCTTTGCTGTCAGGACCAGTCTGGGGGTCTCTCCCTGGCAGTGGGGCCATACTGATGAATTATGCACGGGGGCTCAATAGCTTAACATGAGTTTAGGTAACAGGGCAGCAAGACTCCTTTGCTGAATGCAGAATTCCAGGTGTGTCCAAGCCCCTCACAACCTAAAACATCCCAACAGATGCTGTAAAATCTTTCCCCACATTTGGCCGATCCTCATCTCATAGCCTGGCTGGCTGCAATACTGGGGCATTTTAAGTCTGTTACTTTAGTTAATGAATAAACACAAAGAGGTCTTCAAAACAGACAAGACCAGTCTTTGGGAACGCCTGCCCCTCCCACAAATGTCTCACTCCCTGGTCCCAAGGTCACTCGCCTTTGTCCATGAGCTGGTTGAAGAGCAGAGTGTTGGAGAAGAAGAAGAGGTAGGCAAACATCTGGGAGGCTATTTCAGGGTGCACTTCATACTGGTGGAGCAGGTCCAGCGTAGCCTGGTAGATTAACACAACTCGGCGTATTTCTTCAGGCAACTGGGATGATGCCCGCCAACCTTCCTGGCCCTCACTCTGGAAGGGGTTACACTCCAGGAGGGCAGGTAGAGATACATACAGAGACTGGAGAGGGAGGAGACAAGAAATACACAAGTCCAGGATTCAAAGCGCTGGAGATTTACTGTGGGAAGCAATTCTGCATTGGCCAGATGGTGACCTAAACAGGTCTTCTGAATCTCTCGTTTCCATGATCCCATAACCAGCTCAAGCCCTGCTGTTCTCAAACAAGGAAGAGCATATTTCTTGCCCCCCTCACGGACTAACTCCTTGTGACCTGCAAGCTTGCTCAGCCCTGTCCCTAAGCAATAATTTCACACCATACATGGTGGTCAGTTGGTCTCGGTCTGTTTTGGGGAACAAACGGAATGTGAGAGACAAACTACTGTAGCTATTAAGTGAAAGGAATGTGCCCGTTCTATGCACCCACATGGTAACTGAAGATCTAATACACATGCTATGAAAAAAAGGCAGAAGACAAAAGCAGTGTCCAATTAGAGACACTTCCCTTTGTGTAAATGAGAAAGGTTGAAAAGCAGTGTCCAATCAGAGCTTTTGCTAGGTATGCAAATGAGACAGGATAAGCATCAACCAATCAGAGAGGGGGAGAGGCTGCTGGAATAGTGGAACACTCTTTCCACAGAGGGGAAAAAAAGAGCTACAAATAGAATCAAGAAGAAAAATAGTCCATTTCCCAGCGAGAGGCCAAGTCTGTAATCACCAGACCTGGCAGGGGGAGCTGGTGGAAAGGCAGCAGCATCAGTCGAGTTTAACGTCTCTTTCAATGGAAACAAGTCCCCACCCTGCAGACACAAGCAGCCTTTCTCTGGGCCCACACTGCACACACTGTTCAGCGCTCTGTAATGAGCACTCGCAATAAAATTTCACTCCAGGGGCCTAACGGAGCGAGTCCAGAAGGAATATTTCCATCATGTACATGAATCAATTCATTATACCCAGGGCTATTACTGTACTGTAAATCACAAACAAGCTGAGGAGGGCTGGACGCACTATCCCAACAACTCTTCCTACTGATCTGTGGGCCACTCATTTCTTCCTGGCTTCCTGTGGCCTGGTGCCTTGTTTCCAAGTCGCTAGCCATGCAGAGAATTGTTCCATCGTAATTTCACACTCTCCTCGGGCTCTGACCATCACTGGGACACTTGAGCCCAGAGGAAAATTCATCCAAAAGTTACAAGGAGGAGTGAGGGAGAATAAGAGTTGGTCGTGAAAGTGACTGTGTAGCCTTGGCTAAGCCATTCACGAATGGGGACACCGTAATGAGCAAATGCCTCCCTAGGAGACAGTGTTACTGTTAATTCTTCAGGGACCTCTCACCTGCCAGAAATTCACTGCGATCAGTTCAAGGTATCCAACATGCAGCTCTCCCCCCTGCCAATCACCTGCTAGGGTGATTATATTGAAACTCGCCCAGTTTGCTATCTAGATTCTTATACAGCGTAGCATCTTTCAAAGATCATGAGGCGCTCACATACTATAGTAATGGGGGAGGCTCATGTTAGTAAACAGCATCCAAGCACTCGTAATCCTTAATGGATTTTATCCTCACACCCACCTGAGAGCTAGGAATGTATCCTCCTCATTTTACAGGGTACATCAAATGCCTCAACTAAGGTCAGGCCACAAGCCTATGGCTCAGCTGGGAATTTCACCCCGGCCCCTAAGTCCGAGTCTACTGCTCTGTGTCTGTCTTACCTATTTAGACTGCAAGTTCTTTGGGGCAAGGTCTCTCTCTCTTACTATATGTTTGTGCTATGCCTTGCCCAATGGGGCCTTGATCCTGGCTGAGCACTGTAATAGAAAAAAACACCAGCTAAATAACTTGGGCCATCCAAAAACATCGATGTGGTTTTTAAAAAAAAATCAACCTGTTTGATCATTTCTGAGCCCTCAAAACGTCGTTTCTGACCCTCTTCAGTGACTCAGGAATGTTAGGGAAATCAAATCCCCTGGCGCCAGCATTTCTTGCACTGCATCCTAGAGACCAGCGTTTTTTAATTCAGCAGAAAGAAGAACCTGCTGTCCCAGGACAGGAGGGAGAGGGAGGGCAATTTCAGGCACGGGTGCTCAGTTGGGAGACTTCTCTCCTCCCTCTCCCATCATCCCCCTTTGATTTCCAGTAAGACACCATCAGCACAAAGCTCCTCTTCGCCCTTGGCAGCCCTCTGGATTAGGCTGTGCATTAGCGGGAGAGAGGGGGAGGTGTTGGGGGTGCACATACCTTGGAGATATAGTAGACACACTGCTGAAAAGTATACATGATCACTTCCTCTAGGACTGTCATGGCTTCCTCGCTGGCTGTGATGGTTGAAGAGAACAGAGACTCCTTAGAACCTAAAGGACAAAGACAGCAATGGAATGCGTCAGAGCAAAGGGCTCCAAACCGGGTTTGTTAGTTTAGTAGACGAATTGTCTCTCTGAGGGTCAACTTGTGATGCTGTATTTCATTATGCAAAGTCTACTGACATACACCGAACTGCCATGGGTTTGTTACTGCAAAGGAAGCATGGCTAGTGGTTACAGGGTGGGATTGGGAGCCAGAAGTTTTGGATTCTATTTCTAGCTCTTCCACTGACTCATTGTGTGCCCTTGAGCAAATCAAACGGTGTTGTAGCAGCAACAGTTCCCTACTGGGCAGCATAACTTAACACTGCTGTCTCGCGAAGGCTCCCAACAGTGAGGACTATTTCAAAGAGTGGTAGAGGAGCTGGCATGGAGGAGAACTGATGCCTACGTTATTTCTTACAGTCACTCTCAAATGGAAAAAAAATCAGGTAGCAGATGCATCCTTGGGACGTTCACAACGATGCACAACTTGCACTACTTTACCTGGCCACTTGATGTCCCCATTGCACTAGTGAAATTAAAGCTGAAGGCGCATTTATCTGGCTTGA
This sequence comes from Chrysemys picta bellii, assembly GCF_011386835.1. Classification (NCBI taxonomy): domain Eukaryota; kingdom Metazoa; phylum Chordata; order Testudines; family Emydidae; genus Chrysemys; species Chrysemys picta. Next base: position 78,976,424 of record NC_088800.1, read on the forward strand.
CTTTGAGAAGCTGGACAGCTCAAGATGGCTCTTTTAAGACAGAGGTTCAGAAAGAGAAGCCATTCCCATCTGAGGCCATTTGGTGCGTATGGTGCTCTCATTTTAGTGGACAGATACCCACATCACAAAAAGCACCTTGACACTGTCACCAGTGCTGGCAGTCACAGCAAAAGGCCTGAGGATGAATGCACAAGACAGAGCTCCTGTTCCCTAGCAGAGATGGTCCACTCCAGATCAGAGAGCAGAGCAGACACACTTCCATTGCCCCGCTGAACCCCTTCTGTTTATCCCGAGCTTGAATTGATGGCAGCAGTCTCCAGGGCCGTGACTGCAACCCCCTGAATTCACTCCACTACAGGAGAACTCAGCTGGTTCTCCCTTTTCTTCTCTCATTGTATCATCTGTGCCAGGATCCGCCTGCCCCTTAGTCAGTCTCCAAAGGACACTGCACTGGAGACAATATAAATTCATACTGGTGCCTTCCCTTTCCACAGTGGCTTGGGAGCCATGTCAGGAATCGAAAACTCCAACCCTGCATTCTGCTGGGGCCTTTTCCTGGCTCTCCCTTAAAGACGTGAAACTGCACCTCACTTTCCTTGGTGCATTGTGAGCAGGGAGTGTGTACAGAAATCCAGATCTAATAAAACATGGGGTTGCCATAGCAGTGGCTGTTAAACACATATATGTTGTATTTCTGGGCACTGATAGGTTGCGGGGGAGGGGTAATATTTCCCCCACTGACTAACATTTTTCTTCTAGCAATGCTTCGATTTCAGTCCAGATTTGCAGCCCCGCCAGCCCCATATGCTGAATATTTGTGCAGCTGGATGAAGTGCTTTCCAAACGCAGCTTGTCAGAAAACGTTGCCTTTGGAACAGAAGAGAAGGTCCCGATAGCTTTGCCAAACTAGCCCCACCCCCACGTTCCTTTGATGTGGAATCAGAAAGAGGGAAATTCCATGACATCATCCACCTGACCATTCCCCAAGTCCCATTTGCAGATGGTTAGTGAAGGACTTTTCAGCCACACACCCTTTTGCGGCAGTTCAGGGAGGTAAGTTGGTGAATTTTTAAGGCTCAGGAAAGTGAGGGGCTAATAAGACTCAATCAACCCATGTGTAATGAAGGCAGGAGCATTGTAAACTTCCACATACAGCACTGCGTAATGCACCTGAATCCTGGTCTACAGCCCCACTTGCTATTCCAATAGCAGGACCCCGCACTGCTGTGCCAAGGAACCTTAGTCCCGATCTGCTATTTTAATCCTGATCTATTTGGAACTGAGACTGCTAATCACTCTGGACTCTGTAAAGGCTGGCAAATACCTACTCCAGAGCAGGCTGACACCACTCAAACTCATTTCACATGTGACCCGAGGTTGATGCGAACCCAAGTTTCTGAAGTGAAAAGTCAATTTAAAAACATGGCCATAATAAGATTTTCAAATCTGACATGAAAAATAACATTGACGATGCAGAAGGAAACCTTGGTGCTCATCTGTCTCAGGCAATTTAAATTGAAAGCCGAGGTGCTAGGGAATCTGCCAGTGCAGGATTTCAAACCGGAAAATAAGGATCACAGCCAAACATAGCCAGTCCATGTTATGAATATTTCTGATCACATGCCGAGAGGTGGGGGTGACTGCAGAGAGGGGTATGGAGACACAAGGGATAGCGCTTCCTATGTGTAGACTATGGATTCCGTGAGGTCCTGAAAGTACTCAGTATTGTGTGATCTCTTTAAGGAAGTCCCCAGTAATACATCTGGTCCTGAGCGACTGTCACCCAAGCTGTCCTCAAGTTTCTCAACTGTTGTCCAAAGCTTTGTGGGAATAATATTCAATAGGAAGCCAGCCCCGGGTTCGGTGAGGATCCAGTTGGGCCCTGGTGCTGATTTCTGTGAATCTATTTGTAAGTATTCACCAAACAGTTTCAACAAATAATGTTCAGCCTATGGGCTGGTTCACAAACGGTTTGCTTTGACTACTTTGTAGCCATTATTTGTATTGCCTGACTGGTCATCTAAATCACATGGGATCAGGAGAGTAACGAAAAAGAAGTAACACATTTTCTGGCACAAGTTTTCAGGCAAATATTAATTAGTGCTACGATTCATGAAGCTTCTGGGATTGGCACACGGCTTCATGAATACCAGGGCATCCAGAGATGCATGGATGGTATGTCCCCACAAAGCTGTGAACTGAACATGGGGCTTTTAGTCACAAAAATATACCCAAATCAGGGTTGTTGGGTTTTGTTTTGCGTTTTTTTTAACTATTCCATCTGCTCTAATTATAGGACAGAATTGCTCATACAGCAAGGTCTAAACACCTGCATTTCCCAGGGGGTACAATGCTTTTCTCAGACTATTTCATATCACCTGAGTGGAAAAGGTGTTAAAAACATGTGCCAGGAGAAACACCCTCACATGTAGAAAGATGGGGGTCAGCCCAGGGTTTCTCATCCTTCTGCACACCTGGAATCCCCCCATCTCTCACAAAACTCTCCCCCCATGGAGCAATCTGGGAAAGGGGGGGCGGTCCTGGCCCCTGGTCTAGATAGCAATGAATGGGAAGGGAAAAGGTCTAGGAAAAAACCTCTCCTTTTCGTTTGCCAGCCTGTGGGTTCCGTGCACTCCAATGTACCGGCTAGACTTTGAAAATCAAAAGTATTTCACTTATTCTCAGGCTACGACTTTTTTATTTTTAAAACTCTTCCCACAGATATTTCCTGAGGGATGTCAAGAGGCCAAAATACTGATTTTAACCTTTCCCTCACCCTCTTGTTTATGTTATTTCTATCCCGCCTGATTCACCAAAACCTGCCCAGGCACAAGATGTATTTATATGACACTACGCTGCTCCCTCCCCCACCAAGACCCACCACCCAGGGGCGGCTCTATATTTTTTGCCGCCCCAAGCACGGCAGTCAGGCAGCCTTCGGCAACGCGCCTGCAGACAGTCTGCTGGTCACGCGGATTTAGCGGTGTTTCTGCAGGTGATCTGACGTTCCCGCGCCTTCGGCACCTTCTGCCAAATTGCCGCTGAAGCCGTGGGACTGGCGGACCTCCCGCAGAGATGCCGCCAAAGGCCACCTGACTCACGCCCTCAGGGCGACCGGCACGCTGCCCCCCGCGGCGTGCCGCCCCAAGCACGCACTTGCTGTGCTGGTACCCGGAGTCACCCCTGCCACCACCCTCCTGGCTGAGCATCAGCCCCTCGAGTCAGGATGGCCCCACTTCAGCCATCCAGCTCAATTCACTTAAACACCTGCTTTAATTTAGCCACAGGCGTAAGTTCCATTGATGTCAATGGGGCTTAAGAACGTGCTAAAAGTTAAGCATGTGCCTAAGTGCTTTGCTGAACAGGGCTGGACTTAAGCACTCACTTAAGTGCTTTGCTGAAGTAAGGCCTGGAATGGGCAGGGGGTAAATCTCTCTCCCTTACAATGCCCTGGCGTTTTAAGCAAATGTCGCTCACTCCACAAACCCAGAATGCTCCTTCACTTGCATGCTTGCTGCCTTCACTCTTGCACATGCCATGGACTTCACTTTCCCAGAGACCATTCCCACTAAGGGAACAGACCTATTTAAAGAATCCTCTCTCTAGACAGCAACCCAAATCTAGCTGTTCCCACCGATTACAGCCCAGGAGGGAGCAAACGCTACCAGCCAGGGAAGACAAATGTCCCAGAATCCCTCCGGGGATATGAGAGAGGAACGCAGGCAGGTGTTCATCTCAGAGACCCTTCAGCTACTAAATGCCAGCAAAGGAAGGAGAAGATCTGATACTAGGGAGCAGCAGAGGGAGGGGCTGGTGCTATAGAACAGAAGGACCGAGAGTCACAGAACATTGGATTAGCTGCTGCAAGGAGAACCTGCTTGGATCTGCCCATGGCCAATTTAAGCAGAATTCTCCGTGCATGTTACCCAGCATGTATCTGGGTAATTATCATCCACCTAAACACAATGACCTAGGGTTCTGAGTGCTGGAGATTTGGCCCAGGAGGTTTTTCTCTCACTCTCCTCCCGTCCTAGTGATCAGCAGCAAATGCCCACCGTCATCTTCCTTGACTTTTCATTCCTTGTAAGCTTGCTGGCACTGTAAATATATTTCACATCTCTCTATCGATAGTCCCCTGCAAGCTGAGCATCACCCATCTCGCTCATCTCTGTAGACTGTACTTACCCATAGTAATACTCCAGTTATGGGACTCATCCAGTAGGGTGTGGGTTTTGCCAGCTACACAATAACTGACACCACTTAGTAATACTTCTAGCACTTGGTTGTTTCCCATGTTCCTGGATAGAACTGGCTGAAAAAAATTGAATTTCAAATTTCTTTTGCCAAAAAACAGGGACAAATTTTTTGCAAGATGTTTTGTGAAAAGCGTTCATGGTTTTCAGCCAGCCCTACCCCGGCATTTGTGCACAGACACTTCTGTGCATTCATATGCTTATCCTTCATCTTCGGTTTCAGAACGATCCAGTCTTTCTGCCCGAAGTGCTCTCTCCGCCTTTTCTCAATCAGCGTGAAGCCTTCCCAACAATCCCTGCCTGTGTTGGATCCAGGAATGATCAAAGATTTCCCTTAGTGATGTAAAGGCAACCTTATGACCCAATAAGTGGAGATTCCAACTGGAAGAGAAGCCATCCTAAATCTGCTTTTTACCAACAGGGAGAAACTGATCACGACTGTGAGAATAATAAGGAAACTTCTTGAATTCAGAATAGTAAGGACTGGATTCACAGAACGCAGCTGTACACGGGCATGACTGGGATTCAGGAACGCACATTGTGAGAAATGAAATAGGGTGAAATACTGGCCCTACTGAAGTCAATGAGAGTTTTGCCATTGACTTCAGTGAAGCCGCCATCTCACCCCAGCGAGTAAGGCCCAGTCGAAGGAAGTATTGAAACCCAGCAATGCAGAAAGCAGCTAGTCACCCTAAAAAACACCACAATTAAGAAGAAAAAGACTGCAGTTCCAGCGAGGCTTCATACAGGGTTGTTCGAAGAGAAGGATACAAAATGACATCGACTGTATTGTGATGGGAAAGTGGAGTGGTGAGCAAAGAAGAAAAGAGAGACCTTTAGGAATGGCCGACTACTAATAAGGGCTGCAAAAATGGAGAGAGAGACTTTTACAAATCTACCCAGGGGGACAGCGTCTGTGCCCATGCCCTGTGTTCTGTGTGGGTGTTGAGGGGGAGGATACTAGAGACAAAATGGGGCCCGTAATAAATGAGGAAGGAGAGCAAGGGTGGGATTTTCAAAATCACTCTGTGTTAGCTTAGCTCAGAGGTTCTCAACCAGGGTACGTGTACCCCTGGGGGTACGCAGAGGTCTTCCAGGGGGTACATCAACTCATCTAGATATTTGCCTAGTTTTACAATAGGCTACATAAAAAGCACTAGCAAAGTCAATACAAACTAAATTTCAGACAATGACTTGTTTATACTGCTCTGTATATTGTACACTGAAGTATAAGTACAATATTTATATTCCAATTGATTTATTTTATAATTGTATGGTAAAAATGAGGAAGTCAGCAATTGTTCCGTACTAGCGGGCTGTGACACTTTTGTATTTTTATGTCTGATTTTTCTAAGCAAGTAGTTTTTAAGTGAGGTGAAACTTGGGGGTACGCAAGACAAATCAGACTCCTGACAGGAGGACAGTAGTCTGGAAAGGTTCAGAGCCGCTGGCCTAGCTCTCTCCCATTGCAGTCTGTGGGAGCTTTGCCATTGACAGCAGTGGGAGCAGAGTTGGGCCGACACTGAGTGCTTTTGACAAATCTCCCTTTAAATTAACACAGACTCAACAATGGTGAGAAACATAAAGAAAATAGTTTGGGACAACTGGGAAGCCCTTATCCAAACAGTGAGGAACAGCAGGGGTGGGCATACTCAGACCAATGGTGGGGAAGCCACCAGGCCGCAAGAAAACCCAGAGAAAGATTCAAGGAAAAGATAAAGACCTAATTAGTTTCAGGATCTTCTCTTGACATCGTACTGAGCCCTGCAATGGATGAACTGAACCCCAACTCCTGGGGTTTATCATCTCACTTTCCCAGCAGCTGCTCATGTGCGCCCTGCACTTTGTGAGGGCTGCAGTATTTTTAGCCTACAAGCACATTTTTTAGAGCTCTCACTGAATAAGAATGCACCCGCTGTCCCACCCTCCCACCCGCACATGGGTCTTTACATCTTGTATCAGCATGGGAACCAAGATAGCATAGGACATGGAGAGCCTCCAGCACTCAGCTCTTGAGTGCTTTGCTCCCTCTCCCTCCGAGGGGAATGAGAAAACGAGGCCACGCTGAGAGTGAAGCCCGGCTAATCCCCTCACCGTATTAGACTCCCTGCGGCTGCAAGCTGTCACCACTCATTTGATAAGGGGGATTATTTCCCTCCCAAGTGTTCACAGGGCTGGAGGACTTAGCTTAGCAGCCCTGAGAGCTAGTAGTGCTTCCAGAGACACCGGTAATACTGAGCAACACTGCTAACCAGGTAGCCGGTCTGGTCTGCGATCTAATGGATTCACTTCACAGGGTGGAGTGAGAGGTGAGGCTGCAGAATGCGGAGCAAGGGCTGGCAGCCAGGCAGGGGTTTCCAACTGTGGCCTGGAGGACTGGGCGGCCTGCAGAATACTCCCAGAGCCTCCTCCTTACCGATGTTGCATCCCTTTCCTCTTATCTCAGTGGCCAGGACTAAGGGTTCAGGGAAAGGACCTTGTTACCTCAGGTATCAACACATAGATACCAGTCCATTCTTGGTGACAGAAGTCATGGTGACCCCTTGGTTGCAATGGGATCCATGCCCCAAAATCATATCCATTCATGGCTTCAAAAGGCTACGTGCAAGAGCTCATCATTGTGCAAGCCCCTTCTGACAAGGGCCAAGTGAGTTCCCTGGACTCAAAGGCAGGTGGCTTGATACCCCATGAAGATATAAGGGAGAAGGGAGTAGTCCTCCAGTGAAAGAGGATCTAGGGCGTGAGCTGAGCAATCCTGAGGGAGGAACCCTGGGAGCAGCTAAACCTGGGAGAAAGTTTGATCTGAGCTTTAGCATCTCATTAATAAACCAAAATCCCAGGAAAGAGTTCAGTTTCGACTCTACACAATGGGGGGACTTTGTTTTCAAGCTAGTTGGGAAAGGCACTTGCTTAACACTAACTAACTATTAATACTAACTATACTAAGAGGTAAACAGCTATATACAATGGACACTGCAAAGGCGCTTGCCAAGGCAAGACCTATGGGACATTCCAGCTAACCATCACCGGCGGTAAGAAGGGGCTGGCGGGTTGGCAGGGCTCTATATTGAGCGCCATGAAGGCGTGACTCCAGGGGGCGCCCAGGCCAACCCGATGGATGCTCCTAGGGGGAAAATCTTACAGTTGCCGTGCCCCCACACACACCTGATTGGAATGGACATGAACAAGCATTCGAAGAATAACCTCCTTTTCACGTCTGTTTAAAAGGGACTCTTGACACACAAAAGCCCTGATTTTAAGACTGACTTCAATCCAGCCTCCTTTTTTACCTTTGCACCTGCAGTTTCACAGGTAAGCAATTCTGCACTCAGGATTGAGTAACGGGGAGCAGAGTGAGCAGATCCCAGCAGGACATTCAAGCGTCCACGTGCTGTGGCTGCCTTGGCTCAATCTCCAGCGGACGTGCCACAAAAGGCACCACAGTTTATCCTTCAAGAACCTGCTCAGGAGACGTCCCAGAGAGCTGGTGGGGTCATGAGCACTGTGGGTGAAGTTCCCTTACTTTCCACAAACCCCAATACTATCGAAGGGCATATCTGGGATAAAGAGGCAACACGGGGGTCTCTGAAGTCAGGATGGAAGTACCTTGCTGGAGCAGCAAGGGAGGACAACACCAGCAAACCAGCTTGGTGCTACAGCGCCCCCTTTGCCTGACATGTCGCACAGTGGGCATACGGCTGGGGACGTTTTGTCAGTACAAAGGCAGAGGCATATCGGTATAAAGAAGAAGGAGTCCTACCCTTGACATCCAGCTCCTCCTCCAGGCTCTGGATGTAGGTGGGGGATTTCTGCTGGATAAAATACAGGAGCTCGATGGAGTTGGACATCCAGAAGAGAATGTGCTGCAGGTCCGGGACCAGGTCTGTGACGGTGAAGCGGGACAGGGATCCAGGATCCTGACTGGTGAGACAGAGAAGGCAAGAGGAGCGTTTCAGACTCCAGTCAGGACAAAGCTGGTTGCAGTTGTAGTCTCTCTGTGTGTGCATGAAGCCCCTGGCTACGGGAAAGGCTTGTGCCCCTCTCAGAGGCTGGCGATGCAGGATAGTCCCAGTGGGCATGAACAATGCAGTAATGGATACACCGGCAGCACAGACAACACTCCAGTATTTTATATTCTCCTGCAACTGCATCGACACACTTTTCCCCGACACTCTCAGAAGTTTCAGAATGAGTACGGTCACAGACTATTGCCAGCACAAGAGTAATGGTCTTAGAAAGCAAACCCAAACCAAACCCAGCAGCTGGCTTCCCCTGGGGAGTTACGGATGTGCTGTGAAACTAGTCTGCAAATTGGCAATGGGATTCCTGTTTCCCAATCAGCGGAAACGCCACAGCCCAGCACCCCAGAGACCAAATGCTGGATCTCGGTGACTTGCTAACCATCCTGAGAACCTCCGACCTGCTGTTTTACAGTCAGGTGCTGAGCACCGCCTGAGAAATGCTGAGCAAACTCAATCGGAGCTGAAGGGGCCGAGTGTTTCCCGGGCTCTTAGGAATTAACAACAACGCTAATGGTGGTCACATGATCCCTTCTCCCCTGGTCATGCGGTACGGTACGGTGGCAGCCAATAGTGGGATACAGGGGCTTGTATCAAACGAGGAGAAAAGTGATGGGTTAAAAATCAAGCCTGGAGCAGCCGGCACTCCAACAGGGTCGTCGAGACTGGGCAAGATTCTCGGAAGCGACGGGGGGAATGTCAGCTGCCCAACCTGAGACTCGTGAGAACCTGCCCTCTGAAAACCAGCCCCCTTTTAAGGTGTTTCACATTAGGCACCTACAAATCACTCTTGAAAGTCTTTCCCAGAGCCCTGCCCTATTAACAGCAGCCCCCAACCCCCAGGCTGGAGAGCCCAAGTGCACTAAAGCAGCATTGAAACCGAAAAAGACTTTCTGCAAAAATGCTCTTGACAAAGGCAAAGTTTTGGATCAAATGTTTGTTTTATCACTTTGGCCTGATGCGAAAGGCGCTGAGTCAATGGGAACTGAAAGCACTCAGCTCCTCTCAGGATCAGGCCCTTTATATAGCACTGCAAATGCTGAGGAGACTGTTTTCAACCATCCGGGATTTTGCCTGTGAATTTAGTGCTGATGACGGGCTCTCAATCCAGAGGCTGAGTATGGTACAGAGAGCAGTAACCCTCTTGAGTTAACCGAGGGCTTATAAAAAAAAATTTTTAAAGCATCTGGAAAATTTCTTAACTAGCGAAACGCTTTTCATGCTATGATCACTCAAAAAATGGTTGGATGGGATTTCTGATAACTTTGTAAAACCAGCTCACTTTAGAACAACCATGAAGAATTTCAGCCTCAAAAGATATTTTTCTGAGGACTGTTTTAAACCGGTCAAAAATAGGGACTTTGGGCAAAAAGGCTTCATTGTTAGCCACATTTATAGGATTGCTCGCGCAACACAATAATGAACCGACACCTGTACACAGCCCCGAACGGAAGAAGCGGAACTATATGGCTGTAACAGATGGATAGGCTTATCTTTACCACACTGTGATTTACCATACCCCCCATGAAATTCCTTAGCACCAAGTCATCTGACTGCCCCATAGTTCACCCCTGGATTTTACAGCTTCACTCTATGTGGCTATTACCCTTTGCAGGAGGTAGTTCTACCCAAGGTTCCTGCTCACGCCTATTATGGCTAATTTTAAAATGGCACTCCCCAAATCTGAGATGTACACAGGGCCAAGGTCTTCTAAAGAGACTAGTGACTTGGGACCTCAGTTTTTGGGATGCCCAACTGTGAGACACCTGAAAAGGGTCTGGATTTGCAGAAAGTGCAGCGTACTCACCTCTGAAAACCAGGCTCCTTTAGAGTGTCTCAAGCTGGGTACCCAAAGGAATAGCCATTTTTGAAGCTCTCGCATTTAATATGAGATCAACCTTAGTTTGAAGAGCGTGTGGCTGGGCTTCCCAGCTGCTGGTGATAGCTGGCACTGCTGGCAGAAACAGCGAGACTGCAAGTGTGCAAGAGGTAAACACGCAGCAGCCCAACATCACACAAGAGGGGAAACGCAGCACTCTTGTGATGTTCAGAAAATAGTGTAAGGAAAAGTAGGCCAACGCCAGGCCTCTGGGGGACGTACTGGGGTTGGATCCAGCATAAACACAGGAAGGAGTGAGGCAATGAACCCATTCAGGGCTGTGGAATGTACAGCATGCATCCGGATACCTGCAGTCCACATGCATGTAAACCCTGACTGTCAAGGAATCACATCACTTCAGGGAATGCCTGTGCAGGGTCCCGGTATAAAAGCGTGTCATGAGGGCTAACATGCAGCATAGCCCAATGGCTAGGGGAGAAGACTAGGACTCAGGAAACTACAGTTCAATTCCCAGTTCTACCATTGACCTGGTAAGAGACCTTGGCTGAAGTCACTTCAGTGCTCTGTACCTGTTTCCTCTCCTTCCCTTTGTCTATTTAAACTCTCTGGGGGACTGTCACTACGTTAAACACAACAAAACCCCCAAGGTGTTACTGTAAAACTATGAAAGGAAAATCTCTATTCGCTCCCATCTGTGCTTTAAGGGCCTAAATCTTTTTAAATGGCCTCCAGTTCTGCTGGCACAAATGCTAGCACTCCACTATCAAAGGGCATGTCTGCACTTTGAACTGCGGGTATGATTCCAAGTGAGAGGAGACGTACTGGTGCTAGCTCTGATCGAGCTGATGTGCTAAAAACAGAGCATAGCCTCGGTAGCTCAAGGGATGAGCTGCCCCAAGTACACACCTAGCATCTCTGATGGGCGTGCTCTTTGGGCAGCTAGCCCCCCGTGCTGCTGACGCTGCTATGGCTACACTCTATTTTTAGCATGCTCACTCGGTGAGAGCTAGTACGAGTATGTCTCCTTGAGCTGGGAATCACAGCCCCAGCTCCAAGTCCAGATGTGCTCTGACTGCCAGCATCTGCAACTAACTGCTGGTGGGAAAATGCAACTGCAAAATCAGAAGCTGGGCTAAGGCTGCTTTTAAAAAGTGGCCTTTCATTGCTCTTTACATCACTAGGGCATCTGGTTTTTTCCAGGGGCGAGGATGTGGTGAGGCCCACAGGTACCTCTGCTAGCCGTCTCCTGGCCACAGGACAGCACTGCCTTCTATCTACCCTTATAAAGGGCACGGACAGCAGGGGTGCTAAAAGCTTTATGTCCTTGCTTCAGCAAGGTAGGGGGTCGAGCTGTGTGACGTTTTGAAACACCAAGTCATTGCAAAGAAAAAAATATAGAAAACGTTTGAGTTTTCTCCGATTTTGTGTTTGTTTTTCTAAACGAACAATTCGCCAAAACGGACATGAATTCACAAAATGTTCCTGTGTCGCTGAATTTGCATTTGTCGCCGAAAAAAAAGTGGTGTGTAAAAAAAGGTCGCCCAGCTCTGGTGGTGAACCAGGCAAGAAGCCCCTACCTAAATTAGACATTAGCAGAAGCACCTTGCTGAATCGGGGCCTGCATATTAACAATGCTGCCTTGGCCTAGTGCTCTTTACAGAACTTCCCTCTTGGCAATTTCTCTCCCTGTAGGTGCAGCTCTTTCGCTATTCATAAGAGGAAGCAGGAGTGGGGCAGGAGGAAGGCAGAGAGAGTAAAGACGGGTGATACTTACTGCTGGGACTGCTTCTCGGCCAGCTCTTTCGTTTTCTCCTAGGTTAATGGGGGGGAAAACATAAGTCAATATGAGATAACCATAATGCAGAGAGAGACAGGGACGCGCACACACACAAACACCCAGGGGAAACAGTACTATCTGCGACAGGAGCTTGGGATAGTTTTGTCAGGGACATTGAGTGGGCTGGCTATTCTGCGCTTTATTGGAAGGCAGAGCAAAACTTTGGTGACTTTTGTTTAACTTGTGCCAAAAACTATATTTAAAATGCCTACTGGAGACTTGCTCCATCTCTAATGCACCTTCTAGCAACTGCAGCTGTTCTGCATAGACAGTTAAACGAAAGGAAATGACGCACAGATGCTATGGCGACAAGCACGCTCGATTTGCTAATATAATTACAATATATGTTGCAAGCGCACAAAAAGGAATGGGGCGGGAAGGAACCAGGGAGCCTGGAACTATGCAATTGCCTAGAATATAATTACGCAGATATATCCTTATGTGTTACAGTGTACAATATGTAGGTGCTTATTTCAGGGTAAGTTGCCCACTGGGATTCCTGTGTATGTCTCACTGTGCCCACCAGACTGATTGTTATTTCAGTTCCGATGTGCTGCACGGCACTAAGGTTTTATTTACAGGAACGCTTCCCCTTGAAGTTCCCCACCGTTGCTACCAGCTGCACCTGTATTAGACAGGCTACTGCCATTCTAATCATCGTGTTGTCCTAAACTTGCTCTGAGCAGGGTTACTCTGCTTAAAATGCTGGTGGCTGCCTGCAGCCTCACCTGGGTAGCAATGGTGAGAAACAAAGTCTGGTGTAAACGAGGCCAGAATGGCACCGCGCGCTGCAGGAGAACGAGGTGATCTCTAACAAGGAGGAAACGTACAAACCCTGATTCCACAAGTGCATTTCCTCCACTCACGCTCCCTGACAGTTGGGCAGCAACATGGAGGGTTGTGATGTATGGTAGCTGGCATTCCTGCCCCGTGACCAGGCATACGGCTAACAATGACTCCGGCCTGCAGTGACCTATAAACCCAGACCTCTCCCATACGGCAGCAGCAGTCCAAAACCCTTCCCATAGGCCTCCAGTCTGTGCTTCCAAGGCCATTGGCTGCGAAAGGAGGGGTGGTACTGAGCAAGGCTAGGAGCTACCCCTCATCCTACGGGTTGAACATCAAACATTTAACAGGGGTTTGGCCTTTCCTTGCACCTTCTGACCACATCAATCAACACCAAGCAACCCCTTCAGCCCAAGCCCCTGGGATCTCTCAAACCGCTATGGCGAGGGAGGGGACAAGACCTCGGATTGATGGACAGGGTTGGCTCCTCATCAACGGACCCTTGCAAGATAGTTCAAGGCCTGCAAGCCTCTACGAATTACATGGGGATCTACAGTGCGCCTCAGGGCTGCCACCTGCTTTAATCCAGCCTGGGCAGACGTCCAGGCAGAGCCTCACAAACTTAGTGTCTGTGGGCTGCACAGCTGGGTGACAGGGAAGGACGGTGGTGATTTGGTAAGTGCAGCCCTTGGGCCCCCGGATCCACCAATGTGGCCCTTGGACGGGCAAAGTTTGAATACCCCACCCTAGGTTTCGAGTTCACAGGAGGTGTTATTCGGAGACCCTACAGCACCTGCTGCGTCCCCGGCACTACCCCGTGTCCCCGACTCCCCTAGGAAAGCTCACAGACTGACCCACACCGTCCTCTGAATCATCTTGGCTGACTTGAGCAGCAGCTGGCCGAAGTCGCCCGGCTCGAAGCTGGTGGCGGAGTGCTGGATGCAGAGGCACAACAGGAAGGCCGGTGTCAACTTGTGATCGTCACCCCCAGGCTCGATCAAGGTCATGATCCTTCTCACCAGCACGTCCTCGGCAGCTCTCTCGAACTCCAGCTGCAGCTTCTTCCTGGCTGATCTTTGGCCTGAGGCGGGGGAGGGCCCGTGCCTCTTGGAGGAGGGGCCCCTCTCCTTGAGCTGGCTGCCACACATCTTACAGAGCACGGGGGCCTCAGGGTCCGAGGCACGATGCATAGATTTCAGCCTCATCAGCGTCTGTGCAGGCAGTGGCTGGGCCCTCGTGGGGTCCTTGTAGAGCAGCAGGTAGTAAAGCCCCAGGGACAGGAGGTCTCCGTGGTGCAGCACGATGGTCTTTCCCACTTCGGAGAAGTTGACGGACACACTGGCCCCCGGGATGAGCTCAAGGATCAGCTTCTCCTCCGAACGGTGTCGGGAGCGGCTCGACAGCTTGAGTCTCCTGATGGTGCAGTGGAGGGGCAGGATGTCCGGGGCGAAGAGGCTGATGCTGGGTTTGCTGGACTGAGTCCGGTGGCCCACTGTGTGCTGCTCGCGGTTCAGCAGGTAAACCAAGCTATCCTAGAACGCAAGCATGAAAACAGGTAGCAAAGCAGGCACGACCCCCGGGCAGCTGCACAAGTGCCTTGATCTGACAGGACGTCAAGCCATGAATCTAGCTTTCCCTCTCTGGTCACTCGCTCTGGTATCTTGACTCATCCGTGCCGGTGGCCTCTTGCAGTTCCCTGGGTGCCCACAGCCCATATCTTTGCACTGCAGTGCTATTTTTTATTCCAAACACTGCAGTGCTTTCCCCAAATTATAACTTGAGTTGGCGTGGCAGTGACTCATGCAGCAGAAGAGGCATGCTACAAGAGACAGGACTCGGAGCAATTAGCACGCAATGGCTCGATTTCCACTGCAATTGCTATGTAACTCTGCTGTGCCTATCGCCTCGCTACATGTACCGGCTAATACATTTGGTACCGTTACACAAGTAACGGAGCAACCTGCATCCATCCCACTTGACTCTAGCTGGGGAGGAAGGTTATATAATTCCTCGGAAATTGGATAGCTACTCCAGTATAATGAGTGCCAATAATTAACATCAAAGATTAGCAGCGCCTTTTGGGTATATGGATGCAGAATGAGTGAACTACTGTTCCCAGGATGCATTGCAAAGGGAGCAAACAGCTGGAGATCTGCTGACCTGCCCCAAGCTATCTGGTATCATCTGCTAGTTTGCAAACAGTAAGGGGCATTCACTTCATTGACTCTTCCCACTTCTACGGGACTAACACAGCATTAAGTCATACACATCAACCCTTCAGATACAGTTGGTCAACTCTCAGGATGGTTCTGGCCATCAGCACACTCTCACGTTAACTCAAATGAGTTCATGTATCACTAATCACTGCTCTATAAAATCACTGTTCAGTGTGACTCCATAACCGGAGTCAGGGACATTCTGGAACTCAGACATAAATGGAGAGTCCCTCTCTCCAAGGTCAAGATCAGTGGGTTTCACTTGCTCTTTGTAGCACTTTTTTCTTTCCCACCTTCCACTCTCATTTCTCTTCTCAGACTACAGAAAGGGGCGGCAGCTAAGACAAAATCACACAGGACCTAAGTCTGCCCTCATTTATACAAGTGCATCTTTCACTGACTTCCATGTGTGAGGACAGAGCAGGACCCATTCTCTCTTGCACTGGCAGTGGGATCTAGTGGTCAGAACTGGGGATAGGGAACCAGAACACCAAGGCTCTGTTCCTAACTTTTCCACTCACTTGCTCTGCAACAAGGGGCAGCTCACTTAACTATTCAGTGCCTCAGTTTCCCTATCTGTAAAATGGGGATAACAAGCGTTGTTGTTCTAGAGGCTCGCAGTGCACCCTATAGTAAGCAGAGGTAGCACAATACCAGCTGGCAAGGACTATAAGATCTGTGTTACAACAGAACAGAACACGAAATCTTAGCAAACTCTGGCATTCAACCCTTGACAAAACAGTTAGTAGGTCAGTAGCCGGAAGACGAGTGCTATTCGCTGCCAGTACTCAAAGTGCATGCTGGGTTTGGGGAGTGGTTGAAATTTCCCACATGACCCATCTACGTATCACCTTTCAGGGGTGTTAAATTGGCACAGACGATGACAGAGCAGCTTCAGAGGTAACACCCCATGGAAGCGAATGGAGGCAGCTTGGAGCTCTCGGTCATTGCCGGCTGCCTGGCTGCAGACTCAGGCAGACGGCACTGCGTGGGCCAACAGTAGGAAGGTTTTCGTCACACGCATGAAGGCTTTTTTTAAAAAATCATCAAATCTTAAATTCTGCAAGGAAAGTTCCCTGATCGCCCCTGGCGAGTGCCTTTGCCAAGCCCCAATGGTATTTATTATGCTGCCCTACGGCACACTATACAGCAGGGGTTGGCAACCTATGGCACGCGTCCCGAAGGCAGCACGCGAGCTGATTTCCAGTGGCACTCACACTGCCTGGGTCCTGGCCACCGATCCGGGGGCCTCTGCATTTTAATTTAATTTTAAATGAAGCTTCTTAAACATTTAAAAAACCTTATTTACTTTACATACAACAATAGTTTAGTTATATATTAAAGACTTATAGAAAGAGACCTTCTAAAAACGTTAAAGTGTATGACTGGCATGCGGAACCTTCAATGAGAGTGAATAAATGAAGACTTGGCACACCACGTCTGAAAGGTTGCCGACCCCTGCTACACAGTGCAGCGGCTTTGCACTGCATTCACCTTAGTGCTTTATGGGACATTCCCAAAGGGAAACCCAGCATATTCTAGGTAGGCTGCCTGTGCCCACTCCACCCTTATTCCTGGGCTCTGATGCAAGCAGGACTTGGCTGACCTGAGCAGCTGACGCTCACGCCTGTCCCTGTCGCCATGCAGGTTTCGCCATGGCTCCAAAGAGACGCAACTTGGACAATGCTCCAAACAAGCAGGAGCCCTTGCAGCAAAGTCAAGAGACAAGACATCTGCTTAAATATTGTTTGAGAAAACTCAACTCTCTCTCAAAACCCCCGGCAGGCCACAACTGCAGTCAGCCTGAGTGGCTCTCGGGGTTACTAGCAGACGCTAGTTCTTTCCCTCAGCATCTCTGTGCCAGGATCCCCCTTCCCTTGGGGCAGGGGATGTAGCAGCCCACTCTCCGAGCATGTCTCTGGACTCCAGGAGAGTAGCAAATGCCACGCCATAAAGCATCTCAGTGTCTGAAAACCCACACCTCCCCTAGGGCACCTGCTGGGACTGTCAGGAGCTGATGGCATGGGCTGTAGAGGGAGCGCACAGACCGTCAATGTAAGTAAAGCCTCACAGAGTGACAGGTTGGGTGCTTACATGCTGGTAGCTGTAGCCCTGCAGGAGTAGGAGGTGAGGGGACTGGTAGAGGGAGTACCGCACACTGCTGCCATTCCGCTCCGCCGTGGGGGCCTGCTGCTCATCCCTCGAGCTCTCCAGGCTGCGGATGGTCTCGGGCAGCGTGGAGTAATGTCTCTTGAGCTGCTCCTCCTCTGGCGAGCCCACGTGACTGAGGCTGGTCTCGCTCACGCTGCGTCGGAGGGTGGGTGGCGTGGAGTGTCGCTTGCATCCCGTCAGCAGGGTCATGGTGCCCTTTGCACGGTTCCTCTGCAGCTTCCGAGCCTGGGCATTGATGCCTAAGGACGAGAGCAGCGTTCAGTGCTGGGGCATGCAAAGAGCTTCCCTGGTTTTTTGCCCTGTGCCAGTCCTGCTTGGGGAATAACAAAAGTGAGTGTTGGCCCTGGGACTGCCCAGCCAGAAACTGAGCCAGCCACATCCCAGATACCAAAGTGTGGGCTCTCTGAACACGGCCTTCACTCCCTAGGCCTGGCTTCACCCTGCCAAACGAGGGCCTTGGAGATCTCTCTGTCTATTAATCCTTAGGCCACCATTTTATCTCTGGACACCTTCATCACTGCCCAAACACATGCCTTCTAGTCAGCCGCTCGCATAGATGGAGCCATAAGAGAGCCCTAGCACAGCAAAGACATGTTCCCAGACATCGCACGAACTGCCTTTCCATCCTGCCTGTACTCCCCTGCTCAGACTCTGCCTAGAACCTGCTGTCACCTGCCCCAGGATCACAGGGCATTGAAAATCCTAAGGTCCCCTAGAACCTGGGGCTGCAGTTGGACTATATCTCCAAGCCAGCGGGCCAGCATCTTTAAACCCATCATAAATAGATGCATCACTTGCGAGACTCTGAATAGCAGAGGAGCCTCTTAAGAAAGGACCCTTAGTCATATTCTGTCCAGCATCTTCTCACCGCTTTGGCCAGCAGAGGATTAGCAAAATGTTGTTTAAAGCTCCTGGAAACTCACCACACCATTCAGGAACCAGGAGGGGAAAGCAACATTATCCCTCCAAAATGAATAAGCCCAACCCCCACTGTTTCCTGAGCAATGCAGCTGGACCCCTAGAACTGACAGCTTTTGAGGGCGAGACACTAGCTCTTGGAAGCAAATACAATCAAGTTTCATGCCAACTTCACCCTGCTAATCAATGAGAGTAACTTCCCAGCCCCACCCCCCACCCTTCCCATTCCAGCCACAAAATGGTCTCTTGAAATATCCTCCCCACCTTACTTGGGAGCAGCCAGGATCCATCTCAAATCTGCAGCATCTTTTTACCAGCTGGCCCAAGCCACCCAGGGTGGAAAATACCTTGATCAAAAACAAACAAAGGCCAGAATGCAGAGTGACAGCCCGGGGGCTTCATCCCTTACCAGGCAGCCAGCAGGCAGGGTCCACTGAGGGTCCTGAGCACTGCACCATTGGCTAAGTGCACCTGGTTGTGAGTGGGGTGTGAGGGCTGACTGCCAGGACCTGCAGACTGCAGTGAAGAGCGTGCCTGCCTGCCTGCTGCAGAGCAGAGCTGTAATTAAGTTCACAAGCATCAATTCGGGAGAGCTGTCAGGAAGACAAATGGGGGCTAGAGCCAGTGTATAAATAGGATCAAACGGCCAAACCCAAACCCATCCTGCTCAGCCCGACTGGATTCCCCACTGCGGAAACAAGCCAGGGTGCCCAAGTCCCTCTCTATGCTGGAAACATCACCCATTGGGCGCAAGTTCTGGAAAAGAAAAACAGAAGTTGTGAATGCTGTTTGGAATCCTCCGACCTTTCATCCGGGGTCCCCAGGAGCAGGAAGGTCGGCTGCAGGCTCATTCGTTGATTAACATGGGAGGAGAATAAAGGGGTCTCGAAAATTCTGTTTCAGGATTAATGCAACAGCAGAATTTAATTTAAAGCAACAGCGGCGTTGTTAAAACAAAGCGCAAGACTCCCCATCTTCTGGATTCCTCCTGCAGTCTTCTATGGGCTGTTGGACCACACGCCAGACATCTGCAGAATACAGGCTCTCCCCAGCAGGAACTCAGTCAAACTCCAGCTCACACAGGGAGACACCAACCATATCCCTCTGTTCAGAACAGAGCAGCACTCTGAACTGGAAAGGCAAACTCAGCAGTCGGCTGCTTAAAGGGACACTCTCGAGGTTAGACCCAAAATGCCACCTTCCTTATTTGGTGAGGAACTGACTCTGGGTTCTGAAGCACATTTTTTGTTTGTTTGTTTTGAGACTATCGCTCCTTTGCTGGGAAAATGAAGTAGACGAGGGCGGGGGAGAAATAAGCCCTACTGTTTACATGCCTTAGGATTAGGACAGGGGATGGCCACACAGCCTAGAGAGTTCTGAAACACGGCCCGCTGCCATCTCAGAGCAAGATGGGGCAGCGCAGGTTAGGACGTGGCCTCCATAGGCTGTGCTTCCGTCCTGGAACAGGTGCAGGGAAGAGCTACTAGGATGATCCGAGGAATGGAAAACCTACCTTATGAGAGGAGACTCAAGGAGCTTGGCTTGTTTAGCCTAACCAAAAGAAAGCTGAAGGGAAATATGATTGTGCTCTATAAATACATCAGAGGGATAAATACCAGGGAGGAAGAGGGGTTAAGTTTAAGTTAAGCACCAATGTGGACACAAGAACAAATGGATATAAACTGGCCATCAAGAAGTTTAGGCTTGAAATTAGACGAAGGTTTCTAACCATCAGAGGACTGAAGTTCTGGAATAGCCTTCCCAGGGGAGCAGTGGGGGGCAAAAAACCTAACTGGCTTCAAGACTGAGCTTGATTAGTGTATGGAGGGGTGGTATGTGATGAGACTGCCTACAATGGCATGTGGCCCATCAGTGACTGCTAGCAGCAAATATCTCCAATGGCTGGTGATGGGACACTAGACAAGGAGGGATCTGAGTCACAACAGAGAATTCTTTCCCAGGTGTCTGGCTAGTGGGTCTTGCCCACATGCTCAGGGTATAATTCAGTGGTCCCCAAACTTTTCAGGGTCACCCCCCCTTACCCCTGTCTGTGCGCCCCCCCAGGAGCCGGGGCCATGGCTTAGGGGGAAGACGGGGAACACCGACAGGGGCAAGGGGGCCAAGGCTGGGGCCGTGGCTGGAGGCAGGTCTGGGGCCCGGACCAGGAACGGAGCCGCAGCCAGGGGCTGAGGCCGGAGCTGGAATCAGCCCTGGGCAGGGGCTGAGGCTGGAGGCGGGCCTGGGCCTGGGCCCAGGACCAGAGCCAGGGCCGGGGCTGGGAGTGGGGTTGGGAGCTGGTACTGCAGCTGGGAGCAGAGTAGGGCTGGGTGGCACTCTCTCTGCACCCCCCATGATGGCTGGCCCAGGCCTGATGCGCTCCCTCCACACCTGAATGTTCCTCCATGTTCCCCTGGGGGCGGCACCCCACAGTTTGGGGACCACCGGTCTAACTGATCTCCATATTTGGAGTTGGGAAGGAATTTTCCCCTGGGTCAGATTGGTAAAGATCCTGGAGGTTTTTCATCTTCCTCTACAGCACGGGGCACGGGTCACTTGCAGGTTTAAACAAGTGTAAATGGTGGAGTCTCTGATTTGAAGTCTTTAAATCAAGATTTGAGGACGTCAGTAACTCAGCCAGAGGTTAGGAGTCTATTACAGGAGTGGGCGGGGGAGGTTCTGTGGCCTGCGATGTGCAGGTGGTCAGACTAGATGATCATGACGGTCCCTTTCTACCCTTAAAGTCTGAGAGTCTAGAATAATTGCAATCTGGCAACTGGCCAATGCAGCCGCTCAGCTGGGCAAACTGTGGATGCCTTTGCCTTAGGACTGCGCAAAAAACAATATTTCATGCTTTTGTGGATCTACAGCAGACACTTCACTAACAAACTAGTCTCAGAGCTCTGCTGGCATCACCCAGGACTCCAAGACTGCTGCACAAAAAAGGAAGCATATAAGAAAGGGTGGGGGCAGTTAAAAAGAAAAACAGCGGAGAAAGGAATGCTATTTTCCAGTTTCTCAGAGGGTAGAACAAGGAGCTATTGAGAACCTATGAAACATTCAACCCTGTGCAGCAGTATTAGGGATTTTATACTGTGTAGGTTGCAGACACAAGACAACATTATCACACGTGAGTAAGAGCAATATTCTATCCAGCAGCGGCATCGCCCGTCAATGTAATGTGTTAGGATACAGACAATACTTTGGGATCCTCAGAGGGAAGGTACCATAGAAACTCAAAGCGCTTTATAAACAGGACTCCCCTGAACAGTAAGTGTTATCCCCAGCTTACAGAGGAGGAAGTGCAGGCACAAAGAGGTGACATGTTTACCCAAGGACGCTCGTGACGGAGCCTGGATTAGAACCCATCTTCCCTAGCGCCAGGACACCCTCACCTAGAAGGCCAAATGGAGAGAACGAACAAACAAAACATAAAAAATACTTGATTGCATTGCTCTGATGTATGAAACAGCATGGGAGCCCTCTCCTGGCACGTGTACAGAAATGTGGCAGAGAAATATTGTCTTGCTGTCCGGAGTCCCAACCCTTAGCCCACTGTGAAGCAACAATAAAGATTTTCTAGCCAGCGAGCAGAAGGGGAGACATTACACCTCCAATGATAAGTTAAGCCCCTTTCCTGCATTAGTCCCTTCAGGGCATCCTCTGCCCCACATGAGATCACCAGTTCTGCACTCCCCATCTTAGGCCATATCCCTGCTATTGGCCAGGAGTGGATTGGCGGCAGTACTCTCATTAGTGTCGGATTTGTGTTTCTCCTGCGCAGCACTTTTTACCTTGCTCTTATACATCCAACACTCAGCACCTGGGCAGTGCAGGAGCCAACCCTCGGTCTGGCTTTCTCTTCTCCCCAGGGATACAAGCCGGCGCGCTTGGCTCTGGAGAAAACCAACTGCCCCTTTTCTGTCTAACCAAGAGCTGCTCTTGTGGGGTCAGGCTGTGGAAAGGGGGGCCTGGGAGAGATTGCAATCTGTCTGCCTGAATGATTCCACACACACACATCCCACAACCAGAGACATGAATGTTCAGAGTTTTCTTATCTAGAGGAAAGGAAGCTTCTGTATTTACTTTGTGTAGCAAAATCAACTAGGAAAAAGCTGCTTTTTACTCTAGCTAGAGCCTCTGTCACAGGCTCTGTTCTAACTCCTGAGCCACGAGGGAAAGATAAACACAGCTCTTTTCCTGAACGTAACAAAGTCCTTCTATAACTGGGTTATTTTTCTAACCCTCTGGTACTGTTCCCCCACTCCCTTGGTATGACAGGCATCTCCAGGGCACCAGGCTCAGGGGCGCGCCTGGCAGTTTGCTTTTATATACCACACGAAAACACAGATTCTCGGGAGCGAGGGGGGTCTGGAAGGGACCCGGATAGCCAATGTGTGCGTTAGGGCTTTTGGACAGGGCAAAGAATCATGACCTGGACTAACGACCGCATTGAACCTTCTGCAGCACTTTCCATCTTCAGAGCACTGGACAGACACTCAGTGTGGCCAACACTTGCAATGCTATTGTGACAGCTACGGTTTTATTGACAGCCCCAGCTCCTAGGAAATCAAGCGATTTCCTGAGAATTGTAGCTTTCTAGCCCTCCTGGGTGCAGAGAGAAGCTTGAAAACATAACCCGAGTGTGCCCTAGTGGCTCCGAAACCAGAAGCAAAGAAAACAAACCCAACATTTATTACAGTTTTTTTTTTTAAATCTCATGGGCTTTTTGGAGCCCAACTCAGGAGTTTTGAAAGTTTGGAGCTGGCAATACTGCACTTGTTTATTCTCTCTCAAAACAACACAAGCATCATCCCCTTTTATAGACTGGGAAACTGGCACACACAGGTCCTGATTTTCAAGTGTGCTGAGTCCTCGTGGCTCACACTGGCTTCAACTGGAGTTGAGAGTGGTTGGCCCCTTCTGAGGCTATGTCTGTGCTACAGATACAGCACTCTAGCGTAGATGCTCTCTACATTGATGGCAGGGGGGTTTCCATGGATGCAGTTAATCCATCTCTCCAGGAGGTGGTAGCTACATATATGGAATTCTTTCATCACTGTAGCCACATCTACCCTAGGAATTACATTGACCTAACTATGGTTCCTCCTGGGGGTATTCTGTGCCACATGGGATCTCTGGATCCCCACATAACAGCAGCTTCCACGAATGCTTTTGAACGATCTGTACCAGGCCAGGAGACAGAGATTATTTCACTTGGAGGAGGCCCTTACTCTGTGCCTTTGTCAGCTCAAGACTAGATTTCTGCAATACATTCTCCATGGGTCTATACTTAATAGAATATTAGGGTTGGAAGGGACGTCAGGAGGTCATCTAGTCCAACCCCCTGCTCAAAGGGGAACCAATCCCCAGACAGATTTTACCCCCCTCAAGGATTGAACTCACAACCCTGGGTTTAGCAGGCCAATGCTCAAACCACTGAGCTATCCATATCGAGCCAGAAGCTGAAGCTGGTGCAGAATGTGTCACCCACTTATTACATTGCACTTCCCAATGGTAGTGCATGACACCTGTGCTCCATGATAGGCACTGGCTGCCTATAGCTTTCCAAACTGAATTTAAAAGTTAATCTTGACCTACAAAGCCCTAACTGGCCTGGGGCCTTGCTGCCTGAGAGATCACCTCGCTCTGCTGGCCAAACAGCTGCAGTCAGCAGAAACACTCCGGCTGGATCAGCCTTGATGTGAAAGAGACAAGGGGCTGGCAGCAGAGCCTTCGGCTTTGAATCAAGCTTTGCCCAAGTGTCTGGGCCTTCCAGGCACCCTGCGTGGCAGTGAGTGGGCTGCTGCAGAGAGTAGGGTTGATGGGGGGCAGATTTGCGGGGAGTTACCTGCTCCGTTTTGTAGGGGGTTCAGCTTTGTTGGCCATCAGGGGATTGAGCTGATATTTAATTCTATTATTTTTAAGGGTTTGTCTACACAAGTAGTTATTCAGGGGCAGCTATTCTGAAATCACTTCACGCATGGACACACTTATTCTGGAATAACAGTGTTTTTTCCAAATTAGTTTGCACGGGGGCGGGGGGGCAAGCAGGGGCATGCCCCCGCAATAATCGGCAAGGGCACAGAACTGCTCCAGCACCAGGGCTGTGGCAGGGAGAGCGAGCGCCTCTAGCCTCAGGGCTGCCGCTGGGTCACAGAGCTCCTCTGGCCTCCGGGCTGCAGAATGTGCCCCTGCAAAAGCGGTCTATTTTTTAAATTCCTGAGCACACTTCTGAGCGTCGTCAACTTTGTTGTCACATAGGTCAACCGTTGTGGAAGCAGAGTGTGTTAGACAGCCGAGACAGCAGGGGGCACTCAGTGATGTTTTCAGCAAGCACAGCAAGTATGTTTTTTTTTTTTAATTTGTCAACGATGGGTTAATGTGGGGTTTAAAAAAAAAAAAAAGGAGAAATTCAGAATCCCGAGGAAATTCTTCCTCAGTAATAGCATGTTATGGTAAATCAAAGCTTGAGCCTAAAAACTACTTGGCACCATCCCTTTAATATAATAGTCTTATCCCTAAATCTCCCAAGGTGTGTGTGAGTAAGTAAGGTTGGTGGGAGCTAAACCCTCAAGAAAGGTTTGAAAATGGAGCTGGTTGGCAAGAAGGCAAATATGTGTAAACAGACAAGCATGGCAATGTGAATCGATGTCCCACTGGTTGTTTCCAGTTCTCACTGTCCACCTTGGGCAGTGTTCCTTAAATCCGTCTCTGCTAGTCAGCTCCCAGGCGCTAAGTCAGCTGCCTTTAGGGCTGGTCTCTAGCAAAGAAGGAGTGATAGAAGACAGGAGACGAGAGGGCTAAAGACAACATAAGACATTATCCCAGTTGTAAAACAGAGCTTTACAACCTGGGCACTAATTAGTGGCTTGAACGGTGAACAACTCCCTCCCACCACAGTGGGATGCCGCTAATAAACTAATTAGGATAATGGATAACCGAATAGATAAAACTCTTAAGCTATCTGCTAGGTCATAGACGGAACCAGAGCCTATTCTACACACTAATAGCTCAGCAGAGGGGGAGTTTCCAGCTGCCCTTGGAAGGAGTGTGTGGCGGGCATGCTTGTGTCTATATACATAGTGACACGGCAGTGTGTGACCAAAGGCAGCAGATGTGTTGTCCACACAAACCCATCCTTTAAAGACCCGCCCAACAATTTATTGATCACCTATACACCTTGAAAGCATCTCAGCATGGGTCTGCTTTGCTGCATGTCCCTGAACTACAGACCATTCCTGACAGGAGTCTGGGGGACCCAAATCGCATCATTCTGGGACCTAAACTTTCCCTTCCACTCCCTAAGCCTGCTCCCTCCAGGAGAGAAGACAGCGTGATGTGGTTTTCATCCTTGGGCAAAGGACGGCTAACACAAGCAGATGCTCCAAATCTAATGTCAGAGATGAATCAGCAGGGGGTATTCATGCAGCACGCTAATGTCACAACACATATTTTTTTGACGTGCTAAATGCCGCCAGCCAGAGGTCAAAGCCAGCTTCCAGCACCACAGCTCTCCCACCGTGGTGTCATGCAAATCTTCCCATTAAAAATAATGAACATGGGACATCCTAGTGTCATAGCAGTTTTCAGAATGGAGAGAGGCCAATAGTGGTGTCCCCAGGGGTCTGTACTGGGACAAGTCCTGTTCAATATATTCATAAATGATCTGGAAAAAGAGGTGAACAGTGAGGAGGCAAAATTTGCAGATGATACAAAACTACTCAAGATCGTTAAGTCCAAAAGAGACTGTAAAGGGATCTCACAAAACCGGGTGACTGGGCAACAAAATGGCAGATGAAATTCAACGCTGATAAATGCCAAGTAATGCACAAAGGATTTTTGGTTCCAGCCTCTTATGATGGACATGCGGAGAAAAGTGTGCTCAGTTAGGGACAGTGCCCGATCGCATTTAGCAAGGAGGACAGTGGACACGACGTTTGGGAAGGAGGCAGTCATAAGCTGGTGGAATGGGAGGAGCATTTTGGCCCATCAAGGATGTAGAAGCAATTTAAAAAAAAAATAGTCACAATTACAAATGTTGTCCCAGGTTCCTGCCTCCCTCATGTATGTTTAGAGCAAAATAAGTGAGTCACCAAGGAAAACACAAGCTTGTCGAATCCTGTCTCATGCAAATGTGAAATGTCATGCACAGGACTGGGAGAGGAGCCAAATGAGCATGGGCAGTGAGGGGGGCGTTAGAGGATAGGAGTGGGGCTGCTACTGCTGCCTGGCTCCCGCTAGATCTGCAGACGCAGCTTAGCACATCTGGAACACGAAGGAGGGCTCAAGAAGCTAGACAGCCTGTGTTACTAGCAAGCAGGAAATCTGCACTCAGATCCCATGCTGGAGTTCCTTGTTTTCTGACTGCTTGTGTTACAGAAGAAGCTTGCTCACTTCCCAGCAGGCCTCATGTTATGGGACAAATTCTCTGCTGGCATAAATTGGTGTGGTGTGGTGCCCCGGACCTCACTGGAACTGTGCCAATTTACACCAACCAAGAATTTGGCCCTATATCAGTAGCAGGGTTAAATGAGTTCACCCACTAGTCCTGGCCACTGCTTGGTGACTTGAAAGAAGGAGGACAAGTGGAACCAAAACTCCCATCCGACCCAGATTTCCTAACCCAGCCTCATCCTCCAGATCCTTCTCAGGTGTGTCCCAGAGTGCAGGTGTCTGAGATGGAGCCACATGGCAGTTGTGGGTTAGGGACACTTGGAGGGAGAGTAGAGAGACAAAAAATAACTGTGAACACAAATCAAGAGGTCTGCTTTGGCCAGTTAAACAGAGCCTGCCTGCAGGATAATCAGCAAAGTGTGCCATTTTACAGGAGATCTCAGAGTCAAGTGGGGGAGGGATACCTCAGTGGTTTGAGCACTGGCCTGCTAAACCCAGGGTTGTGAGTTCAGTCCTTGAGGGGGGTCATTTAGGGATCTGGGGGAAAAAATCTGTCTGGGGATTGGTCCTGCTTTGAGCAGGGGGTTGGACTAGATGACCTCCTGAGGTCCCTTCCAACCCTGATATTCTATGAAGACACTCACCACTACATTTCAGCTATTTGGTTGACTCCACTGCATTTTCAGCGTGTGAAAGGATGACCATTATAGATCACGAGTGGGGGGAAATCAATGAGCTAGACCTCAGCGGAAGTCCCCTGTCAGACACAGCCACCAACTGCTGTATCATTAGCCCATTTGTCCGACGTCATGGGAGACCTCTAGTGACTCGGAGAATTAGGGCCAGTCCAGGTGGCAGGTCAAGAAAAAAAACCCTCTTTGTTCTAGCATTCTATTTCCCCTCTAGCATCTTGGCTTTAAATTCTAGCCCTTACTACCAAGACATCTCGTCACAGCACAATTCCTGATGCCGGGGAGGAGTTTCCTCCAAGACTTCAATGCTGTTGTGCAACGGCTGGTAAGGGGACAGGAGCAAATAAAGCAGCAGATCCTGGATCTTCCAGCCTCGAGCCCAGGTCTCCAAGCAGCAGCAAGATGAGCCCGTCGCCTTCCCAAGGCTTCAGCCTGGTGAATGGCTTCCGTTAGTTCCCATGCTCTCCCTCACTCTCTCTTGCATCTTTCACATAAGCCAAGCGACATTACAAACAACCTCCCCGTAACTCCCTGCCACCCCCACAGACTGTACATTAATAGCGCCTGCATTTATCTCCACGCTGGGCACAGCCCTCTCTCTGCATGGCATCATTTCCAAACACCGCCGCCTGAGGAGACCTGGAACAAGTTCCAGCACTCCCTCGCCCCCTCACTCCTGACACAGAGCAGCTGCAACCTGGGGCTGTGGGAAAAGAAGAAACTGGTAGCCATGGAAGAGGCGATACTGGCAATGGGGAAAACACAGCAGCAAACAGCTCGGCCTTGAGCTTGGGACACAGTCCTGGGAGATTTCATTCACAAAGCAAAGCAGAGAAACTTTCACCTGGGCTCCCTTACGGGGCCTGGAAGGGAGAACTCAGGCATTTTGACCAATGCTCTCTTTGGCAATAAAGCAAAAGCAGATTCTAATAGATGACCTACCGGGCTGTGCATTATGATTATCACGTTTGCCTCAACATGGTGCCTTATACAGTGCCTTGAGATACCTCAGGTACCACAAGCCATGTGGTAAAAACACACGTTCCTGTCTATTTTAACTGCTCCTACTCTCCTGTCTCTGCCCTTGATGAAAGCCAGGCTGTCTGACATGCCACTCCAACACCGACCACAGGACATATGCGGATAAGTATTGTCTTTATTTTAGCACTGGGCTCTTCATGTGACACTGTTCCTAAATACCAGCCTCCTGGGAAAGATTTAACTAGTCCCAGCCCTGCCTCTGCCCTGAAGCAAGCTCAGAGGGGAATTAACCCTGGATCGGGAAAGAGAAGAACCTGGAGGCTGGAGCAATGAAAATAAAACAAACCAAGCTGCCTTCAGACTCATGACAATGACCTGAGCGATTTAATCTGAGCTTGGAATTTCAGGGTTGCAATTTTAACAAACCATTGGTGGTGAAGAACTGATGGTGGCTTAAAAAAATAATGTAAGCTAAGGTGCAACCTAGACACAGTTTCCCTCATGTTTTCCTCAGCAAAGCTGCGAGCTCCTTCAGGCAATGCAGATAGTTCATGAACCATGGCACTGTTTTGTTTGTGGAGTTGTAAAGTGTGCATAAACACTGTCTGCCTAGCTGTGGCCTCCCTTACTTATTTCCACTTGGCAAGAAGTTCTTGGCGTTGATAATATGCACAAGGCTGGAAAGAAACCTGTTATTCTTTCAATGTACAGATATCACTTCAGTTTTTTTTTTTAATTAATGGATATGTCCTATCTCCTAAAACTGGAAGGGACCTTGAAAGGTCAGTGAGTCTAGCCCCCTGCCTTCACTAGCAGGACCAAGTATTGATTTTGCCCCAGATCCCTAAATGGCCCCCTCAAGGATTGAACTCACAACCCTGGGTTTAGAAGGCCAATGCCGAAACCACTGAGCTATTCCTTCCCCCCAAGGAGCCCAGGGGAGATGGGGAAGGGAGAGAATGAAATCTGCTGAGGAGTCCAGTAGGAGGAAGGGAGACTGAAATCTGAAGAGAAGTCACAGGCTAGGGGGTGGGGGAAGCAAGACTGATTGGCAGGGCCGGCTCCAGGGTTTTGGCCGCCCCAAGCAGCCAAAAAAAAAAAAAAGCGGGAGTGAGAGACCGTCCGCCGAATTGCCGCCGAATACCTGGACGTGCCACCCCCCTCCGGAGCGGCCGCCCCAAGCATCTGCTTGCCAGGCTGGTGTCTGGAGCCGGCCCTGCTGATTGGGCAAGAAGCCTGGAGGGGGAGCCTGGGGCAAGGAGCTGGGGAGGTGTGCAGGAGACATAGTACTGGGACCGACTGGAGGAGACAGGGCAGAATAGTCAGTGACCATTAGAGCACACTCCCCCCTCCATAATGGAATGGAAGATTTCTGAGTCTCACCATTCCTCTGCTGAAAACAAATATCTGTGAAAACCACTGGCAAAGTATGTGTTTCATGCCTCCCTCTAGTGGCTGGTCCAGCTAGAGGATGACAACCTACTACTGCTATCAGTTTACTCTGTTAGTTCGAATGGCAGAGGTCTGTGCAGTGGATCTAAAGGTCCCAAGTCTGCTGATGACCCATGTGGGTGTTAATATAATTCAGTATGATGGGATTTCAGGGAAGGGGTATCAGTTTGCTATTTTTTTTAAAAAACCTAGGAGATAACGCAGAAAAACTATGTCAAAATACCCTTAAGGTTGCAAAATCAAGCAGTCGAAATTTAGGAAATGCCAGAACTGGATGGTGGGGAGCAGTACATGTGCTATATCTTGATTTTTGTAAGGCTTTTGACACAATCCCACATGACATTCTCATAAGCAAACTAGGGAAAAGTGGTCTAAAAGAAATTACCATAAGGTGGGTGCAAAACTGGTTGAAAACCCACACTCAGGGTAGTGGTTTGCTGTGAAACTGGGAGGGTTCAAATGGGAGCAAGGAGCTCCCACCTTTACAGTCACTTTTCAGAGCAGAGAACTTTAATGCAGAGTGGCTCTTACAGCCAGGTTAACATAAGAGTAAGTGCCAACCTAGAGCACGGTACTGAATTCCAAAGGCAAGACGTCTAGGGAAGCATGTCTAGAGCTATGTTGCTTCAAAGCTAGGCACTGGCTGCACGGGACAGCATAAACGCTTAAAAGCACCAATCTGTGTCCCAATTTTGCAACTGGAGCAGACCCCTGCAATCCACGTGAAGCCCCATTGTCTTTCCTGGGGCTCTCTGTAGGGGCAGGGGTCCTCCCATCTGAACCCAGTTGCAAGACGTGCCTTACACGGTTGTTACACAAGATACCCCAAATCTCCCATCCATATGGTTTGATTTTGCATGGTAAATGAGCTGCATCCCAAGGACACACTAGCAGTCGTGTATCCTCCCTTTTGTGTGCTTGGTTTCCCAGCTCAGTTATCCTGTTTACTTTTTAAAGGGGAGATAAAATGGATTAAGACTTGCTTAAAGACTGCCAAAGAAACATTATCCTGAGGTTCTGGAAAGCCTGGCCTCTACCTATTCAGAGAGAATGGACTCCTGCCATGGTGGATACTGCAGCTAGGAAAGGGTTGCGTTTATAGCACCATGCAACACTTATGGGTTTCCTGAAACCTGGGAGCCTGCCCAGGACTATACAGAAGCCGAGCAATGCGTCCTGAAACACCTGCACCTCACGGTGAAGCAAATAGCCGCCGGCTTCCCTCTGAATTTCCTTTACTCGTTCAGTTTGGGCCTGATCCAACTTCAGTTAAAACCAATGGAAAGCGTCCAAATTCCCTTCAGCAGTGGATGCAGCAGGCTGTTAATTCCTTCTCCGTTAGCGGTTATAGCAGCGGTTCTCAACCTGCAGCCCACGAGCTGCTTACAGCCCAATCAGCACATAGCTACGGCCTATGTGATATCCTCAGGGCCGTACAGGTACTAAATATTGTGTGGATGCCGTCCACGTAACACGTAGAGAGCTGCATATCCATCCCACAATGGTAAATAGGGTGAGAACCACTGGGTTATAGATTTTGCTATCATCCGTAGTATCCCATGCATATGATTAAAATGGTGGAAATATAGCTAGGTACTGATAGCATCTGGCCCCCTCACCTCCATGGTACCTGAGCAGCAATGCTTGGTAGTGAGGATATCCTCTCTCGCCTCTTATGAAGAGAGATGGACTTTGCCACCTGGCTAAGCGGATTCTTCATGATATTCTGGTATAACTGCCACTCTCTTCTGATAGCCACCACTTCAGTTTTTAAAAACAAAAACGGGCTTGGATAGAAACCTCACATAACACCAAGCCTGGAAGTCCATACAACTGTGCTTCTGTACCCAGACCAAACTATCATGGGTTCCTATAGGTGCAATGAAGGGCTTCCAGCACATACGATGCCCAATTCTGCTTCCAATTACATCTCTGCCACCTCACTCAGTTCAGTCAGCTTGCATACGTGTATACTCAGCCCCAGGCTAATAGGGCTGTGTTTGGACTCACCATTAACCCTTTCCTTAGCACCTCTCCCCATAACATAACATCCTGCTGGGGTAACAGTGACAATAACAGGAAATTATATCATATCTCCTCTGCAAAAGCAGCTGTGAGAATTGCAGACAGAGAAGATACCAACCAAGCATTAGAATCCATCCTGTATCTCCTAGTCAGAGTAATCTCAGATGATGTGGGGTCAGGTGCTCCGACACTCCAGTGATCCAATGACTGTATTACAGTACAAGTTTGATTTTAACCCCCTGGCAACACCCCAGCAGGGGGTGTTAATTCAGGAAGGGAAATCAGAGCTTCGTTACATTGCACTTGGGTCTTTTACAAACCCACTGATTCACAATTAATGTCCACTGTCCAGCCATGGGCCCCAGAGAGCCATGGGCAATAATGCAGAGTACGTTTTGGCCCACATTGGTTTTCTCTCATTATCTCTTTATTTCATTTGATTGCTCCTAAGTGCTCAACTTGCAGGTTCAGGTTTTTCCCCTGATAAAGATAAAGCCTGTTTGGGAATGGAGGAGAGGGGAGGCAGGGAACTCAGCCAATAGCAAAACAGTCTGCAGGCTCCCAAATGGCATCATAATGTAATTTAACTATGACCGGAGGGACAGAAAACAAGCACAGTCTAAAATGCTGACATACAATTTAAAGGTGAGATTCAGCATTGCCATAGAATCATAGAGACACCGAGCTGGAAGGGACCTCAAGAGGTCATCTAGTCCAGGCCCCCATACCGAGGCAAGACTAAGTATACCTCGACCATCCCTGACAGGAGTTTGTCTAACCTTTTCTTAATACCTCCAAAACGGGGATTCCACAACCTCCAACGTTACCTGTTCCAGTGTTTAACTATCCTTAAAATTAGAACGTTTTTCCTAATATCCTAATAAGTTCAGTTCCTCTGGGTCAAACCCTAGGCCCTGTGCCAAGCCTAAGAGAATCCTCAGCATAAGACAGGGTCCCCCATGCTCGTATGGCTGTTACTGTAGCCTCCAGGTTACAGCTGGCTCTGTGGCAGCTGTGCCTATGCCCTACACGGATGCCCCTTAGTCGTGGATCCACTGGTCATGTCCCACCATCAGCACTCCCCTTGCATGGGACTGCAGGGGAAGCTTGTGGAACACAGCTTTGGGTCCCATAGAAGGAGCGGAACCCCTAAAACTGATAGTAAATTTCCACTGTCCAAGAGGGCAGGCTGATTCCTCTACCTATCAGGCCTTCTGGACCCCCAGGGGGATGGTCACTTGAACTGGCACCTCTGTAAGGCCCTTTGACAAAGCCCAGAGTGCATCAGATTGCGACTGGGCAGAGACACAATATCACATTGCAATATTATATAAACTATCGCCAGCTCAGGAAAGATCTACAATCAGGGCCAGCTCTAGGATTTTTGCCTCCTCAAGCAAAAACAATTTTGGCCGTGCCCTTTCCCCCCCCCCCCCGTTTTTTTCTTACCCCACCCCCGGCCCCGCCTCAACTCCATCCCTTCCCCAAATCCCCAGCCCTGCCTCCTCCCCCCAGGCTCTCAAGCCTAGGAGGGAGGGAGGGAGGGGGAGATCCCCAGCGGCCACAGCACGCGAAACAGCTGATTCGCACGCCGCTGCTCCCCCTCCCTCCCAGGCTCTCAAACCCAGGAGGGAGGGGGAGATCCCAAGCGGCCGCGGCGTGCGAATCAGCTGTTTTGCACGCCGCGGCCGCTCGGGATCTCCCTCTCCCTCCCGGGTTTGAGAGCCTGGGAGGGAAGGTGAGCAGCGGCGCGTGAGCGCCAGCAGCGGAGGTGAGTTAGGGCAGCCGGGGCACATTTTTAGGGGCGGCATGGCCCACGCCAGAATGCCGCCCCTAAAAATGTGCCGCCCCAAGCACCAGCTTGTTTTGCTGGTGCCTAGAGCCGGCCCTGTCTACAATGCTCCCAGGGCCAGATCCTCAGCTGCTGTAAATTGTCATAGCTTCACTGATGTGAAGAAAAAGGGGGGTGGGAAGTAATAAAGTGGATTAATGCTAATGCCACCAGGGCCATTTACACACACTGAGGATAACAGAGGTAGGCCTCAAGTGTCAGGGGGTAGCCTTGTTAGTCTGTATCCACAAAAACAACGAGGAGTCCGGTGGCACCTTAAAGACTAACAGGTTTATTTGAGCATAAGCTTTCGTGGGTAAAAAACCCACTTCTTCAGATGCACGGAGTGAAAATTACCAATGCAGGCATAAATATACTGACACATGAAGAGAAGGGAGTTACCTTACAAGTGGAGAACCAGTGTTGACAGAGCCAATTCAATCAGGGTGGATGTGGTCCACTCCCAATAATTGATGAGGAGGTGTCGATACCAAGAGGGTTTTTTACCCACAAAAGCTTATGCCCAAATAAATCTGTTAGTCTTTAAGGTGCCACTGGAGAGCACCTGTTTACCTTAGCTAAGGATCTGCACTCAATGTCTAAAATATGAGATTCGGTGCCCCCTACAGGCTATAAAACCATCACTGGTCTGGCACAAGACAGGGGCAAATCCTCCACTTTAAGAGCCGAGAGCTCACGCCACAGCCCTTGCTCAGTTCAGCATTTATACGTAGCTCTCCGCTAGTCTCTTACCTGCCGTGATCGTGTCTACGTCCCTCGCAGCCAGCTCCTCCACCTCAGATCTCTTCCGTAGCTCCAAACGCCGGGAGAACCCTTCCTTGGGCTTCCACAGGTCCTGAATCAGAAGGGGCTTCTCATTATCACCGAGGACTCGCAACCCTTCCGTTTGCCACTGCTTCCCAGAGCCGCTGAACATCCCAATGACATCACACAGCACATAGTGGCCGGCGTCCACCTTGCTCAGCCCATAGCGCTCCAGCGCCTCCTTCACCAGCTCCCGCGCACTCGAGCTCCCAGTGGCAAGGACGCTCTTGTAGTTGGTGCCCGCGCAGATGTTGCCCCCAAATATCTTCAGGACCCCAGGGGCTGAAACCTGAGTGGAAAGTTCAGCTGGGTCATCGCTGCTTGCAAGGGGGAAAGCCGACACCGAGCTGCGGTCCTTATAGCTCAGCGTCCGGTACAAGACCTGAGAGAATATCCGGCTCTGACGCTTGAGCTTGTTTTTGGAAGGTGGGGACATGGCGGACGAAGATCCATAGAACATGGCGGGGGAGGTCGTCATGGGACACAGCTGCAGAGTGAACAGAAACAAAAAAGGCAAATCAGCGTTTTAAAGCCCTGTGGGGAAACAGATAATAGCAAGCACATGAGCAGAAACCTTCAAACAAACTGGAGCAGGAGTGACTCCAAGATCCCATGCCTGGACTGTGGCCCAGAGGGGACATGCGGTCATCTCTGGAATGGCAAGAAGAGTGCAGGAATGATGCTGCGAGTTGTGACACAGGACAGCAGGAGCCAAATTCATCCATCATCCCTGAAATCAGTGGAATTACTCCAGAGATGAATTTGTCCCTAGGAATTTGATCTGGTGCATCCTCAGTTTATAGATCAATGGATGTCTCTCCTGGCTACCCAAGCACATGCTTCCCTGCAGATGTTCTCGGGGTGAGAGAAAAGCAGAGCCCAGCAATTTCGTTACACTAAGAACACAAGAGGAGATTGTGACACGGAGGCTCACTGGTGCCAATTGGCAAAGGGTTTACTGTTCTTTACAACCAACTCCTGTTTTAGACCTGACAAACTCACTACACATAATACACCGCTTTCATGGTATTTATCTATGGAGGGTAGCACATGTGAAAGCTTTTAATTTATCGATACTCGTAATCATTGTGAGATGTGTATCTGGGTGATATTTAAGGAGTAATGTGAACATTTTGGCCTTATGATCTTGGAGTGAAAGTGAGTCGCCAGGGAACTGTGACGTATAATCCCTGGGTAGCCGATCACATAATATATTGCTCAATTGTCCACTGGTGCACCAACCAAGAAAAGTCAATGGAAAACCACAAAAGACAGACTAACCATCAAAACCACTTGGAAGGGGAAAGGAACAGCAAGACAGTGAAGGGATCGCCCTGTCTGTGAATAAAGACAAAAGACTGATGCAGTATATCGCAAGGTGGAGAAAGACACTCTGGATGCATTCATTGAGGAGCGGAGAGTAGCTCCTTGTGGCTAGCAAATGCTGCAGAAGACTGAACTTTGGGGTAAGAATCTTCTTTATTAGACAGGAAAGGTAGCTATTAATAAGCGTAGGCCCTAGTGTGCGTTTTATATGCAACCATTTGTTTCCATCACTCACACTTGCTCTATTTGAAACTCTAGTCTTTCCTAAATATACTCCCTTTTCTTTTACTATAATTGAACTCAAGTGCTGAGTGTGATACAGGAGCGGCAGGCTAAGGTAAAACTGGTAAACTGAGGAACACTGTTCTGCTGGGAAGAGAGGATCTGGGGTTTTGGTGGGTATCCAGAGATCGGGGCTGAATACTGCAGGGAGACACTTTGAAGGGAGTCAATGGCTAGGGTGAATCTCTTGTCAACCCTCAGGGCAAAGGCAGGGCTGGTATAGGCCAGAGGACACTGCTTGAGTGGCTGACAAGCTGGTTGTGTTAGGGAGCTAACACCCAGCTGGCAAAGGCAAGACTCCCTTGTGCTGGAGGCGGGTGGCAATACTGTGACTCACAGCCCTGCGTGCCCCGAGAAGCATCACAGAGACCTTCTTGGTTAGTAGCCAAGGTCTCAGGAGTTCCATTCACTTACAAGTTATGAATCAATTCAACTTTTAAAGGTGAAATGCAAAGCTCAGGTGAAAATTAAGGTAAGCCTGCAGCTCTCTGCTGAATGCCCCTGCTAACAGGCACTAGAAAAAACAAGTTGTGATTAACCTTTCTAAAAACTTCTCTCCCCTCCACCCCACCAAATCTTCTGGTACTTCCTGGTTCACTAAGGACATTCCAAAGTGCATTATTCTGTAGCATCACTGACACCACTTCCCGATGCAACCAAAGGACAAATGAAATCCTTGTTGTATATCAGCTATTCTCCAGTGGTCCCAAACGAGGGCTGCCTGCATTACCAAACCAGGACGCGGTGATGTGTGGCAGACTGGGTGGTACCTCACAGGAAAATTTCTTTGCTGAATGCTTGCCATGGCCAGTTAGGGGAGGAATTTGGCACAGATTTTCTCGGCTTGTCTACGTCTCAGTTTAGATTTTGCAGCTCTACTTTTAAATACAAGATTTATTTTTAAAATCATTCTCACATTTAGGACTCGAGTGAGATCTGGCAAGAGACATCTGGCAAGAGAAAAGCATCTTATGCATCTACATCAAGGCTAAGCACAACTACAGCTACATCAAGGCTAAGCACAGCTAGAAATATCCTAAGGTGCTGATCCTAACTTTATGAATCACCCTACAGTAGGTGGACAAATCAGGAGCAGTCTCTGGTAGGCCTGCGATGTGAATTTTTCCCCTCCAAGAACCTCTCACCCATTCTCATAGACTATTGTTTAAAAATCTGGATACATATTGTTATATAAATTATCAACTTTAAACCAACAGTTGATTTATAACATGATCATTCCTACCAAGCATAGTGTGACTATCCGGATGCGTGAATGGACACACAATTGCAACTGTGAATATGTGAGTTACTGCCGGACACATGCTTCCCTAGATTTAAGAGATTTCAATAAAAGTCCCAACAACACTTTGTAGCTAAATAGCTCAATGATGCCAAGAGCGAATGTATCAAGGGCAAGCATGGAAGGAGCATTTGTTCCACTGGACACAAGGCAGAATTTGGAGTTTTATTTGTCTCCACACTCCTCCTACTTGACCTACACTCTGAGATAACAGCGTGTGACATTACTGCTGGAGAAAAGTGCTGGGCTGACAACCCTGGAAACCGCAGGCATCTCTTTATCCCAAAACAGGTACAGCACAGACAGCATCAGGACAAGCTTCCTCCACTCTACTGCTGTGCATCAAACCTAACAGGAATGTACCACCTAAGTCTACATCCCCCATTCAGTCCCGGGCCTCTGCTGAGGCTGTCAACAACACCGTCAAGCAGGGCCAGTTGTGATGGCCCTATGGGTTTAATGTGGATACTTGGGGCCTGAGCCCATGAAGCTCATTTTGCTGCAGACACTGAGCAGACATCAGATAGTGACTAAGCGAGGTTGTTACTAGTATCCTGGACTGGCCGTGAAATGGCAGCCTACAGGCGAAAGGTTCTACAGAGCCAATTAGCACTGCTGTTACATTATCACTACTACTTTGCACTCTGGGAGCGCTTTCCATTCAAGGACCTCGTAACCCTCCCTCTGAGGCAGACATCAATCATCATCATTAACCACAGTTAGCATATCTCCTCCACAGATCTCAGAGCACTTCACAACGATGGCGAGGCCTCATTATCCCTCTTTTATTAATACTGTACTATAGTGGCTCTCAACCTTTCCAGACTACTATACCCCTTTCAGGAGTCTGGTTAGTCTTGCATACCCCCAAGTTTTACCTCACTTAAAAACTACTTGGCTTACAAAACCAGACATAAAAATACAGAAGTGTCACAGCTCATTATTACTGAAAAGTGGCTCACTTTCTCATTTTTACCATATAATTATAAAATAAATCGATTGGAATATAAATATGGTACTTACATTTCAGTGTACAGTACATAGAGCAGTATAAACAAGTCATTGTCTGTATGAAATTTTGGTCTGTACTGACTTCGCAAGTGCTTTTTATGGAGCCTGTTGTAAAACTAGGAAAATGTCTAGATGAGTTGATGCACCCCCTGGAAGACCTCCACATCCCCCCAGAAGTATGTGTACCCCTAGTTGAGAACCACTGTTGTAATAGAGGCAAAGAGATGCCAGGGGACTTACCTAAATTCATACAGTAAATAATCATCAGAGTAGGGTTGAGACTGAGACATGTGCCCGATCGACAGGGCCACTTCGCCTCCTGTGGACGATGCTATTTCTGTCAGGTCTTTCATAATATCCAAGAAGAGCGCTAACGTTATCAGAAAGATCCTCTGTCGGCACTGGACAGACTCCAAACTATCTTCCAGCCCAGGATGGGAAAGCGCCCTTGCTGCTAATGGAAGAGGTCACCTTCTGGTCTTATTGTTTTTTGTGAGCGGTGGGAACTTCTCCAAGGTATAATCTCTCTGCCTTCTCCCATTCAGTCTGCACAGGTGCACATATCACACCCAGCTCTAGCCTCAGTGGGATCCCCTTTCTCTGCTCCCATACAGCCTTACTGATGCCCCTTCTCATGCCCTGTCCTCCCTTATCACCTTCCCCGTACCGCTCACATCACTAGCCTGCCCCTTACAAGAGTCATTTGTGCACCCAGGGCAAAAGGGGGCAGGGAGGCAGACACCTTTCCCTATTAACTCACAGGCCCCTCCCCATCCCTGCCTGGGGTGAAGTGGATGAGGCAACTGAGGCACAGAAAGATTACATGACTTGTGCAAGGTCAGTGGCTCTAACTCAGAACTAGTGACTCCCAGTCTGCAGCTATAAGCACTGGACCACGCTTTCCTCTCCTGGGTAATATCTCATTTCCAATCCTGAGTCAGACAGTCTCCCCTGAATCTGTAATAGCATTTACCTTTGCAGTGATTCGGCACAGAAAGAAACAAAGCAAGAAACAGAGAGGAAAAAAACCTTGCCCCTTTCCCCTCCTGCTCCAAGGCAGAGAGGTGACTTTCCCTGCTGGAGTAGCAGCAGCATCCAAGAGCAACGGGCTCCCTGAAATGTCTCTCCCTCAGGCAGGCAATTAATAATGGCAAAAACAGATAGATGGTCAAATAAAAAGAGGGTGTCAGCCCCAAAGCACTGAGCAATGGGATTGGTCCACTGCAGTGAGGGAAAGTTCTCCACAGGAATGTGTGCAGCAGAGTATTAGAAAGGGGGTGAATCCCCCACTACACACACACAAACTGACGCTCAGCTCCAGGCCTGGTGTGAACACAGATGGATTTATGGACTAAATGTGTGATTACAGCAGCCCCTAACACCACAGCCAAAATCAGGCCCCATCGTGCTAGGCGCTGTACAGATACAGAGTAAAGGACAGTGCTTGCCCCTGAGTTTACAGTCTACATACACACGGCAGAGAGAGGGTTGGAGAAAGGAGGTTTTATCATCCCCATTTTACAGATGAGGAAATAGGGCAGAGAGACATTCAGGGTATGTCAACACTGCAATTAAACACCCGGGGCTGGCCTGTATCAGCTGATTCAGGCTTCTGGGGCTTGGGCTGCGGGGCTGTAAAACTGTGGTGCAGACACTCAGGCTCAGGCTGTAGCCTGGGCTCCGGGACCCTACAGCCCGCGCCTGAACACCTACACCGCAATTCTACAGCCACACCGCCCGAGCCGAGTCAGCTAGCCCGGGCCGGCCGCGGGAGTTTAATTTGCAGTGTCTTGTCAGTTAAAAGAATGCAGTATTTAGCTTGAAATATATATAATCTTGGGGGCTCTGTTTGTTGTATTTTGTGGTTTGTGTTGACTTATCTATGAGGTTCATCACAGCATCTAAGCGCATCAAATGTTAATGAATTTATTCTTCCTACATCCCTTTGAGATAGGGAAATACTATTTTCCTCCATCTCACAAATGGGAAAACTGAGGCACAGGGATTCTTGCCCAAGGCCACACAGGAAGTCTGTGGCAGAGATGGAATTAGAACCCAGAACTCATGAATTATCATGTAGTGCCATAGAAATGTTAAATAATAATAATCCACAAGACCGTTCTTCTTCCCTCGATTTAGAACCTGACCGTCAGTTCTGATTTAAAAACCGAGTTTGGCATTCTCTAGAAAATAACATTTCTCAGGAGCATTGCTGTAGCAACGGGCTCAAGCCATGAGGAGAGTAAATCTCAGGTCATTCAAAAGTGACCCTAACTGGCTGATTGAGGACCAACTTTCACAAGCCCTTAGGATCAGAGATGGTGAGTAATTTTCCAACAACCTTTTTTTTCATTGGGAAGTGTTGATTCATTGAAACTATTTGCAGGAAAGGGCTGGTTACGTAAATCTCCCAGTTTGAACATTATTTGAAGAAAGTTTCAAGACTGTCAAAACATCCCATTTGGGCATTAAAAAAAAGGTTCAATGTATCTACTTGAAATGACTTCTCATTCTGAAATTTTAATTTTTACAAAAAAGGTTAAACATTTTTTTAAATGATCAAAATCAAAACAAAACATATTGACTGACCCAAATGCAATTTTTTTTTAAATCGGTTCACAAAAATTTGAGATTTTGACTTTTCATTCTGTTTTGGGACAGAAAAAAAAACTTTAAACATCAAAAAACCTTGAGGGATGGGAAAATTGTTTCCTGCCCAACTCTACCTAGGAAAGCCCAATCAGTCCTCACTAGCAATAGATTGCTGGAGCATGACAAAGGGATTCTGGAAAAGGACAGAAGAAAAATTGATGCAGCTCTGTGTATGTCTACACTAGCTGCTGCAACTGTTCCACTCTAGCGCTATAGTGTAGACCCTCTTCTGTCGCTCTAGTAAATCCACCTCCCTGAGAGGCAGTAGCTAAATCAACAGAAGAATTCTTCCGACCTAATGGTGTCAACACTGGGACTTAGATCAGCTTAACTACATCTCTGATGGGTGTGAATTTTTCACACCCCTGAGTGACGTAGCTAGATAAACCTAACTTTCTAGTGTAGACCTGCCCTAAGAGTCTGCCCAAAAGACTCCACTGACAGATGAGAGTGAGAGAGAGAAAATAACTTTTATGTAAGAATCATTTAGAACAAGGGTCGGCAACATTTGGCACGCGGCTTGCCACGGTAAGCACCCTAGCGGGCCGGGCCAGTTTATTTACCTGCTGATATGGCAGGTTCGGCCGAACGCGGCCCCCACTGACCGCGGGTCACCGTCCTATGCCAATGGCGGCGGCGGGAAGCCGCGTCCAGCACATCCCTTGCCCGCGCCGCTTCTCGCCGCCCCCATTGGCCCAGGACGGCAAACCACGGCCAGGGTGGGCCATGATCGGCCAAACCTGCCGCGTCAGTAGATAAATAAACTGGCCCGGCCCGCTAGGGTGCTTATCCTGGCGAGCCGCGTGCCAAACGTTGCCGACCCCTGATTTAGAACATGCAGATAGCTGTGTATTTTCCCAGCTAATCTCATCAGTGCAAAACTACCTACAGCACCTACCTATACAACTTCATAACACTTCCAACTGCAGAAAGCATTCCTTCAAGCCCCAAACTTAGGCAGCTAAAACCATATGTGCTTTTTAAAGTGCCCATCTGAATTTTAACTACATTGTTTATAGCGCAGCAACTTTTGTGTTCTTTTTGTAGAACGCCCTATGCAAACTCAGCTTCTCTAGTTCCAGAGGCCAAAAACTTCAGAGCAAAATGTGTTTCATCCATACAAATAGGGCCGGCTCCAGGCACCAGCTTGCCAAGTAGGTGCTTGGGGCAGCCACTCTGGAGAGGGGCGGCACGTCCAACTATTCGGCGGCAATTCGGCGGACGGTCCCCCACTCCCGCTCAGAGCAAAGGACCTCCCGCCGAATTGCCACCGCAGATCGCGATCGCAGCTTTTTTTTTTTTTTTTTGCGCCGCTTGGGGCGGCAAAAACCCTGCATACAAAGAGGCTCCGAGCATGGTCATTTCACTGTTGTGCTGGTAGTGCAGGAAAGGCTCCAGTTTGCAATGTGCTGAGAACTCAGAGCCCTTATTGACTTTAAATGGAGTGATGGGTGTTCAGCCCATCCAAAAATCATGGCTTTCTGCAAAATACAAAATAAGATATGGTCTTATTTCCATCCGAGCGCCTAAGGCACAACATAGAGTGATAATGAAACATGTTCTTTCCAGACTTCTATGCTCATGGGCATCTTATAAGAAACTAAAATAGAGAAGAGTAGAACAAACACCGGGGCTAGCTTTCAACTAAGATCATCTCAGCTCATATTACCCGTGTCAAAGTAACTCCAGGTCTACCAAGTCATTTGGGGGAGAAAATGTTCAAAACCACCTAAGCAATTTAGGCACACAAGCCTTACGGAGAGTCACTAGGACTTGTGCACCTAAATGCCTCATGCACCTAAATCCCCCAAATCTCCTCCTTGGTGCTTACAGGACAGTTCCTCTATTAGGCTATTATAAAACATGCCTGTTTGAGGACAAAAAGCTTGCAGCAGAGGTAGGCAGCTCCAGACATTCCAAACATTTGCCATATGCAAAAGTAGAAAGCAAGATTTTATTTTATTTATTTATTTGGCATTTACTGTTGAAAACTATAAAGGAATCAGCCAGCGGTTTGTTTTTTCCTCTCAGCGGAATCTGTATCGAGTATCTAGGCCTCTCTTTGCATGTCATGGAACACACAGACTGGCCACACCAACAATGGCTATTCGTGATGCCATTATTTATTCTGCACTGTTATGGTAATGATCACAACAAATGAATGTGATGTTCATGTGGTCAACACATGTCCTCCCTTCTGAGCACTGCACTGCAATTTATCATTAGCGGGTCAATGGTGTTGTAAATAAAACACCACCAAATCTAATAGTCATTTAGGTTTGTTGGGGTATAATTTCAACGTCCCAAAATCAGCTGGGCAGCTCTTGTTAGTACCAAAGACAGTCATATGGACAGTTTCCTATGGCTGAGTGGAATCCCTACTCCCCCATTGCCTCAGCCCTCAGTAACTTTAAACATTAGCAGCCGGTCCCAAATGTTCCAGCTAAGTGCCTCCTGATGCCTATTTAAAGACCTTTACTTACCTTGCCATTCT
Source organism: Chrysemys picta bellii (assembly GCF_011386835.1). Classification (NCBI taxonomy): domain Eukaryota; kingdom Metazoa; phylum Chordata; order Testudines; family Emydidae; genus Chrysemys; species Chrysemys picta. Next base: position 79,019,730 of record NC_088800.1, read on the forward strand.
TTTCACATCTCTTTCTTTCAGTCACTTACTCTCCTCTTCATGGCAAACCCTGCAGCTTCCCCTGCATTATTCATTTTCACAGAAACTTGGTCCTCCAACTTCTGAAACAGGACAGGAAAATAGAGAACATCATTTCACTTTCACCCCAGTTACAAAGATCTGCAAGAGCCATTCAATTATATCCTCTGAAGTCCTCCAGCGATGGTGCGATGTGATGGCTTATGTGTGTATAAGAGCCACAGGTCTGCTCTACTGAAATATATCAGCGGCTAGCGGATATAACAGCACCCCCTGGTGGAGCTGTTCTTTTATCTTTGCCGCGGGGGCTAAAGTACAGCTCTACCATACTACTCACAGGTGCCCTCATATCCAGCTACTCTTCTCCAGCTTGATCCAAGTAGGCAGAGCATGGCATGCTGGGGCCTGTAGTCTCCATGGGCTAAACCTGCAGATGAAGGTGGCCCATGAGCTGATGGGTAGATGGTGAGCGGGCGACTGATATGGCTGTACAGTTGCTTGTCCAACCATGACCCACCAAGGCACCTACACTCCACAAGGGTGCTGCAGCTGGATTGGCTGAGAGTCTGATACCAAGGCCTTTCTCGGCAGTGTGATCTCCTTAGCAGGGTAAGCCGGACTGAGACAGAGCCCGATCACGTTCAAGTCTAAATGTAAGACCGACTTCTCTAACAAAGCCTTGTCCAGTTAGCAGAGTCTACCCCAAAGGCACAAAGAGTGAGGAAGGGGGAGAGAAAGGCAAGGCAAGAAGGAAGCATTATACGAGTGGAAGGAAGGGAAGGTGAGAAAAAGGGAATGAGGGGAGATGGAAAGCACAGAGCCCTCTTTGGGCAGGCTCACTGCTATCTTTAGTTGATGGCTGTTGCTTAGATACTGTGATGACAAGTGCCTTCGCAATACCTGAGAGAAACAGATCTGCAAACACATTCTTAGATTAATTACAAGGGATGCTATCCCCTTTTGGGATCACAGACCACTACAACCAGGTCTAGCAGCTCACTCAAAATCCCAGCAGCACTACTCCAAGATCATAAGGGGACAAAGTTGGGACAAGACTTCGAGAGAGTGCAGGGTCAGGAAGGAGCACATTTCCTTCAGCTCTTCCCTTTTTAGCCTATAAAAAAACATGCCAGGCACAACAGGTAGAGAGAGTTAAATACGCCAGTGGGTATAGCTAACAGATCAGCCCAATAGTTCATCAAAGGTGCTACACTGCCCAGAGAAAAACAAGAAGCCCTGGAATTCCCCGTGGGGAGCGCAACTTATTTTTGACCCTCTCAAAGATTTTCTTCCTCGGCTTGTTATATTTTGCTGTGTCTTTCTATATTAAGGAGAGCTTTTCCCATCAGCGTAGTTAAACCACCTCCACTAGAGGCAGAAGCTATGTTGATGGGAGAAGTCCTCCTGCCGACATAGTGCTGTCTACACTGGGGGTTAGGTCAGTGTAAGTACGTCACTCAGGGGTGTGGATTTTTCACACCCCTGAGCAACATAGTTATACTGCTATAAGTCTGTGGTGGAGACCTGGCCTTAGAAAGAGGTAGTCAGTGCCGAGACATAATCTTTGTCATAGATTCACAGAGTTTAAGACCAAAAGGGGCCATTAAACCATCTAGTCTGACCTCCTGTATCTCACAGGCTATTAGATTTGACCCAGTTATCCCTGTACACAGCCCAGTAACTCATGTTTGGCTAAAGCACATCTTCCAGAAATGCAGCCATTCTTAATCTGAAGACATCAGAGATGGGAATCCCTGACTTCCCTTGGTAGCTTATTCCAATGGTTTATCATCCCCCGCTGTTAAAAATGTGTGCCTTATTTCCCATTTGAATTTGTCTAGCTTCAGCTTCCAATCATTGGTTCTTGTTATGCCTTTTTCTATTTGAATAAAGAACTCTCTAGTATCCTGTATTTTCTCCCCAGGAAGGAACATGTACACTGCAATCAAGTCATCTTTCAGTCTTCTTTTGGATAAAATGATCAGACTGAGCTCTTCCAGTCTCTCACCGGAAAACATTTTCTCCAGCTTCCAAATCATTTTTGTGGCTTTTTTCCCTGCATTCTCTCCAATTTTTCAACACCCTTTTTAAAACGCAACACCAGAACTGTACACAGTATTCCAGTACTGGTCTCACCAAGGCTGTGTACAGAGTTAAAACCCACTCCTGACTTCTACTCACTACTCCCATTTATACATCCAAGGATCGCATTAACCATTTGTGCCACAGCATCGCACTGAGAGCTCACAATCATTTGCTTGTCCACAGACCCCTAAATCCTTTTCAGAATCACTGCCTTCCAGAATACAGTCTCCCATTCTATAGGGATTGCCTGCCTTCCTTGTTTCTACATGTATAACTCTGCATTTGGCTATATTAAAACATATTTTACTTGAATGGGCCCAGTTCACTAAGCAATCCAGATTGTTCTGTAGGCCTGGCCGCTCATTGCTATTTATCACTTTGCCAATCTTTGTCTTAGCCGCAAATTTTATAAGCCGTGATTTTATATTTATTTCCAGATCATTGATGCAAGTACTGGCTAGCCTCAAGTCCTGAAGGGGCTGCAAAACCCCTCTAGAAATACAATGATGATCCCCTTCTGACAACTACTTTTCGAAAGCTGTCACTCAGCCAGTTCTGAATCCATGTAATGTGTGCTTTATTGATACTATATAGTGCTAATTTATTACTCTGTATGTTGTGCAGTAGTAAGTCAAATGCCTTACAAAAGGGTAAGTATATGACATCTATACAGTTATCTTTATCAACCAAACTTGTAATCTCCTCACAGAATGAAGGTTTATTTGACAAGAACTATTTTCCATGAAACAATGTTGACTGGCATTAATTCTAAAATCATTTAATTCTTTATCAATTGCAAGCCATATCAGCTTTTCCATTATTTTGCCTGGGATTGATGTCAGACTGATCAGCCTACGGTTACCTGGGTCATTCCGTTTGCCCTTTTTGAATATTGGCACAACATTAGCACTCTTCCAAGCTTCTTGAATTTCCCCTGTGTTTATCCCAGAGCATGCAGGTTACACACAACAATGGGAAGGTGGCTGTGCTTGCCTATTGCACATGCATGTGTGCTGCTTATTTCAGATTTAACTGTCCAAGAAATACAACCAGTGAGGCTATTTATCTCAGGTCCCTTTTTGCAGAATTTCCTTTTTTAAATGGAAACCAGAGTCGCAGCCTCAGACGGAGAGCAGCAAAGACACCGTGGGCGGATTGAGGGCTGGCTCCAACACTACAATGTGGAACAAATTATAACTCCAAAGGGCAGGCAAAGGAAATGAGAAGATTGTGGACCCAGAGACTTAGACTTACATCCCTTAACTATTAAATCCTGACCCTCTACAGATCCAAGACCAACGTAAAGTGAGCTCATGCAGACCGTTTGCTTTGGTGAGGTGTCCCCTGGCCCCACCTTCACCCTGTATAATGGGGATGGGAGTGAAATTGAAGAAAATAAAAGGCATCACTCAAACTGACTCTGTGATTAACTTCCTGTAGGGTGAGGGATTTTGAGTCTATGGTGGCAAATGGGAAAGCTGAGTGAAATGAGAAAGGTTGGACTAGTCAGTTGTTTCTCCAGTCAGATGTCAGATGGAAAATTCTTTTGCTTATTCAGAATAAGGGAACATCTAGTACGGTGATAAAGACTTGAAGAGAAAACATGAAGACTCACAGGTTTGAGACTCAGCTGCCAGTGCCTAACTGGAAGATTTCACATTCAATGCACAGGGACTGCAGAGACACCTCTGGAAATGCCTTTGTAGTAATGAAAGCAGCCCTCTCCTCTCTCCAGGGTGTTACTATCAAGTCTGCCATTTAGAGACTGATAGTTAATCAAGTGTGTTGCATCTGTCATATTTAGGGCCTGATCCAACTCCCAGTGAAGTGAACAGGAGTCTTGCCATTGACTTCAGCCAAAGTTGGATTGGGCATTAAACTCCTCAAAGCATTATTAATTATTACTATTATTATTAATTTGTATTTCAGCAGCACCTAGGCATCCGAGGCATGGGCAAATGCCTCATTGGGATCCAGGAAGTGGGCGCTGTAAAACCACAGAACAAAATGATGGTTCCTTGCCCAAAAGAGCTCACAGGAACCACGTCTTACTACAAGTTTGTCAACTGCTATCTACAGCTATGGCACTACTTGAACAGATGATAAGACTCGAGGGCCTGATCCTACAAATTGCAGAGCATGTTCTACTCCTGCCGAAGTCAATAGGGGTCTTAATATGAATCTTTTAAAAACGAGTTTTGCTCGGCCCCATATACGCACTGGCCCTGCAGTAATGCCCAGGTACAAATGACAATCCTCTGAGCTGTGTACTTTATGCAGGAACTGTATTTTAAAGTGTGTGTTTGCTTTCTGCTCGCTTTCAAGCATCTGAATCTCAGTGGACTCTCTAATTAGGAGTTCTTAATTATCACTGGAAAAATTATGAACTGATCCTGTACAGTGCTGGAAATAGGCAATCCCAGAGCAACTGACTAACTCCCCTGCATTTTCTTCATGATTTACTGAAGTTACTTAAACTCCAAAAGAAATTGCTCTCCTCTCCCGTGGGCAATTGTGTAGCAAACATTTTCCTGCTAAAGCCAGACATTCTGGGATGGTCGAGAGCCTGAAAGTGGGTGAAATGGGTTGTTTAGGGGGGAAGGGAGTGAAAAAGCAGCAGGATCCCCCCACCAAACCATCAGGTTTGCTTCTTTACAGTCTGGTGTTATTTGCAAGGCAGGTTTGGTCTCCAATGGCAACCAGACAAGCCTCAACTCTCGCTCTCTGGCTTCACTTTCTAAGGGAAGGAAAACAAATCTTCCAGCTTCTGGGACCAGCCTCCCTGCATTCGCGGTGCCTCTGTGCGGGTTTGCTGGGACCCTTCTCAGGGAGGGCGGGTCGCTGCAACCCAGTGTGACATTGTGTCCATCCCAATGCCTGCGTGTCTCCTTGGCTCTCGCTCTAGATCCTTGTTGGTGTCTCTCTCAGCGGGTGTTTGCGTCTGTCTCAATGCCGGTCAGCCTGTCAGTCTGTCTCTCCGGGGTCCGTGGGCCAGGCTGCCTCGCAAGTGTGTGTGCCCGCATGTCTGTCTGTCTCCCGCTGGCTGCTTGCCCCCAGCCCTAGGGGAGCCGTGCTGCCAGCCCGGGGGGGGGGGGGTGTCTCCTGTCTCCCTCGCCCCCCTTTTTCTGTCTCTGGCTCCTCAACTTGAAGCCACTTTAGTGGGTCACCCCCACCCCCGCTCAGCCTGCCCCGGGCTCTCCCCTGCCCTTGCCCGGGGCACTCTGCAGGCTCCGCACCCCCCGAGTCGTTACTCACCGTCCCTGGCCGAGGGGCTCCGCTCGTCGGGCGCCTCTTCCCTGCCGCGGCTCCCCGCCCCGGCCAGCCCGGCTGCAGAGGGCAGGAGCCGGCGCTAGCCGAGCCCCGCCGAGCCCGGAGCGCTCACGTCCCGCCAGCCGGGGCGGAGATGGCAGTGGAGAGGAGGCGGCTCCGCGGCTCCAGGGCGCCACCTTCGGGATCCTCAGCGCGACGGGCCCTGGGGCCGCGGGGCGAGCTCGGCGGGTCCCGGGGGCACCCGCCCAGCCCTAGGCCCGGCCCGGGAATCGGACCGGTCCCGCTGTCAGACCCGCGCGGGGAAGGGGCAAAGGAGGCACCGAGCAGCCTCCTGGCCCGAGCCTCTGCCTCCGGTGTCTGCTGAACAGCTGCCGCCTTCCGCCCCAGAGGTGGCTGCATGTCCGTGGTGGGTGACTGAGCCCCCCTGCATCCCTTACCTGCCTCGTGGGCTGTCGTGAGAGATATTATGCGTTTGGATCAGGGCCCAAGGACTGGCCATTAGGTGTCCTACAAACACATGGCAAAAAGGTGGCCCTTCCCAAAGAGTTTACACTAGACCACTCATTATCAAGAGCGCTGTGATCCTGGGGTGGCAGGCACCGCAAGACAGGAAATATTATTGAGAGTTATTATTTGCCCGGGGCGGAAAACGTGCTCGGAGCTGCACAAGACATAAACATTATTGTCCTCACCTTTGTCCTTCTAAATGGCCTGACAGCTGTCAGAGGCCACTTCCCTTCCCCTTTGTATTATGGTCACGCCTGTAGACTCTAACTAAGATCAGGCCCGGAGCAAACACCTCACATAGCAAGAGATAGTCCCTGTCCCATAAAGTTCACAATCTAAATAGACAAAGATAAACGAAGGGTGGGAGGGAAATAAGGCCTTGACTGTATTGCACTGGTTTAGCTGAACTGATTTGGTTAAATGGATTTCATTAAACTACTGCGAAGCTCAGTTTGGATACTCTCCGTTTGGTTTAAAAGTGGCCTATTTCAGATTGTTTGTTAACGTAGGTCAATAACTAAATCAATAGCCGATTCTTAACCAAATGACTCGTTTCTGCCTTTGAAAATCTCCCCTGTAATTGGGTTTTGAACAGCAGCTCTGGATAAAGTGGTCTTAATGAAGATGAGCGTAAGGGGGGGCTAGAAAGACTCCCTCCAAATCAAATAGTTTTCTGTCTCTAACCCAGAAGGGTTTGCTTTGTGGGGAAGTCCCCCCAAAAATATAAAGGGGTGTCAGAGCCTGTGTCTTTTCTGGTGCATTGCAACCAAACCTCCCAGTGCGCTGTGGCCCAAGATCTGGAATATGATGTGGAAGAAATGAAATATGATAGCACAGGAATCTGTAAACAGCATGAGATTAGTTTCTATATCCTAATTTTCTCTGCTCTCAGTCCCATGATTCAGCATTCCTGGTGTCATTAACTTACAATAAGCAAAGTGCAAGGAGACCAGGCTTGTGTGGGATGGAGAGAGATATGGTTCTGGAAATGAGGGCATCTGTGTAACAGCTGTGAGAAGCGAGCAAAGCCAGGTGGGTAGATCTCCCTGCCTACCCATCTCCTTCTGGGATGAATCCCCACCAGGACAAGAGATAAAGTGGACAGGAGGAAGTACTTCTGAGCATATGCACAATGTGCCTCAGGTGGCATATGACCAGAATTCATCACCGAATTTGGTCCTCTGGTTGGATCATTAGCTTCCCCGGCTTGGGCCGGGTGCTGACGGGGAGTGTGACATGAACACTGATCCATGCCCCCTGAGGAAGTACTGACACACCTGTTTGGATCTTGGATTTCTAAGCACACTTGTTATCGGCAGTCTCATGATTAAGATCAAAAGTGCAAAAAGGTATGGAGAAAGTGAATATTTTACCCTTTCATATAACACAAGAACTAGGCATCACCTGATGAAATTAATAGGCAGCTGATTTAAAACAAACATAGGTTGTTTTAAGTATTTCTTCACACAACGCCCTGTCAACCTGTGAAACCTGTGGATGTTGTGAAGGCCAAAACTAGGAGTTGAAAAAAAGAATTAGATAAGTTCATGGAGGAACTTAATAAGTTCATCAATGGCTATTAGCCAGGATGGGCAGGACAGAAGCCCATGCTCCAGATGTCCCTAAACCTCCAACTGCCAGAAGCTGGGAATGGGCAACAGGATGGATCACTCAAAATTGCCCTGTTCTGTTCATTCCCTCTGAAGAATCTGGCACTGGCCACTGTCAGAAGACAGGATACTGGGCTAGATGGACCATTGTCCTGACCCAGTATGGCCGTTCTTATGACCATTGCTGAGAGCCATCAAGACTGCAATCTAGGGCCACCAACTAATGGTCCAGCTCCATGGAACAAAGGCCTTTCTACACAGGAGCTGGCAAGGGAGAGGAACAAACGTGACTGGCTGGACTGGGAGTGTGAACACACGGCACTGAGCTACGGGCTCTGTTTTACAGCTCTGTGCAAGGGGTCCTGACCATTGGCACACATAAGAAGGCAGTACAGGAGAGACTTTGCCCCGCCTGCAGTTCTGACGAACTACACACTCACTGAAGGGGTGAGCTCAGCCGGGGGAGAATGTCTCTCAGGACTTCAATTATTTTCAATTATCTGCAACTTGAGTGCTTTTAATGGCAAAGTCACTGTGGTTAAGAAATTCCTTCGCTAAGCCTGTGTTCTTTGCTTGCTTGCCAGGGTTTCTCTGAAGGAATTAAATGAGTGTCCACACCCTGTGTAGAGCTCCGAGGGAGTGCATGAGACTGGGAAGACCTAGAAGGTCTCAGACATTGGTTTGAGGGTCTAGGGAGTTAGTGTCCAATGTCCCAAGGAAGGATGCAAGACGAGAGGGCTGGGCCCAGAATGCCTAGCGTTCCAGAGCTAGAAACAGTGATGAAACTACCCAGAACCAGCAGACTCAGAATTATATGGGACCCAGCAATTGGGTCCACTTGCACAGACTGGTGACCATACAGAGGGGTACTGGGCCAGTTTATAACTAAAGCTGGTAAGGAAATATGCTCAGTAGATAACGTTTTCACCCCTCAGCTCATAGAGAGTATTACAGCGCATCCTTATCACACGTACCACTAGAATGCCCACACACCTCTCAACATAAACAGCCACACATGTCCCAGCATCGCTGCATGAGAGATGAGGGATGCAGTTAACAGATAAACCGCATGGCCCAAGCACTCCAGCAGGGGGAAGCCAGTCTGTAGGCAGCAGCAGAACTCAGAATGAATTTTTGAGCTAGAGTCAGATTTTGATCTCAGTTATTCTGGTGTAAATCCAGAATGATGCAAGTCAAAGGAATCCCTGAGGAGTTACACCGATGGAACTGAGCTCCGTCAGACTCTGGCCTCTCATGCGAGCTGATAGCATTTTCAGTAGCAAGTAGGCAAAGCTGGGGAAGTGAGAAGCCAGAATGGCTGAGGGGTGTAATTGCTATATACGTCCCAGCGGCTTGTGCTGCTGATCTGTGTATTGACTCACAAAGCGATGATGTAGGTGCAGTTAGAAATAGGGTGACCAGACAGCAAGTGTGAAAAATCGGGACGGGGGTGGGGGGTAAAAGGAGTCTATATAAGAAAAAGACCCAAAAATCGGGACTGTCCCTATAAAATCGGGACATCTGGTCACCCTAGTTAGAAACTAGGGGCCGAATCCTGCTCCCACGGAAGCCAACGAGGGTCTTGTGTCTCCTGTTTTGAATCCCGTACAGTCTGATCGCTACTGGCTCTGAGGCGCCCTTTACAGATCACACTTGGTTTCCTGTTTCATCATGTCACCAGCCTCTGCTGAGTTCCACCCACTACATTTGACACAAGTGAAAGGAGGAAGACTAAAAATAACAGGCCAACAAGGTGTTTGGAAATGAAGCCACTGTGGGGACTTTCTTCCTTTTCTCCTGGATTCACCCAAGGCTCTGAATACCCTTCACCCAGAGCTTCTTGGGGAAAAGCTGCATATTGAGACATTGTAGGTGGGCGTCTCTGTAAACCGGTGGAACAAGTCCACAAAAAAGACAGGAACAACCATCAAATTCTTTGCCTCCAGGGAAACTTCCCATCTTGGAGTTCAATCCAGGCCCATAACCCTGGTGCGGAGTCCCCCAAGCTCTCCAGCAGCATTCTTCTTCTCACCAGAATTCCCCACGGGCAATTTATAGTCCTTCTCTCATGGTAAAAGCGGACATTAAATTAACCCCTTGTTTCCCAGAGACCAAATAGCATCTCTGCCCCATCAGACCCTCTTATAGTGAAGCCATTTCCCACCCCACCACCTCTTGACCTGCTTTGCTCTAAGCCATCATTTACTCAGACCCATTGGCACTCTTGTTCCATTCACAGCAAATGGAGCTTCACTATAACTGAGTTCCCCACGTGCAGCTCATCACAGGACCAGCTCTTAAGTATCTTCCACTGCCTATCACTCTGGTGAGTCTTTATTTGCTTTGGACTATGTTCTATAATCAGTTGTGTACCGAAAAATAATATGACTTAATGCTGGCCAGACAACAATGTTGCATTGGACTGGTGATTACAATGCAATGGGTATAATATGATTTCATGTCAGCCCCGTAACGATGGTGCATTGGGCTGCCTATGTTACATCTTGGCTTGCCAATTCTCCTCTCCTCATTTCTCGGTGATCCTATTTGGGGAGAGTAGGAGATCAGATTGCTGAGTGTGGTTTTGTTGTTGGTGTTGGTTTGTTTAAGATCCTCCAAGAAAACTCATTTTGACTTAACAAACACACTGGAGAAAAAGCAGGCACTAATGAGGTATCTTGAGTCTTTATTTAAATCCTACTCCACAAGAAATGATGTTCTCTAGCATTATCATTATATTTTTTATTAAATACTGTGTTAAATATAAAATACTGATTCACAAGAATGGATGGCATAAAATACAAGACACTAAAAAAAAATCACTCTACAAATCTCATTCACAGACATCCTAAATGTTACAAGTCATTAAAAGTTAGTATCAAAGGTTATGACAATCAGATAATCCCTGGTTATACAATAGAAAGGACTTATAAAGCACAAGAAGATCTGGAACTTGACAGTAATGAAGCCTTCTGCTCGGCAAATCCTGCACTGTGTGAATGAGATCTGAAGCCAGAGCAGATATTCAGAGGCACAATGGGAGTTAAACTTTCACCTCCCATTGACAAGCCATGGGAACTGGGCAAACAACTCTCATTTCTGCCTTTGAAAATCTCCCCCTTGATTTGGCTTTAAGCAGGAGCTCTGGCTAAAGTGGTCTTAATGAAGATGGGCATAAGGGGGACTAGAAAGACCGCCTTCAAATCAAATAGTTTGCTGTCTCGAGGCCACTCTAACCCACAAGGGTTTGCTTTGTGGGGAAGTCCTCTCCAAAACGTCAAGGGGTGGCAGAGATGGCATCTGGTCTGGTGTATTGCAACCAAACCTCTCAACGTGCTGTGGCCCAAGATCTGGGATATAATATGGAAGAAATGAAATATGATAGCACAGGAATCTGTAAACAGCATGAGATTAGTTTCTATATCCTAATTTTCTGTGCCTTCGGTCCCATGATTCAGCATTCCTGGTGTCATTAACTTACAATAACCAAAGTGCGAGGAGACCAGGCCTGTGTGAGATGGAGGAAGAGATGGTTCTGGACATGAGGGCATCTGTGAGACAGCTGTGAGAAGAGAGCAAAGCCAGGTGGGTAGATCTCTCCACCTGCCCACCTCCTATAGGGATGAAGCCCCACCAGGACAAGGAGATAAAGTGAAGTGTTTTGCATAGGAGGTGGGGGGCTAGGCAGGAGGAAATGCTGCCGCACCTGTTTGGACCTTGGATTTCTGAGCACACGTGTTATAGGCAGTGTGACCATTAAGACCAGAAGTGCAAAAATAAAGACAGCCGGTACTAAAGTGGCAGAACCATTTCTTAATTGCTGCTCCCAGCTGTGGTCATCTTTTCCTTTGTTTATTTACTGCTCAAGTTTTGGTGCCTTATTGGTCACTTTGTGGCCTTCGTTACTATGGGATATTTGCCCAGCAGAGGAAATCACGTTTCAGGTTCTCTACCGTACACATCTGTCCTATGGAACTCTCTCCCTGTGACACTGAGTCAATGAAAGTGAAGGAGGAAAGTAGCTGTAGGCTGGAGCTGCTCTCATTCTGATGTGACTCTGAAACTCAACTCTAGATCTGTTAAGCAGCCACCTGGTTCAAGGTGAAGTGGGTCTCCTTCAGAATCAAGTACGTAGCACTTATGCAGCGCTGGACAATCTCAAAGTGCTTTACAAACATCAGTTCATCAGCCCCGTGAGGTAGGTCAGTATCATTATCCCCATTTGACAGCTAGGGAAATTGAGGCACAAAATGTTTAAGTGACTTGCCCAAGGTCAACCAGCAAGACAGTGGCAGAGGTGGAGATAGAACCCAGGAAGTCCTGCCTCCCACTTCTGTGCTCAGGCCACACCTCCTTCTATCATAACCAGGAAATGGTCCCAAACAACTACCTGTTCACTTTACACAGGTTTATTTTCCTTACCAGCTGGTAAGGATTAAGAGCAGCCACAGGGTAAGAACCACGGAAGCAGGGGAAGGGGCATAGAAAGGCGCAGGGAGGAAACAGCCATACAGATTCCTATTTCATGGGCTCAACCCAGGGCAGTTCAGCCCCCAAAGTCTGGGTCTGGGACTCTGGATTGGGCCCCTCTCTTCTACTGAGGCTATTGGACATCTAGATCTCAGTTTTGGAAAGGGGGGGGTCCCACTTGTACATGGAGCATTGCCAGAGAGAGCTGCTAAGGAGAGTTCAGGCAGAGGGGATAGTAACTGGAGCTACTCCACTGGAAACATCCCCTTTCTCCAGTGAGATGGTCCCATGACCAACAGCCCACCCAGCTGCCTCTCCAGCTCCCTGGGGGCGATGCATGGTGGAACCAATTTCTCTGCCTGAGGTTTCCTTCAGTTCCTAAACACGTAGGAGGTTGGCAGTGGAATAGCTCCTTGACGGTAAGGGGGCAAATTCTGCTCTCTTTCCCCCAGTGCAGTCCTGTTGATTTCAACAGTGCGACTGGGGGCCACCTTTGGCTCATGGTTTCCTTGAAGTGATCTCTTTCCCCTAGTGGGTAAGGCACTTGGATTCGCTCAGGTTTCTTGGGTCGTTGGAATCTGTCTGTGGCTACTAAGATATGGCTACTAAGATACTTTAAGTGTTACCGGATTCCCTCCCCTAATAACATCCCCTGTCCCTTGCATTCCCAGTCCAACCTCAGTGTGGGAGAACCTCAGCTCTCCCCTGCTGGGCTGCAGCAGAACCCACCCATAGGTGCTGGAATTAGTGGTGTTGCTGCCACACCCCCTGGCTTGAAGTGGTTTCCAGCTTATACAGGGTTTACAGTTTGGTTCAATGGCTCTCAGCACCCCCACTATACAAATTGTTCCAGTACCCCTGGACCCACCTCTGCACTGGGGAGTCACATGCTCACTGCCTGCCCTGCATCTGCCTGACTCCAACTCCACCCAGCCCGATTGCTCTGTGAAGAGGACAGGGACTTGGGCAGCCACATAGGCCTTGCTAGGAACACAGGGCTTCTCCCCTCTGGACATGTGACAGGATAGACCTTCTGCACTTGCAGACTCCAGGCAGCTTAGCTAAGAGGCTGTACAAATGACAGAGGAAAGCCACACGCACAAATATGTAGGCGCTCACACAAGCAACAGGGGAAAGAGAGCACTGGTGCCCTAACCAATGGATGTGTGAATACATGCAGGGGAGCTCCTGGTCGGGACATGTTTATCCAGCAATGACACTTCCATATTTTCCTTATCAAAGCATAAACCTCTTGAACCAGAAACTTACAAGTGAAACCCCTCAGCATTTCAAGAGGGGGCAAATTTAACCAGGCACTTTCTAGACCTCTCTTTGTGGAATGACAATACACAGCAGGGCTTGTCCATTAGGGCCCAATCCTGCAAGTGTCCTCAGCTCCCATCCAGGTCAATGAGAGTTGAGGGCACTCAGCACCCACAGCGTCAGGCCCTTGAAAGTGTGTGGGATGGAAAACAGTGGCTGCACTCCTACAAAACATCCCAAATCTTGTCAAACAAATGATGCTGCAGTTCCGATTAACCCGGGGGATTAGCAGGGAAATCAGTCAGTTCAGAGGCTTTCCAGCTCTGCCTTTGAATTTGAGGGTAGGGCTAAAAAGGGAGGAATTCTTTCAGGCAATATCCCTTATGGGGAAAGAGTGACGTGTTAATACACAAGGCCACACGTTGGTCCCCTTCTTGTGCACATGCAAATTGGCACTTGCAAATAGGGTAACTGTGCGCTTAAGACAGTTTTGCACCCTCTACTGGGTGGGCATACAAATTCTCCATGCCAGCTTGGCCCACAGTAACAATAAGGATTGCATCGTCCTTTGGAAGAGGGGTCACGTTTGATTTTTCTGAGCGTTGCTGAGTTGCAATGCTTCTTCCGTAACATAATCATACGGTGCACGTCTATAGTGCCTGCATCCAAGGATCTCACAGTGCTTTCCAACAACCCTGCATGGCAGGTAAATATCATCCCAGTTATACAGATGGACAAACTGAGGCACAAAGAGATGAAGTGACTTGCCCAAGATCATACTGTGTGTCAATGACAGCGATGTGTGTAGAACCCAGGAGTCCTGACTCACAGTCCCTTTGGTAACTACAAGACAACAGTGCCTCTGTTCTGAATGTACTAAATTTATCTCCTATGGAGAAAAATACCCTGACCCTGGCAGTAGGATCAGCTTGGATGCAGAGACACTTGGGTCAAGCAGACCCGACTGGAGGCCTGTCTCCAGCAAAGGCCTGACAGAGACGGCTCATGGGGATCTGGATTGGACTCTGAGCTGCTGGCAGCACAAGTAAACTGAGGAAGGAGATCTGCTGCTCCTTTAGGTTGGAGAAGGAAGGTTTTAGGCTGTTACCAGTGTCACTGATCTGCAAGCTCCAGACCCACAGGGTATGTCTACACTGCAGCTAGGAGTGGGCTTCCCAGCCCAGGGAAGACAGACTCGCACTAGCCCTGTTCTAGCCGCTAAAAGTATGCTTGGAGCTCAGGGGGCGGGCAGGCTTGGAGTCAGGTGGCTAGTCCAAGCCACGGAGTGTGCTGCAACCTCCACCCTGCTATTTTTAGCACCAGCAGAGCTAGCACAAGTCAGTCTACCTGGGCAAGGGGTGCCTCTCCCAGCCACACTGTAGACTTACCCACAGAGATGCAGAGCGCTCTCTCTGCAGGGTTAAAACCAGGCTGTGCACTTCACATGAGAGGCCGATGATGTTCAACTCTGTTATAGAGTTACTGGGCCAAGCCCATCCCTGGTGTATGTATCTCAAGCCAATGGAGATGCACTAGCCATTAATTTGGCCCATCGTCTCCCTTCCGAAGGGACCAGCAAAGAGGAGTTAATGGCCAGAGATGGAAATCTCTGCCCCAGGTTCCAGACTCTCAGGTGGAGCCTGGCCTGAGGGTTTTGGAAATTCAGCTGTGAGGTCAGCAGGTAGGGAGCTGTGGAGTGATGGTCTGAGATCTGCAGACAGCGCCAGCTCAATGCCACCCTCAATATTAATAATCAAAAATCAGCGCATGACTTTCACCCTGACCCTTCCTTTCTAGATCGAGAGATTGTTTCCACTCCAGAGTGTCCCAGCAACAGATCAAGGAAATGGAGATCATGTCCATTGGATAAAGCAGGGGCCCACCCACTCACCTGTCCCATAATGAGGGTGCAATTGCAGTCAGATATTGACATGTGCAATTACCTTATATTGCATGTGTAAATCAAGGCCATAATCTCACTCATAACAGTTCAGGAAGCCAGAATACAGGAATAAAACAGCTTTCAATTCCTAATGATCCTGTATTAAAAAACCCAATCCAAGTCGATGGCCGTTCATTTAAAAACTCCCTGCACCGTTGCTGGGAATAATAGCGATTGAGGGCATTTGAACCATAAAAGTTCTGATAGCTCCCATTGATGATCATTCGGTTGTACCTGCTGGAAGTCAGGTTAATGACTTGGGGTCCCAATCCTGCTGGGACCCTGAACAAACAGCAGCAATTTGCAGACACTGACCAGAGAGACAGGAAACAGAATGTACGTTCTGCGCATTCAGGGTGGTCCAAAGAACTGGGTAAAGAATCTGGCAAGCTCATCTGAATCCAGCGCAGACACAAAGGCATCCGATTGTCTGCAGAGTATCAACATTCACCCTGAGGGAGATCCTTAGCCCCAATAGGCCCCTCATTCCTGGCTGACAACTGCCTCTCCCTGACATCCATTCCCACTACCATGCGTGTGTTTTATAAGGGGCCAGCACCAAGATATTGCAATGGGTGGCGCTCTAGTCATACAACAGAGTTTCCCACCCTGACATGGAACTTCTTTAGACTCATAGACTTCAAGGTCAGAAGGGACCATTATGATCACCCAGTCCGACCTCCCGCACGACGCAGGCCACAAAGCCGTCCCAACCCCTTTCCCTTGACTCTGCTGTTGAAGTCCCCAAATCCTGTGGTTTAGAGACTTCAAGTAGCAGAGATAGTATAATCCTGTTCAATTATCTTCCCAAAATTATAGCATCATAATGATCCATCTCCCCTCTCAACACACCCACTGCATGCTAAATGGAAGAGTCCATCACACATGGGTTTTGGAGCTACAAAGATTCTCCTAAGAGTAGCTACAAATTTAGACTGCTGACAACTATCAAGAGAACGGCGCTAACCCGTGTAGCCTACTAAATGCATGCAGCAACACAAAACTCCTGAATCCCGATCCACATTTTCTAGATTATTCTAGCAGGTTTACATTTCTAGTTTGCAAAAAACGATATCGAGTGAATCGTGATCCAGCCAGATGGAGGGGTTGATCCAGATTCACTCTCTTCCCTCTGCCGGGCAAAGGCACACAACTGGCAAACGCTTTGAACGGGGATCTCGCTTTTGAACCACAGCTGGGACTGAAGATGGGTAGGAAAGCAAAGTGCATCATGTACGAAATGTCTGAACGCCCATCTATAAGGAATGTACAGAGTTGTACGCTTAATACTGGCTTAGACGCAAGGTTTTCCAGTGCTCAGGGACTCTAGGGAGTCCTGGAATGGATTCAAGTTTCAGTCACATGTAAGGCTTTGTTGACCCTGGACCCTCCAATCACAAAGTGCTTTTATAGATCATATCGTTCGCGAGCAAACCTGGGCAGTGTTCATTTCAAGCACTGGGGTCCCAACTCAGTGCTGCCCCCTCATCCACATGTGGCCAGTTGAGGTATTGCAGCTGCAGATAAAATAGATGGCTCCAGCCGGAAGCTTATCAGTTCAGCTGGTCTTTGGATTGCAGAGCGCTGGTGAGGGCAGGTGCGCTGCTGGAATAACCATCTCCATTCCATAGCCGGGGAGTCACTCTGAGGCTAGCAGGGGCGATGGCTTGTTTGCTTTGTTACATAAACTAAGACGTTAGCATTCAGCAGCATTTGGGGACAGGGGATGTTAGGAATTTTCTGTGATCTGATTAAACACTTAAAACAAACCTCAAATCCTGGGGAGAAAGTGCAGGGTCCCGGGCCTGCCCTGGCTCTGTCAGTGAAACTCTCTCCTATCTCCCTTCTGTAACTAAGGCCTGGGAACTAGGGTAAAAATTGAATCCCAGGGCATGGAGGCCAAATCCCTACCCCAGCCAAGAGACACCCTTGGAATTTGGGGTTCCCACTGAACTGATTCCCCAGGACCCCTACCCCCAGGTTATCCCTTCACCAGACCCTATTTCTGGGGTGAAAGCATAATAAATTCTTACCGGTACGGGGGTCAGCTCCGGCCCCCAGAAGGGGCGGGGCCTCAGGTGGAAGGGGCAGGGTTGGGGGGGTCAGCCTCCCCCAGCCAGCCAATCTGCTCTGCCTGGCCCCTGCCACCTGGGGCTCCAGCTGCGATTTAAAAGGGCCCAGGGCTCCGGCCACTGCCGCGGTAGCAGCGGAGGTGGCCGGGAGCTCCGGACCCTTTTAAATCGCCGGCCCCGGGGCAGCTGTCCTTTTGCCCCGCCCTGTCGGCGGCCCGGGGTGGGCAAAAAGGGCAATGACGTTAACGTGGGCTGCATACGGGCTGGTACTGGCTTCTTACCGGTACACCGTACCGGCCCGTACCGGCTCACTTTCACCCCTGCCCTATTTGCTGCATACCGAAGCCTTGGACAACACAGATTTTCCAAAGTGCTGCGCACCTGCAACCTTAGTAGAAGTCAACAGAAACTGCTGGTGCTTAGCCCATTGTTCTGGCATGCTAACCATGCGCATTTTGACACCCCCTTAGTAACTAGAGGGTCTGTGGCAATATAAGGGATCCTCACCCAGCAGCAGGAGGAGAGCAGAGAAGAATAGACACCTTTGCATGTACAGAGCCTTTCAAAAGGATACAGAAGGAGTGAGATCGCTAAGGATACATCTAAACAGCTAAAAACCCCACAGCAGCAAGTCTCAGAGCCAGAGTCAACCGATGGGGGCTGGGGAGGCAGCTGTTTGAGCAGGGCCTGGGCTCTGAAACCCTGCAAGGGGGGAGGGTCTCAGAGCCCAGGCTCCAGCCCGCACTTGAATGTCCACACTGCTATGTTTAGCCCTGCAGCGCGAGCCGGAGTCAGTCGACCCAGGCTCTGAGACTTGCTGGCATGGGTCTCTTTGCACTGCATAGACGTACGCACCGAAATCTCTGCGTGGAAACAGGAGTGATGAAAGCCCTAGAATGGGAGCGGTTTCCTCTGGATACAGCTAAAGAGCTGTGCCCAGGGATACAGCGTGCGAATCCTCCCCACGCTACAGAGACGAGATTTAAAACGTCAATGGAAACAACTCTCCCTACGGAAACCTAGGAACGGCCCGCCCTGCTCCTTCTCTGGCAGACTGCGACACTGGCAGCTGTATTCAAAAAGGGAATTCAGCCCCAGGGCCAGTCGGTCCCCAGGCCAGAGTTAAACTTGGTCCTATGAGTAGTAACTCATCCTAGGGTGAGGCAGGCTCCCTGACTCCCTTTGCATCCCACCTCCACACTTGGGATCCCAATCAGACCCCACACTAAGATTTTATCCTGCTGCTACAGACTGGCCAAACTCAGAACCTCTTTTCCAGCCCCGCTCTCTGCCTTCAGAATGCTGTGGGCCGGGGAAACGTGATCTTAACTGCCCCTGGTTAAACCAAGCTCAGGTTCACCTTGCTCGTCTGCTGCTACAAGAACCTGCTTTCCCCGAAGTTAGTTGTACAATGGGGGCGGAGGGAGCGGGGGACTAGCCCTTTAAGGAAAAAAAACCCTAAAAAAGAGCCCCGTCAGATGACAGACATGTGAGGTCTGACATCTCCTGCCTGCTCTCCTTTCTGGGCAGAATCAAGGAGCCTTGTTTAAGAAGTTGTCCCCTTAACTATCTGCCAGTGGAAGCTCGTTAGAGTGGGAAACAAACCTGGTACCTTATGCTCTTATCCCGGTGGTGTTCTCTGGTGTTAAGTGTCCATTCTGCCTATCCACCTTCATGCATCACCAGCCTCCAGTGTCCCTCCTGGAGCTAATGGCTTCTATCTAAGGGTAGCCTCTCCCCTTGAAAGCCGCCAGAGGGTCCAGCAGCCAGAACTGCAGAGACTGGGCTCCTGCTGGTTCGGGGCTCCCATCTGGACGAGGGTTTTGCAAGTTTCAAGGTTGTTCGGGACCATGTGAACAAGGCCTTAGTACAAAGACCATTGCCCTGGTCGGGTCAGTCCGCTCCGCCAGCAACCCCATTAGCTGTTCATTTTGTTACGAAACATTTGCCTAACAACCGAACACTATACAAGGTTAAAATCAGTTTAAAATAAACCTTTCGGGCTCTTCCGTCTGCGTGAGATTGTCTGGAAACGGACACCAGAGACTCCCTCCCATCAGGGGAGCGGGCCCTGGGAATGGCTTTCCGTCAGGAATCAGAGCCAAGCTCCTTGGGAAATCTGCCCCCAAGTGCCGATTTGCGTGTCCCGTGTCGTTTGGGGCTCTTATCTGGACGTCTTGGCCTCCAGCGCGTTGGGCCGGTAGAGGTACCGCCAAATGGCATAGTAGTGGATGCCCGCTCCGGTTGCCACGAAGAGGTGCCAGATGGCATGGGCAAAGGGGATGCGCCCGTCGCTCTTGAAGAACACCGTGCCCAGGCAGTAAAAAAGCCCACCAGCCATCAGCTCCAAGAGGCCATCTCGGTTCGGCTGTTCGCAAACACAAGGAAAGATAAGGGTCAGCGGTGGGGATGCTGCACTGACCCTATTGCAGTGCCCTCTCCTTCGGGCACAGCTGAGACGGAATAGCGGCACCAATGGCTGGAGTGAGAGGGCAAACAGCCCCACCGGCGTGTCACTCCCACATCAGCCATCAGGGATTCGGCCCAGTATTTCACCTTTATATGGGACCGCTCCCCCCAAAAGGAGCCTACGCTCTGAGCCCAGATTAGGGAGCCTAATTCCACTCAAAAGGGATGCTGGGATGGCCAAGGGCCACTTTGAGAGTCCAAATGCCCCGATGGAGCCATGCAAGTTTGAGAAGTGGGCGCCCCGTACAGTACACGGCAGGCATTTAATGGCAGGGAGTCACACTAGACTGGGGTGGGGAAACTTTTTGGCCCGAGGGCCACATCTGGGTATGGAAATTGTATGGCAGGCCATGAGTGCTCACGAAATTGGGAGTTGGGGTGCAGGAGGGCGTGAGGGCTCTGGCTGGGGATGCGGGTTCTGGGGTGGGGCTGGGAATGAGGAGTTGGGGGTGCAGGAGGGTGCTCCGGGCTGAGACCGAGGGGTTCAGAGGGTGGGAGGGGGATCGGGGCTGGGGCAGGGGGTTGGGGCATGGGACGGGGGCAGGGGGGGCAGGCTCCAAGTGGTGCTTACCTCAAGCCGCTCCCAGAAACAGTGGCATGTCCCCACTCTGGCTCCTATGTGGAGGCGCGGCCAGGCTGCTCTGCGCGCTGCCCTGTGCGCAGGCACCGCCCCTGAAGCTCTCATTGGCTGTGGTTCCCAGCCAATAGGAGCTGTGGGGCTGGCGCTTGGGGTGGGGGTAGCATGCAGAGCTCCCTGGCTGCCCCTACGCTTAGGAGCCGGAGTGGGGATGTGCTGCTGCTTCTGGGAGCCGTGCAGAGTGGGGCAATACCCTGACCCCGCTCCCCGGTGGGAGCTTGAGGGCCGGATTAAAATGTCTGGAGGGCCAGAGGTGGCCCCCGGGGCCATAGTTTGCCCACCTCTGCACTAGAGAAATCCTTCCAGGTGTGGCCCAGGCGCTTCAGAGGACAGGGAGCAGCGCATTGAGCCGAGTCACTTACCATTGAAAAGATCACCAGGGCGGGGAAGAATCCCATGATAACGTAGCACACCAGCTCCACCAGCTTGTACCTGTGAGGGAGAAAGACAGGCTCAGTGGTGGCAGGGCACCGAGGGAAAGGTTTAATCAAATGCTTTAAAACCACAGCTTCCCTGCTCCGGGGAGGAGGCGCCACTCTTAGTGCAATGAATCATTTCTATCGCACCACACACGTCCAGTGCGTTTTGCAGATCAGGCCCTGCCCCACAGCGCCGGCCATCCACACAGACAAGGAAGACCCAGGACAGATCTCAGGAGAGGCCAGGTGAGGGGATGACTGATCAGGAGAAGACTGGGGGTAGTGCTTGAAGCTGTGTTTTGAAGAGGGATCTGGAGAGGAAATCCCTAAGGAACAAGCCAGGGTTCCCTGCAGGTCTCCCTGTAAGCATTCTAGTGAAGGTGAACTGGCATTTTCCCATGTTACCTCCCCCCCCCTCCCAGTCCTGTATTCCCCTTTCCCGCTCATCTGTAATGGTCCTCCCCCTCCCCTTGCTGGAACCGCCTTCTAGGCACTGTTGGAATTGGATCTGAGAGCTTGAGGAGGATCCTCGGCCCCCGTCATGATGATAGGCCAGGTTAAATGAGACTGAGCCCCATTACCTGTCCCCCAAGGAGGGGCTTTTCCCCTCAGAGTTCCCAGACAACTAAGCGGGTGCATTGAACCATTGTTAGAGGTGCGTCTGCCTGAGCAGGCGCAGTGAGTCCGGGTTGATGCCTGCCTGCGTGCAGAGTACGTACTTGTGGGAGTATCCTGACAACGTCTGTGTATTTGTATTGATTCAGAGACGCCATTTTTGTGTTATGGTACACAGGAGCGCCGCCAGCTTTTTTGCTGCCCTAGGCAGCGGAAGGTCCTGCCCCTGAAATGCCGCCCCCAACAGAGGCAGCGGAAGCTCCCGCCCCCGAAATGCCGCCCCCAACAGAGGTGGCGGAAGGTCCCGCCCCCGAAATGCTGCCCCCGACAGAGGCGGCGGAAGGTCCCGCCCCCGAAATGCCGCCGCCGACTGGGGCGGCCGAAGATCCAGCCGCCGCGGTCGCCATCCCCCAAATGTTAGCGCCCTAGGCGACCGCCTATGTCGCCTAATGGGTTGCGCCAGCCCTGATGGTACAGCCTACTATGTGCTAGCCAGGAGAAGGCCCAGTCCCTGCCCCAAAGAACTCACAAAGCAGGGCCCCGAGCCTGAACTGACCCCATGCGAGCAAAGCCCTGCACTCCTGCAAAGTCCCATTAAAGCTGGGTGGAGGATCAGTGTCTAGTATCTTACCATACGTATCATAAAAAGTTACATATGCAAAGTACATTCCATGGGGTAACTTTTTGCCAGGCAGGTACAGGATAATGATCCGGGGGGTTCGCTGGATAATGGTTATTTCAGGGGAAGGCTATGCATTGCCCAGCCCTGCCTCCAGGAGCCGAGTGCCTGAGCTCGCTCTGTGACAGGGAAGAAGAATGATGTTGTGATTAAAACCCAGGTCTGGGAGCCAGGACACCTGGGTACTAAATCAGTCCCTACCACTGACTCACTGTATGACCTTAACCAGGTCATTTAACTCTTCCGGGCCACAGTCGCCTTTTCTGCAAAACCACCCTCCAAAATGCAGATGTCAAGTTCTACCTCACAGAGGGTTGTCAGGCTAAGATCATGTTGACAAATATCACTCTTCACATTGCCTCCCTTACTTCTGCACTGCTGCTGGCATGGCACTGCCTTCAGAGCCGGGAGTCCGGCAGGTCACTGCTCTCCGCTCTGCCTTCAGAGCCGGGAGTCCGGCAGGCCACTGCTCTCCGCTCTGCCTTCAGAGCCGGGAGTCCGGCAGGTCACTGCTCTCCGCTCTGCCTTCAGAGCCGGGAGTCCGGCAGGCAGCCGCTACTGCTCTCCACTCTACCTTCAGAGCCGGGAGTCCGGCAGGTCACTGCTCTCCGCTCTGCCTTCAGAGCTGGGAGTCCGGCAGGCAGCCGCTACTGCTCTCCACTCTACCTTCAGAGCCGGGAGTCCGGCAGGTCACTGCTCTCCGCTCTGCCTTCAGAGCTGGGTGGCAGCTATGTACTTGTGTGTGCTGGAGGGAAGGGCGTAAATGACTACAGACACAAAGAAGGGGCAGGGCCGCCCAGAGGATTCAGGGGGGCCTGGGGCAAAGCAATTTTGGGGGCCCCTTCCATAAAAAAAGTTGCAATACTATAGAATACTATATTCTCATGGGGGCCCCTGTGGGGCCCGGGGCCTGGGGCAAATTGCCCCACTTGCCCCCCGCCCCCGGGTAGCCCTGAGAACGGGGGCCCGATCAAATAAGTTTGAGAACCACTGGTTTACAGAGTGCATCGGGAGGGGTGGATGGAGGCCCGGTAGCAACGCAAAGGGTCAGGAATATTCTAAGTGTAATAGAGCAGTTCCCTTCCTGGCGCTTCGTCCTGACTGTGTTGGGGGCCCGGCCAGGGCACTGACGCACTGCCTAGGGTTTTGTATAGTGTTCTGCAGGTACATGCTCCTTGGCCAGAAAACGGCCCTGGCTCTATTAAGAGCTCACTCTGGCTGTGAGCTTAGAAGCAGTATGCCACTTTTTGCTGTCTGCTGCCACCCAGTGGAAGAATTGTGTAACTGCCGCACACATCTTGATCAAGTTCCATTGCTGATTGAAAGCCAAACGATGGCATCTGGTGACTGGCCTGAGCCCCTGGTGGTGCAGACACTCACCACCCAAGGGGGAATGTGGGGAGGGTCTGTGGCTCAGGGAATGCACCGGGGACAGCTTCAGGGCATACTTGCCCCCTTCTTGCTGCCCACTCACGTTGAAAACAGGGCAGGGGGACTCGGAAGGGGAGGCTGGGCAGGCAGACAGACAGACAGACTGGCACAAGCTCACCGCTCATGGAAGAAGAAAACATAGATGGTTCCGATAGATGCCATGATCCAGATGATCCAGCGCATGTGGGAGGCCCAGGGACCCAACTCCCGTAGGTTCAACCTGAAAAAAAACCCATAGAGACCGAAAGATGAAAGAGCCATCACGCAGCAGAGAACAGCAGCTGGCCATGAGAAACCAACCGGGGAAGCAGCGGGTTTGAAATCTAGGCTGAGAGGAAGTCACTGATGGATGTGGGCGTGCAGGGAGGAGAGGAAGCCTCCAAAAAAGAAAGGAAATTGAAACATACAGGAAGTTCACATTGCTGACACCATAGGGCACTGCTGTGAGGAAGCTCACATTGCTGGCACCCCAGGAAGCTCTCTCATCCTTCTATTTCTAAAATTCTAGAAGGCAGCAAAGACCCAGCAAAGCCAAAGCCCTGCCAGCCTGTCTTACAAATAAAGGACTATTTGAGGATAAATATGATGCCCAGTTTCGGAATAATCACCAGTGCTGCTGAAGGAACAGCTTTCCTCACCTTATTCTGGATAAAATCAGTCTGAGATGGCCTGCTTGTGCCGGAGGTGAGCTGGGAAGCAAATGTCCCCAGACTTTCTATGGCAGAGTTCTGAGTGAGTCTAAGGTTGATGGCCAATCTTGGGGTACTGTGTGAGCAGTGGGTGGAGAGTGCTGTGATCTAGGAAAGTGTGGTCTAATAGACTGAGCATGGGACCAGCATTGTTGCCAACTCTTGTGGTTTTATTCCTGAATCTATAATATTTCGTGTTCTTCTTAACGCCCCAGCTCCTGACGCCACGTGATTATGTGAGAATCTCAGCTTTCATTTAAAAAAATAAGTAACTTTCTGGCACTCTGGTTGTGGATGAAGCTTGAAAACCATGAACCCTAAAGGCTCAAAAGGCCTCACATTTATTATTTTTTTAAATCTCAGGATTCTTCAGGTCCTGATTCACGATTCTTGGGTTGGCAATGCCGAGACACCAGGAATTCCTGAGTTCTGGGCCAAATGCTTGCTATCCAGCCTCAGGCAAGGCAAAGGGGCTAGACTTTTCAAATCTGGGTGTCCATTTAGCTCCCGCAATCCAAACCTAGGCACCTAAATCAGTGGCCTGGCTTTTAGAGGCATTGAGTATGTACAGCCATGGACTTCGGACAGAGTTTAGCCAGGGCTAAAATGCAGGAGTGGGACTTTTGCTTCAAGATGGATTTTGAATTTTTTAAAACTTTTCATCGGGATGTAAAGTGTGAGACTATTTTCTGAATTCCTTCTCCTCCACCCCAATAGAAACCAGCCTGCTATTACACAGTGAACTCACCAGGGGGCATACGATGCTGCTATGAAGAAGTAGATCACCATCCGGTCAAACATATGCAGGCAGTGCTCCACTGTTCTAGAGCGGGGACAGACAAACACATGCAGGGAGTTATAGCATGCTGAGCCAGCCAGAGGGGAGCAAATGGATTTACTCGGGGAACTAAATAAATTCTAAGATGCAACGTGTTGATCAATGAGATGAATATAATGATTCTTAAAGACTTGATAGCATGGATGGGCACTAGATATGGTGCTGTGCAAAGCTTCTTCTGCCTCTCTGCACTTTGATGCTGACCTGCAGTATCCCTGTTCTGCTGCTAGCAGGCGTCTCCTATCACCAGAGATCGCCAATCGAGCCCAATTCTCTGGATATTTTAAGTGGTCATAGGGGATCCGGTTGAATTGACTCGGCTATCAAGTAGATACAGTACTGTGGTCGAGCCACTGCCCTCTACTGAAAAGAATCAGAACTGCTCAGCTGTGTGTCAGAGGCCCTAGGTGGTTAACCACTAACAGTTCTTGAGAAGTAGGGGCCTGTGGACGATGAGGATCTGATATCAGGCCATCTCTGAGAGGCCACATGGTGCAGAACAGAGGCAAACAGAATTCTCAAATAGCTAAGGATTTATTATAACTGACGTCCTAAACTGGGCTAGCACTTAGGTCTCCAGAGGTTCGTGAATCATCTCAGTATCTAATCCCTTCCCCAGTTTACAATGAATATTAAAATTGGTAGATTTTTTTTAATGTGGAAAACTGATTTTTTTCAGTAAAAATTCAAATATACAAATATTTTGTCTGAAAATCAAAATACTTTGATGTAGAAATTCTGCTGAGATGCGACATGGGGATTGTGATTTGGGTGTCTCTTGCTCCCATCCTTCTCTACAGGTCAGGTTCCCCAGTCAGACTATATCTCCCATGATGCACCAAGGTGTTTCCTCTTGGAAAGGAGAGACAGTACATCATAGGAACTGCTAGCCACAGTGCATCATGAGAGCTTAGCCCATAGAGGAGAATGGGGACATCAGGCAACTGATCTGCAACTCCCATAAGGCACCATAGCAGCATTTCTGAATTCAATTTTTTTTATTTTTGGCCAAAATATTTCGGTTTGGGGGCATCAGATTTTTCAATGAAAAAACTAAATTTTCTACAGAAAGAAGATACTTTTTGTGAACTATTTCATTTAGTTGAAACCCCAATTTCCCAATTGTCCAACAGACGGCAGTGGCTTGCACCCACACTAGCTAGTGGGTAGCAGAGCTAATAAACAGTTTGACGGGATCATTTTCAACTAGCCCTAATAACTGTGTGATCAGCAAGAGAGTGTGGGAAGAAGAAGGCGCACAAGTGCTGGCGTGATTAATGGGGAGGTAGAAGCCCACACAAACTGATCAGAAAAATGCTGAGGATGTGTGTGTGTGTCATTTTTAGCTCTTTGTCCTGCCCATGGAAGTCCTAATCACCTGGCTGTTTCTATCTCTGCCTTCACAGCCCTTCTCTATTTGCCCCCAGAGAACAGGGCCTGTAGTGACAAATGGCTTTGCTACCTGAGGTGTCTCTTCTTCCAGGAGATGGTGTGAAAGATGGTGGAGACAGTGAAGAGGCCAGACAAGCCAAACCCATATATCCAGGCTGAGATGGTCTCCCAATGGTCATCTGAGAGGATGTAGAGGATGGAGCTGCCCAGGATGCTGGGGATAATCCAGAACTGGAAGGGAGAAGAACTCCATTGGCTGTCTCTGGCTCATTCATTTAGAGAAGGCTTTTATAGAATAACTGTTCTATGTCATAACTATTATCCCTGATTTCCTTTCAGATGGTTCCTCATCTATGGATGAATCTGTCCAGCCCAGCTGAGGGACAGAGGCTGGGACAGGCACTGCTCTGTATTATTTACATGATTTCAGACCCCGCTTGCCACAACAGGTACACCAGTCCCCAACATCGCCGCCAGAGAAGACTGTGAGCAGAGCCCCCTCCATGGGTGGGGCTCAGGAAACTTTTGAGATTAGAGTTGTGCAGGAAGTCCCCTCCCCATATGGGACAGAGGAGGCACAGCAGGGTAGAGATCAGAGACAGCCCCTCCCAGAAAGGGCTTGGGGCATTACATGTCAGAGATAGCCCCCTCCTGCTACCCCTTCTCTCTACTCTGTGCTTAGAGATCACAGATTTCCCTTCATTCCTTTTATTTTTCATTTGCCTCATTCCCACCAAGCAGGAAGAAGAGGATCCTGTTGTAAATCTAAGAAAAGCGGCTTCCTGCCCAATTTACCCCGGGGGTCTGGGAAGGGGGATAAATAACAGAGTTTGCTTAGTCAAAACTGCTGAACAGTCTGTACCTTAGTGAGTGCCCCTGGAGGAACAGCACAACCACCAGGTCACCCATAGCCATACAAAATGCATGAGCGTCTAAGGTGTCATCTAGGGCTTTCAAAATGGGTGTTGGAAAAATGAAGCAATCTGATTGGCTCCTAGCTATGGCGTTATCACATGATAACCACACCATTTGGTCCTCCATGGCCTAGTCAATTGGCTGGTATCCATGGGCCTAACTGCTGACTAAGAAAGGGCTTCTCACAATGATTTAGAAAAAACAAGACCAATTGATATACCTGCCTAGGGCCCAAAGCTTCCCTAAGCTGTTCACATACTGCTTCCAGGGGACAGAGCATGGCCAAGTGGCTAAAGCCCAGAAGTTGCAGGGATGTGTTCAGCTCCTGTTACTCTGCTACTCAGTCACAGAACTCAAATTTGGAGAAAGCTTCTCAGGGCACCCACCCTATCTCCCCATCAATGGAGAGCAGTTCCTTACATTTCCTGGTACTGCGCCCGGTAGAGTTTTAACAATCCCATGCAATGGAGCTGCCACCACTTCTCTTGGAGAGATGACTCCATAGAGCTCAATCTCAAGGAGTCCTTCCTGATATTTAGCATCTGATAGTTGCTACTGAATGCACCGTCTGTCAGACACAACACAGCCAGCCATTCGAATGGAAACTGCCCAAAGCAAGGCTCTGTCTCCTTCATTTAGCTCCTGAGAGAGCCCCAGAGAATAGCTGCGTGGGAGAAGATACCTGGAACAGGTGTCTTTAGGTTTCTTATTCTGATGCCACCTGCAATCTGTAGGCCCTTTTCTACACCTTATTTAAGGCCCTATCCAATGGCCATTGAAGCCAATGGGAGTCTTCCCATTGGCTTCAACTGACTTTGGATCAGGCTCTAATCTCCGAATGTATTTTCAAAGTCGTGGGGAAGCATTCCCAAAAGGCAAGGGCTTCTTCACGAGAACGTGCGCTCTAAAAACCTTCCTAATATCAGATGCTGCAATTGAGTCCAGCCCTGCCTGATCCTAGCACCTCCAGAATTCTCCTGCAGCCAGTGGGAGATTTTCTTGACTCAGGGCTGTGGGATTGGACCCATAAAGCAGGCGTGGCTTAAAAACAGACTTCCAGGCTTAGAAAAATAAAGACACTCAGCCACCCGGGTGTGGGTTATAAGGTCACACCCCATCCCTCCGGTGCTGGGGACGCGAAGCCTCGTGCCTCCCCATGCACCAGAGGTGAGATAGCCTCATGTTACATGCCACGCCCTGCCACATGTTATTGCCTTACTTACCTCACTCTCAGCCAATCAGATCCTTCCATTCCCCAACAATGCCAGGCCCTCTTATCTTGCCACAACGGCCATCTCCTGCTGTGAAAAAGGAATGTTCCATTTTCACGGAGACCGTAGGGGTGTCCAGTGTGAGCAGTTCTTAGCAAAACACTTTGGTTTTCTAACCAAATAACTTCACCACATGAAGCAAAATGGGTGGGGGAGAAAAAAAAACACCTTGATGCAAGCAGGGGTCAAAGCAAGGGGGTGGACAGGGGAGTGGGTTTGCCCCACAGCTTCCCCTCCTCCTTGGCTGGCGGGATGAGAGCTCCCCATCCTGTTCCAATCGACTTGGATGCAGGGATGTATAAAGCCCAGTTATAAAAGTGTCTCAGATCCCCCATTATGTCAGCATCGGAGTCACAGCTCCTGCTTGCCGTCCGCTCATTCAAACTGCTTTCTTAGAATCCTAGAAGCATAGGGCTGGAAGGGACCTCAAGAAGTCATCAAGTCCAGATCCCTGCACTGAGGCAGGACCAAGTAAATCTAGACCATCCCTGATAGGTGTATGTCCAACCTGTTCTTAAAAACTTCCAACAATGGGGATTCCACAACCTCCCTTGGAAGCCTATTCCAGAGTTTAGCTACCCTTAGGATTAGAAAGTTTTTCCTAATATCTAACCTAAATCTCCCTTGCTGCAGATTAAACCCATTACTTCTTCAGTGGACAAGGAAAACAATTGATCACAGTCCTCTTTCTAACAGCCCTTAACATATTTGACCGTTATCAGGTCCCCCCTCAGTCTTCTTTTCTCAAGACTAAACACGCCCGTTTTTGTTTTTTTTACTTTTCCTAATAGGTCAGGGTTTTAAACCTTTTATCATTTTTGTTGCTCTCCTCTGGACTCTCTCCAATTTGTCCAAATCTTTCCCAAAGTGTGGTGCCCAGAATTGGTCACAGTGCTCCAGCTGGGGCCTCACCAAGGCCAAGTAGAGCAAGACAGTTACCTCCTGTGTCTTACGTACAACGCTTCTGTTCATACACCCCAGAATGAGATTAGCCTTTTTTGCAACTGCATCACCGTGTTGACTCATATTCAATTTGTGACCCACTGTAACCCCTCAGCATACTACCATCTAGCCATCTACCATCTGGCAACCAGTTATTGCCCATTTTGTGGTTATGCATTTGAGTTTTCTTTCCTAAGTGTAGTACTTTGCACTAATCTTAATTGAATTTCATCTTGTTGAATTCAGACCAATTTTCCAATTTGTCAAGGTCCTTTTGAATTCTAATCTTGTCTTCCAAAGTGCTTGCTATCTCTCCCAGTTTGGTGCCACCTGCAAATTTGATAAGCATGCTCTCCGTTCCGTTATCTAAGTCATTAATGAAAATATTGAAGAGTACCAGACCTAGACTGACCCCTGAGGGCCCCCCTATATTCACCCTTTAAGTTCAACAGCAAACCATTGATGACTAGAGCTCCGCGTTTGTCATGGAGGTCACAGATTCTGTGACTTCCTGCGACCTCCGTGACTTCTTCAGCAGCCGGTGTGGCTAACCCTCGGGCCGCCCAAGCAGCTGGTCCCGGGGATAGCTGCTCAGGCAGCCCTGGGGACAGCCACACCAGCTGCTGCTGGAGCAGCTCCGCAGCCACTTGAGCAGCCCTGCAGCCAGCCGCACCGGCCTCTGCTCTGGTGGCCCCGGGCAGCTGGTTCCGGGGACCGCCCGAGCAATGGCCAATGCATCTGGCCCCGGGAACCACCTGAGCAGTGGTCCTGGGGGCAGCCAGAGCAGTGGCTGGCCCTGGGGATCCCCATTGGCGGTGGCCGGAGCAGCCGCTGGCCCTCCGGGGTTCTACTCTCGGCCGTGGCCGGAGCAGCCGCTGGCCCCCCGGGGTTCCACTCTCAGCGGTGGCCGGAGCAGCCGCTGGCCCCCCGGGGTTCCACTCTCGGCGGTGGCCGGAGCAGTTGCTGGCCCCCCAGGGGTTTCCCCCCCTGCCACTGGTGCTGTGGGCTCCCCCCCCCCAGCATCTCCCCCCTAAGATTCAATCAGGGGTATTTATGGTATAAATCATGGACAGATCATTGGCCGTGATTTTTTGTTTCTTGTCCGTGACTCGTCCATGACTTTTACTAAAAATACCCTTGATTAAATCGTAGCCTTATTGATAACTACTCTTTGAATATGGTCTTTCAACCAGTTGTCCACCCACCTTATAGTAAATTCATCTAGATCGCATTTCCCTCATTTGCTTATGAGATTGTGATGTGTCAAAACCCTTATCCAAAATCAAGATATATCATGTCTACTGTTTCCCCCAACCACTAGGCCAGTAACCCTGTCAAAGAAGGAAAACAGGTTGGTTTGGCATGATTTATCCTTGACAAATTCATGCTGGCTATTCCTTGTAATCATTGTATCCTCTAGGGGCTTACAAACTGATTGTTTAATAATTTGTTCTAGTATCCTGACTGCTCTGTAATTCCGGGGTTCCTCTTTGCTCCCCTTTTTAAAGATAGATATTATGTTCCCCCTTCCCTAGCCCTCTGGGAGCTCACCCGTCCTCCATCAGTTCTTGAAGATAATTGGTAATGGTTCTGAGATTGCATCAGCTAGTTCCCTAGTTCTTAGGATGAATTTAATCAGGCCCTGACGACTTGAATACTTCTAACATATCTAAATATTCTTTAACCTGTTCTTTCCCTATGTTGGCTTGAGTTCCTTCCCCCTTGTTAATAGTAATTGTATTGAGTATCTGGTCACCATTAACCTTTTTGGTGAAAGCTGAAGTAAAATAGGCATTAAACACCTCAGCCTTAAAGTCTGCTTTTTTTGGAGTCCATTGTCCCACTCCGCTGCTCTAACACCTTCCTTTCCTTAGAATGGGGCAATTGATCATTTCATGATCACTTTCACCCAAACTGCCACCCAAGATTAGCTGAGTCACTTACAATGAGCCCTGACTGTTCCTTAAAAGCCACCAGAGACCAAAGGAGACGTGGCGAGCTCCTGCAAACAAGCTCCTGGCCATGTGCATGTGCAGTGACTGGGTGTCAGACTCCAGGTGTCAGCTGGGCACATCCCAGCCCTTGAGCTCCAGTCAGAAGATGCAACCCTAAATGTAATTTACATTCAACCTGTGATGGCTCCTGAACGCACGTGGAAGGGAACAGGGAGTGGAGCAAGCCCCAGCGTTGTCTTCCATTCTCGGAACACAATGGGAGCCGAGACCCATACACCTCTGTCTTCCTGCCCGACGTGCTCCCCACACCCCAAGGCAATGCGAAGGCGACTCACGGCGTGCGTGGCACAGTTCGCTGCGTGCTCATACTCCGTTGGCTGGTATCTCCGGTTGGACGGGACCCTGTGATTCATAAACCTTGAACGAGAAACCGGGAGAGAAGCAGGGTCAGAGGGTGGAGTCCTGGGGCAGGGCCACAAATCATTTATTGATAATGTCGGATCAGTTACACTTGGGATTGGGTTCTGGTGGGTGCTGCGCGCTGGCGCCCTCCAGGTAACCCAATCCCAGCTCTGGGAGCATGGGGTGGAAGAGTTGCTGCTCCAATTCTAGTTCTGCCAATGCTCTGTGATGGGTTCTGCAGAGCGGCATTCATGTGCAGGCCTTGAGCTCATTGGGAGCAGCTGAGTGTATGTTCCTGCACCCCCAGATCCCACGGGGCCCCTAAGTACATCTGCCAGGCTAACTATTGTTGCCTATTGTTGCCCTAAGTCCAGGACTGGTCCCAGCAGTGTGTGAAGGGGCTGATGACTGCACCCTCTCTGCTCACACACCGCTGCACTCACCTTTCTATTCATCCTGCACCCTTCACCCCATGCAGCCATGTTGCAACAGCCCCCACTGGCCAGGGAAGCAGGAGTTGCAGGATCACCCCTGAGCTGATCTCTGATGCAGTGCACACTCCCCCCATGGCTGGCTGAGGACTCTTTAGTGTGTCAGGCAAGCAGTTTCTTGGGTGGACACGTTCCCTATGCCGGACGACCACCTCCAAGCTGGACTCCCTTCCCACGGCTACATGTGCCCACGAGATGCCACGTATGGGAGGATCCTGGGCCAACAGGCTGCTGCTATGCAAGACTCAAACTCAGCCAGCAAGAGGCCACTCCAAGGGATGCTGACACTGAGATGTAGAGAAATGGCATGTGCTAATGCTCCTAAAGCGGGAAGATCAGAAGAGGTGTCCCCTAGAATTCCTCTGGCCCTGTTGACAGCGGCTGTCTTTCCCCTACCCTAGTGACATCTTGC
The DNA here is from genome assembly GCF_011386835.1 of Chrysemys picta bellii. Taxonomy (NCBI): domain Eukaryota; kingdom Metazoa; phylum Chordata; order Testudines; family Emydidae; genus Chrysemys; species Chrysemys picta. The sequence continues at coordinate 79,052,524 of NC_088800.1, forward strand.
CACCTAGGGAAACTGAGCACAGCTCAAATATTCGCACTCAAACCCCTGAGAAGATGCACTTGTTATTTTATGAGTCATCACCCAGCTGTCAGGAAGGAAGGCCGAGCACTGAAAGACTAAAATAAAGAGGCATCGCGTGGCACCACGGGGACACGTGAGCAATACTGCCAACTGTCTGAGCTCAGGGTTGGAATGAGGCAACCAGGGGAAGAGAGAGAGAAAACTGCTTGTGCACATAAGAAAGAGCGCGTTCTGGATCTTCGCATCCCACTTGGATTCGCTGGGCCAGGGCCTATTTCTGTGTGCTAGCGCCTTCCACAGGCCTGTCTTGGAACTGCACAGCTTTCCTCTGTAGGCACAGGGTACTCTCAGCCAGGCACAAAAAACAGGGTTACAGGGTCCTAATAGCAAGGAGATAGATCCACTTCTCAAAACCACTACTTTGCCCTGCATTTTCACCATGGCTCAGGGGAGGGGAGGGCCTGACACAGAGATGGCGATAGGGGAAATTGGGGGGAGGAGGCACTGAACTGGTGAGGGGGAATAACAATCCTTTTCCTGTCTATATCACCTTCCATCCAAAGCACTTAATAAGTAACCATGGAACAGTTAAGCCTGACAGCACTCCAACGAGGTAGGCTTGGTGTTATGATCTTCATTTTACATGTGGAGAAACTGAGGCACTGAGCAGTGATGTTACTTGGTGGATGACTCTCAGCAAATTAACCACAGAGACAAGATGACAGCTCTGATCCTGTGAGTCCCATGCGCTACACATAGGCCATTCTGCCTCTCAACGGTTAAACACCATGCGCCATATTCTTCTCTCAGCTATTCCAGTGCAGTTCCATTGATGCCGGGGGGTGGGGGTGGGGCGAACCTGTGGGAAAAGCAAATTTGGCCTCACCTCTGACACTCTGCCTTGAGTTGTCAGCCTTTACATGAGGCCTTTCCTCTAAAGACAGATGGGGAAGCCAGCTGCACTGCCCGCTTTCAGTGCTGCCTGTTGCAGGGCGTGGCACACCCCTTTCATGGCACGTGGATGGAAAAGAAAGGACAGCTGGGGGCGGGGCATAATGGTGGCAGCCAAAAGAAGGGATGAGGGAAACCAGTTATCATAGGACCTGCCTCCATGTTTGGCCAAGAGAAGAACAGTCCCAAGGCCTAGCTTGCCCTCACACCACAATTTCACAGGTGTGTGTCTCTGATTCTGTGTTGTGGTGCATGTCTGTGTGTGTAGTCCTGAATAAGAGGGAAAATGTCACACTTTACATTCCGCTCTATTCATTTAGATGGGGTATTGCACTAATATGCCTTTGTTTTCTGTGCTCTACCTCTGTTTCTTTCTAAGGATTCTCCCGCCTCAAGAGACAAGCAGCCCATCTCAGTGCAAACTGCTGCTGAAGAACGACACAAACCATGCTCTCACGGACATTTTAGTTTTGATTTGCTCTCTCTTAACCTGAAGTATCGGATTGCTCTCCATGTTTGAAGAAACATAACGATTTACCTCACCAGATCTAAACCCAGATAAAGAAATAGCATTGGGGCTTGTCAGTTGCTAGGTGTATCATGCTGAACTTCAACATACAAGAGTAGACAAACTAGATGTGTATCCAGAGTGAAAAACATATCCAAGACAATGAAGGTTGGACAAAGTGTAGGGTTCATACTTGGGCATGGCCTAATCAAGGCCATATGCCCTAATCAAAGGGATTGAGCTAAAGAGTGGAGCACTTGGTTACTGTTATCTTCAGAATAAGTGCGCAAGTGCTAATGGTGTCTAAAATGCACCTCTAGTGTCACAGTCGTCTCCTTCGTCCATGGCACGACTGTGGGATGTTACACCATGTCAGGGCAATGCCCTATTAAGAACTATCATAGTCCACAGAAAACCAGAAGTAGAAAGGTCAACGTGTGCTGTTATACCTGTGCCACTGCCAATAAGGTCAATGAGGACTGCACAGGTGAAACTGAGCGTGGAATTTGACCTGCTAAGCATATCTAGAGCAAAGTAATCTATTGGGGTTTAGGCGAACTAGCCGGCTACTCTTCCCTGGCAAATACAGCACCGTTTTAAGGGCTTTTTGAGGAAGAAACAGCTGTTTGTCCTTTGCAGCAACACTTATTAGATATTGAGACACAATTGTATTATCTCTACAATATTAGATCACTGTATCTGGGAATCTCCAGCAGAGAGACATGACTATGTTATTTCTGGTATATTACAGGTCAGCACACAGAGACCTACAGAACAGCATCTAAGGTACCTATTCTTCCCTAGCTGTGTACGAGTAAGCCCTGTTGAAGCCAATGGGAGTTCCTTGTCTCCTGCTAGGGCAGTGTCATGCCCCAGGATCCTATGCCTAGGAACCTGACTCTCAAGGATGCTGTGCTGAAACATAGCAGCAAAGAAGCTCCAGCACTGAGGCTCCATTGCACGGCAGCATGCGTTAGAGCACCGAGATGTAACATGGTAGGGATATCATGGTCGTCAGCGGGAGCTGAACCTTCAGCATTCAAAACCAGCACTTCAGCCCATGCCACTTGAGCCGAAGGAATCTAACTCTTCGGGTCACCTAGTAGCAGGATTTATCTTTGCTGGGGCCAGTCACTATAGGAACACACCGCCACACTAAGTGCTCAGTTGCATGTTCACTTGAGTGCGATAGCAGCACCCGAGCAGTGCTCCTGTAGGTGCTCTCAGGTGGGAAGGAGGTGGAGCCAAGACCTATGCTTTCCCCCTCCACTGGCTAGCAGAGTGGGCCAGCTATGGGGGGACACTGCACTTGCCTAAGGGGTGTAGCTGCTGGTATGTTCCCCTGGCTTGCCTGGGAGCTTGCCTCCTGGAATAGCTCAGTTCTGCATCACCCAGTGCAGGCCCAATGGTAGGACTGAAAGGCCCCCCTGCTTCTTGGCAGGGGGTTAGACTAGATGACCCTAGCGGTCTCTTCTAACCCTATGATTCTACGATTCTAGTTCCTAGGTGCTGAACAAACCCGGAGGAAGACGACACCCTTCACACCCAGGCAAGAAATCCCAGGGTCTAACACAGCTGGCTCACAGCCTGGCCTCACTGCCATGGTTAGGCCTGGTTTGTATAAAAATAAAACAATGCTGAACTGACCAACCTGGATCTAACCTGTCACTGAGACTTAGGCCTGTTCTGTTCAGTCGGGGCCACTCTTGTGGGACACACATGGGTGCATTTACTACTCAGTTTCCCTGGCCCTGTTTATTAGTCTCACTAATAGGCTTTAATAAGCCCCCCGAGCCAGGCCCCAGCAAACAAAGAGACTTTGGCTCTGTTAATTCCCCGCCTGAGCCCGGATTTTGTTCACATTCCTTCCCAACATCCTGTAACAATCTCGCTCCAACAACAGGACATTATTTTACTGTACCGTTGCTAGGTAACTGTCCAGAGCCTCACTGAAACCCCATCTGGGTGCTTTTATTTCTTCCTTTCTTTCTTTTTTTTTTTTTTTAAATCCTTTCTGCATGGCCCAGACGTTTAGGATTCTGCGGTGATGTCACAGTTTCCATGGAAACATGCACGAGAAAATTTAAAAAAACCCCAAAACCTCACTTTGTCTCTTGCCCATGCCGACTCTACTGATCATTAATTATTATTATTAATAATAATAAAAGCGAGGCTGACCTCGGGGGCACGTGTCACGCCGATTCCCACAGCCCCTTGGCACGGGTGGGAGAGCGCCTTTTGAACTTGGGCAGGGAAGTAAATGTCTGGGAATGGCAGAACTGAATACCAGCATGTAAGGATATCCTCACACACACACACACACAAACAGTGTAGTTAGGCAAGGGGACTGGATGGGTTAAGGGCCTGGGAGTGGGAGCTGGGATTTGTTGGAAATCCAACTCTGGTCAGTCTATCTAGGTTCTTATAAAAGCACCCCTCATTGTATTATCTGAGTGGCTCCCAAGAGATCAGATGTAACTTCACAATAGGCCAATGGCTTAATTTTGCCGCCTTCCTCCCCTGAGGTAGCCAGGGCTATGGTTTTGTGTATTTATTTCCCTCTCCCATCTCTTCTACTTCTCTCTCTCTCTCTCTTTTCCTTCTTGCCTTCCCATTTTTGACTGTGTCTAGACTACGGACCTTACAGCAGCACAGCTGTACCACTAAGGTCTCCTGTGTAGCGGCTCTGTGCCGGCGGAGAGAGCTCTCCCACTGGCATAATTAAACCAGCCCCAACGAGCGTCAGTAGCTATGTCGGTGGGAGAGCGTCTCCTGCCAACATAGCGCTGTCCACACCGGCGCTTCTGTCAGTGAAACTTATGTCGATCAGGGGTGTGGGTTTTTTTCCACATCCCAACCGACAAAAGTTTTGCCAACAAAAGTGCTAGTGTAGACAAAGCCTTTGTTTCCTCCTCCCTTAGGGTACGTCTACACTTAAACCACTACAGCGGCTCAGCAGCAGGGCTTCACTTGGGCCTCTGTAGCGCTTCAGCATAGACATTATCGACACCCAGAGGAGAGGTTCTCCCATCGGCATAGGGAATCCACCTGTCAGAGAGGCGGTTGGGTCTGCGGGATCTCTAGGGGCTGGTCTACACTGAAAACCTACATTGGCATAGCTGTGTCTCTCAGGGGTGTGAAAAATCCATCCCCCTGAGAGATGTCGCTATGCCGACCTGACCCCCAGCAGAATTCTTCCATTGACCTAGCTATCACCTCTCGGGGAGGTGGATTAACTACAGCAATGGGATAATACCTCCCACCACCATAGGCGCCGACTTCCACTGTTCCCGGCGGGTGTTTGACCCCACCCCCGCCCCTGGCCCTGCCCCTGCACTGCCCTTGCCCCGCCCCCATTCCACCCCTTTCCCAAAGTCCCTGCCCCCATTCCACCCCCTTCCCCCAAGTCCCCGCCCCTGCCCCACCTCTTCTCCGCCTCCTCCCCTGAGCGCGCCGCATCCCTGCTCCTCCCCCCTCCCTCCTGGAAAGTCCTAAATGCTGCCAAACAGCTGACTTGGCTGGAGAGGCCCACGGCCCTATGGGGAAACTAGATTTACTGACTAAGACCTGTCAAAAACTCCACAAGGAATACAACACAGGTACCTAACTTCCCAGTCAGTCAGATTGCCTGTCACTGCTTTCAGGGACACCAATGGGAATGGAAAGTAACTCCGTCAAAGTCAGTCAAGTTGTTCTGGACTTATATACCAATGTAACTGAGAGCAGAATCCGACCACCGTGTGCTCCGTCTAGTAGGCCTGTATTTGATTGGAGGCTTACATAGCCTTATAAAATTCTACATATTCATTTGCCTGGGATAGCCTTTTTTGACTTACAATTAGATTTTCCCGCTTTCATCCCCTCACACTCCCTTTGTTCACTGTCATCCCTCGCTGTGGTACATTTAAATTAGAATGTTGTAGACTGAATGCTTTGGGCCAAGGACTTGTCTGTAACACCCCAGGCAAACCTATAAATAAGACCCCATTAGCATCCTGGGAAGGGAGAGGCAATAGATTTTGCCCTTTTGCAAGGTTGTGTTCAAAGGAGAATTGAGGAGACAGAGAGATTTTAAAGTTCTTTGGGAGCTGAGCAGGCACAAAATTGTGCCTTTGAAAGACTGACCCTGCGGTGAGCTTCTTCGCAGCTTAAAGTTAGCGAGCTGCAAGGCTGGAGTTTGGATCATGTAAATGATTTCCCATTTGCTCTGCCTACATGTTGATGCACATTGGAGTGCCCACAGACTAAGCTTTCAACCCCTGGGGATTCATCCGCTCTAATCCAGGGCGGCTTTGGTTTCACTGCAGTTTCAAAGTAACCGTGCACTGTCATGGTCCCTCTCTCTCCTGGGTTATTCTCCTCATCCCACAGGGTCTCTCTCCTCAGCCCCGACAAATCAGAAAGGTCTGTCTCCCCTTACAGGCCCCATGCAAACCAATGCCTGCAGTTTCCTTGCCAGAAGCCCCAGGGAATGGAGAGGATGTCTCCTGGGCTCTGCAGCAGCAAATCAAGTAGCCACGCCCCAAGTGCCTTCCAGTGCATGCTCCATGGGGCATTCTGAATGGACTTCCTAGCAGCAGCTGGGCTGGTTGCATTGATCGGACAAAGCGAAGGGCCTTCTGACCAGGTGCAATTAGTGATATCTAGCTGATCAGAACATACAGCACCTGAATGTGCCTGTTCAAATGAAAATAGGCTGTTCTGACTGCACTGTGTCCTCCTCAGGCTCCATACTGCTCACAAACCCTATCCTCCTACCCAGCTCCTCTTTGTACTGCGAGCTTGATCCTGCAAAGTGCATGACGCCCTTGGCACTTGCTGATAACACACACACCCCTGCGACGGCCGGGCCTGCTGTGGTACGGAGGAGGGCGAGTGGTGAGATGGCTCACTGGGGGGAACAGCTTTAATTTCCACCAGGGGCAAAATGGGAGCCCGGCTGCTCAAGGATGGTGAGAGGCTGTGATAGCTGGGTGCTTCTCCCAGCCACAATAGCCACAGCTGGACCCCAGCCAGCACCAGCCATGTTTTGGTCTGCCCTGGAGTCCTGCAATTAGGGAGATTGCTGATACTCTCCCCCACTGCAGCCTCCCCCATGGGCTTTCCATTGCCGGGGCCTGCAGACATTCACGTGCTTTATCCTCCAGTCTAGCTGCCCGGGTGAAAACAAAATGAAAGAGTCCTGTCTCCTCCATCTCCCAGCTGTTGCCTTTGATCCCATCATTATTTGTTGCATTGCAGTAGTGCCTAGCAACCTAGTCATGGACCATAACCGTACTGCGCTAGGCACTGTACACAACAGAGAGACAATCCCTGCCCCGAAGAGCTTACAGTCCCAGTGCTCTCCCTTCTCCAGTCTTTCCCTCATGGACCCTGCTGCCAAATGGGCCAAATCCATCATCTAAGCCTGATTCCACCCTATCTCCCCACCTCACCCACAATAACTTGCCTGGAGTCTGGCGAGCTGAATGAGCTTCCAGCAGGATTTCTACCATCAGCTCTGTGAGCGCCACACTACACCCTCCCTCTACTATTTCCTACAGTACATTCTTTGCAGGGCTGCCCTGTTGGAGCACTGCCCACTCCAGTGGAAGTACAGCCATCGGAACCTTACACCTGAGCTGCTTTCTGGATTAAATACCTGTCTTCGGACAGTCCCATTTGGAGAGGGCACCTGAGACTCTAATTACACTTGAGGAGAGCTCAGATCAGCCAAAAACCCACAGAGACTCTGCTGCATGTTTCTCAGCCTGAGCACGGAACAAACGGCTGATGGGATGAACTGCCTGCGGGCAAATGGAGCTTGGAGTTTTTCAGCATCAGTATATCTCAAGAAGAGGAAAATTTCTCCCTGCCGGGAGCTGAGGACCAGACTCTTGGCTGTGGGACTGGTTCATTTAGGAAGAGAATATATATTGCCCTTTGTTTGAAATGAGTTCTGTGAAATAGGTGTGATGCTACACCCTATATTCTTCAATATATCGTTATGATATGAAATATCGTTATGATATGAAAATGGCATAACTAAGGTATGTTTTATGCAAGGTGGGTCGTGTGAGGTATCTTTGGAAAGGTTATGTTTTACTGAATATGAGTATCCTATTTGTATACCTCTATCATTTCGGTATCTGAAGTTAGGAATATTGACTTTGTAACAATTACAACTGTGGTTACACCTGGGGAACGCCCACCAGACAGTATGCAATCAGCCTGGATGGGCCATTAGGAAAAACAATGGGTCTTTGAAGATGCTGATCTCTCATCTTCCTGGAGTTCCTTCCTGTGGATGTTACAAGTAAACCTTGTCTCATGGTGGCTTTAACACTGCAAGATCATGTGATGCTGTCACCTGGTACGGAGTACCACTTTGGACACTGCTGGTATTTTTCCACTGGAAACGAAGGATTCCTGCCTTATGTCAATCCTATTTAAGGCTGGAAAGTGAGTCAATCAGGCTCTTCTCCATTGCCTTCCCGCCCAAGAAGGAAGACTGCTGAAAACACCTGAACAAACAAAGGAACTAAGCTGGGGAAAGGCAAGGGCTGAGTCCAGGCTGAGACAGGGGTCTAGCCTGTGACGAGAAATAACTGGAACTCTGAGCTGCAGAAACTCTGCATCCTGCTTAAAACATTTAGGAAGAGAAATTACTATTTGTGACCTGTTTCTTTAGCGTATTAAGCTTAGTTTGTGTGTTTTGTTTTATTTGCTCAGTAATCTGCTTTGTTCTGTTTGCTGTCCCTTATAATTACTTAACATTTATCTTTTGTAGTTAATAAACTTATTTTTTGTATATTACAAAACCCAGTTTAGGCAACTCATAACCGGGGGACAAAGTGCTGTGCATATCTTCCTCCACATTGAGGGAGGGGGCGATTTTTATGACCTACACTGTATAGATTTCTATACAGCGCAAGACAGTATAATTTTGCGTTTACACTCCAGAGGGTGTGTGCACAGGAGTGCTGGCCATTCCCCTAGCTGAGTCCTCCCACAGAGAGCTGATCGCAGACTCTGTGATTCTACAGCTGGGTGTGTCCCTACCTCTGTGTGTGCTGTAAAGGGGCTTGAGAGCCTGTCACAGCAGCACAGAGTAAGGGAAATCCAGGCTGGTGGGACAGGCGGGCTCAGTGGGACCCCAGCAAGGGAGTTAGCAGGGTCACCAGGAAGAATCTGTTTCCTCCCGTGCTGCATCCCATTACAGACGATAGCCATCGGCAACTGAACAAGAGGGCTTCCAGCCCCTTTTTCTCTCCAGTGGCTGCTTCTGGCAGACAGCTAGCTGAGGTTTGTGGAGCTGTCAATCCTAAATGGGAGGATGGCAGCCTTTGCCAGAATTAATATGCACAGGTTGTTAACTGCTGCCAGAGGGTTTCCCACTGCTCTCCTTCAGGCCTGTCTGATCCTGGCCCCATTTCCCAGAGAGCAAGCTACAAAAAACCCCATGCTCACAACTCTGGACTCCAGCACAAAGAGGCTCTTGTCCTGCAGAATCAAAGGACAATCCAAAGCTGACTTCCCATATTCATCCCCCCTCTCCCACTGTGTTTTTACTCCCTGTCATCCAAGAATGAGGATGCTCTGAGCATCATGCAGTCCTGTGAGCTGCTTTCTGGCTCTCGCTTTGTTCAGGGTAGAGAGGAAAGTGGGTTAAAACCAGATTGTAGATGTTACGTGGGGTGTGAGAGCCTCTGGGAGCTTGAAGACTCAGGTGAATGATCTGAGGCTCATGGATCTGAAGCACTGAGATTTCACATACTCATATACGGAACACATCATGGCATGTGGGGTAAAGGTTTATATGCACTTGCGTGGGAGGAGCTGCACCACTCAGACATGGCTTCCCCACTAGTGTATAGTGTGTCCATCTCAGATTTATGCCGACAAAACCTCCATTTAAATATATACACATGAGGCGGAGCAAGAGCAAACAGTGTGAGGGAGTGTGGTTCAGTGGCCAGGGCACTGGACAGGGACTCAGGGGACTGCTTGGCACTGACCTCCTGAGTGACTGTGGCCAAGTCCCTTCACATTTCTGTACCTCGGTTTCCCAATCTGAAAAGGAGGGTAATGATGCTGACCTTCTTTGTAACATGCTTTGAGGTCTACCGATGAAAAGTGTTATATGAGAGCTAGGTATATTCCTCTTAAGAGGTGATTAGTGTGATATAAAGCTTGAGATGCTCACATTATACACCTGTGGGGAAGTCATGTGAGAGTTAACCAGTCCCCACCGCTTCCCCGCAAAGCGCTCCTAAAACCTCCCTCGCACACGGTCTTCCAGGCTGCAGGTGGCTAGAAAAATCTCTTGGCAAGCGATGGGACCAGGGCACTTGCCAGGAGGACGAATGCGTCCTGTTGAGAAATCCTGACCCCTTGTGGTCAGGCATTAAGCTGCACCAATGGTAAGCGAAAACCCTGGAAAGTAACAGCATGGTTGTCACGTCTTAGAAGCAGGGACCGGTCATTGCATTGTTCCCTCAAGTTCTATGCACATATACAGTGCTCTCTATATCTGTTTAGTATGGAAAAGGGTCGAGAACCATTGCTATAGAGTCTTCTCTCTGTAGAAGACACTAGCTGCCAAGGTCTGAAGTTGCTCACCCATGGAGGGCATCTACCTCAGTGGGTTTGGCCAGCCAAATCATCATGCACGTTGGGCACTGGCTGTGTTGCTTTGTAATGATGTGCTAAACTCGCAGGAAGCAGCCTAATTATAAGCTAGGGAGGAGAACGAGGACCGAATCCTATTAGTAGGTCCTGTAGCTGGATCATTAGAAGATGACAGGTCAAAAGCGTAGCATGACCCAGGGCCCAGCTTACAGGAATTCACCCAGCGGACAGGCACAGTGGCTCGAATACACACAAACAGTGCTCAAGCCTGGGATTTTGTTCCTGGGACTCCCATGTGTTAGCACAGGACGCGTGGTCTTGATCATTGCTTAGGCGAGAGCTGGGGAAGAGGGGATGACTTGCTGTAGATAGGGGAGATTGGGAAGCCAGGAGGGGCAGAGACATAGGGTTGCCAACATATTTCAAAAATAAGGGACTGTTTTCTTAGCACCCCCGCCCCATCCTGCTGCCAGTATTATTATTATCATCATTCTTATTAATAATAATACTAAGCAGTACTCACCTACCCTACATACCCCGAGGTATTTCTTGCTGCTTTTTGCAGCACTCAGCAACTCCCAATCTTGTTGTACAGAGATGAAACAATAAGGGACCTCCCTTGTAATAAGGGCTGAGAGGGACTTCCTGGCATTGGTGATATCATCTGTCAGAGGCCATTACTTTCTCTGTCTCTTGCTTCGTAATGAGACGCTGTCACTGAGCTGATCGGGGCTGGATTTATTTGCCAATTCCATGATGATTTCTGGAGTGAGTGTGACGGATGATTGCCAGGGAAGAGGCTAAAGAATAATCCTCTTTATTAGTTCCGAAGAACCTGGAGGGCTGCTGGGTGTTGGCCGGGGGAGGGGCAGTCAGTACCAGTTTGCTCTGTCTGAAAGCTCAGGGGATGAAATTAAAGATTGTCTCCCATTTGGGTACAGGGGAAGGGCATGGTGGGTGCAACCTTTGGACACCTGTTTGTAGCCCCTAGATCAAGACCCCAAACTCTGCAGGAACAATAACATGTTTTGCCCAAACCAAATGACTGTACAGTACTATAAACATTCTAAAATACCTGGTTTACCTTCTTACCAGGCTACGGGGAAAGCTCTCCCACTGAAACTTACAAATGCAAACTGTAATTCTAACCCCATCCAGTTCTGCCATCTGCAGAAACACCCACACATGCCTACATATCTGTACGTGTTGTACTCAGTGCCCGCTTCTCTGCATCTGGGTGCTCCTTTCCCAGCTCCTACACGCACATATGGCAATCCAGGTTCGGAAAGTTCAGCCTTGTGTGTCCTACACTTTAAATACAACTTCCGTCCTCCTTTGCCCTCCATGCTGGGAGGAAAAAAGACACTAAATCTGTTCTTGGTTTTACAATCCGTTTCCCCTGGGTGGAATTCAACCTGCTAACCACTTTCCTCTTTCAGCTTTTGGACTGATTCCAGCATGCATTTCAGATGGAAGCATCACGCACAAGGGCAGAGTGGGGGTGTGTTGGGAAGGTGGGTGTGAGGGAACAAAGCATTCTCTCTCTGTGCTGTTTTAGTGTAACAAAAGGGACTGGCAACTTTCCGGAGGGAGCAGAGTGAGTCCGAAAAATGGAAACACAAAAGGCTCGTTATCTTCCTATATGGCACATGTTTCAGGGCTGGTGCTGCGTATTTTCATGTGTTTATACATAGCCTAGCACAGTGGGATCCCAACCCTGACTGGGGCCTGTGGGTGCTACTACAATATAAATGTTAAACAATAACACAATAACACACACAATGTGTATTTATGCAAAAGGATGCTAGGAAACTGAATGGTGAGTCTTGGGTCCAAAGACAAACACTCTTTCAGGCTCAACCAGAGCAGTTCAAGCACTAAAAGCAGCAGGGGTCTACTGCCCAAGGACTAGGCCATATGGCGAGTCAGACTAAACGGAGTGGATTGAGGGGTTTCCCTGGTTCCAAATTCAGGGCCTATGTGATTGGTTTTAGGCGGTGTCTCTCAGAGCGAGAGAAAGGCAGGAGGAGTGGCGTGAGTGTGACCCAGAAAGGAAGCAGAGAGACAGAACTTCTTGAGCACAGAGCTTGCTGGAGTGGCACCCAGGGGGATTTCTGAGCAAGGAAGCTGTCTGCTGTTCTTTGTTTTGACTGTGTTCAGGGAAATAGGACTTTGTGTACATTCTTTGTACATAAACAAAATCATAAACCAAGACTATACCTGACTCACATTACTGATTTTTCTCTCTAACAGAAACAACCCTGCCAGGCCCTGAGTAATGGCTAATTGCTCAGGCCCAGGAAGCAACAATACATATACACATATACACAACCACATACATAGGGTGACCAGGTGTCCGGTTTTCGACCAGAACACCTGATCAAAAAGGGACCCTGGCTGCTCTGGTCAGCACTGCCAACCAGACCGTTAAAAGTCCAGTCAGTGGTGCTAAGGCAGTCTAGTCCCTACATGTCCTGGCTGGCACCACACTGCACCCCAGAAGCAGCCAGCAGGTCTGGCTCCTATGCAGGGGGGCCACGGGGCTCCGCGCACTGCCCCTGCCCCGAGCCACCACTCCGCACTCCCATTAGCCGGGAAGTGGGGGAGCGATGCCTGCGAGCAAAAGCAGTGAGTGGAGTCTCTGGCCCCCCAGCCTAGAACCCGGACCTGCTGGCTGTTTGCTGCTTCTAGGGCGTGTGCAGCGCGGTGCCAGCATAGGCGCGGGAAGTAGGGGTACGGGGGGTGCTTCCCGCACCTATGCCCTGCTCCCGGCCCTCCACTCCCCAACCCCTCACTTCACCTGTGGGGGAGGGAGGGGAGCTCGGGTCCCAGACGGTGGCCCGGGGACCCCAAGCTGGCCCTACCCCCGCTCCCAGGCCTCCGTTCCCGGGGCTCTGCTCCTGGGGCCCCGGCTGCTGCCCCATGCCGGGGGCCCCGCGCCTGGCCACACGGCTGGGGCTCTGCTCCTCGCCCCACGCCTACTCCCAGCTGTGGCCTCAGCCCCCTTACCTCTGTACATGTTCTCTCCCCTCCCCTCCCAGAGACACAGCCCTGCTCCCAGCCTCGGGGGTGGAGGGCAGACAGGGTTAAGGAGGCTGGCTTTCAGCACCCCCACTACTAAAAATGTTCCTGCACCACTGGGTGCCAGGACAGGCAGTCAGCCTGCCTTAGCCCCGCCCCCCGCTGCACCGCTGACCGGGAACAGCCCGAGGTAAGCCCCCGTCCCAACCCCGAGCCCCAACCCCCTGCCCCAGCCCTGAGCCCCCCCCCAAACCTGGAGCCCCCTCCTTCACCCCAAACCCCTCATCCTCAGCCCCAGCCCAGAGCCCTCACCCCCTCCCACATCCCAACCCCCTGCCTCAACCCACAGCCCCCTTCCGCACTCCAAATCCCTCAGACCCACCCCGCAGCCTGGAGCCCCCTCCTGCATCCCAACCCCTCATCCCCACCCCCAGCAGGAGCCCTCACCCCCTCCCACACCGCAAGTCTCTAGCCCAGCCTGGAGCCCCCACCCGCACCATGAACCTCTCATTTCTGGCCCCTCCCTGGAGCCCGCACCCCTAGTAAGAGCCCTCACTCCCCCACCTCATCCCAACCCCCCGCCCCAGCCCAGTGAGTGAGGGTGGGGGAGAGCGAGCCAGCCAGGGAGGGGAAATGTAGTGAGCGGGGAGGGGCGGGCTTGGAGAAGGGGTGGGGAAGGGGAAGAGGCAGGGCTAGGGTGTTCATTTTTGTGCGACTAGAAAGTTGGCAACCCTACACATACAATGTACACACACACACACACAAATCTATATATAGAAGGCTGGGATTTAGTGAGTGGGTAGGTACCCTAACCCCTCTGAAATACAATAACTAATACCTATCCTGCCGAGTAACGTGCCTTTGAAGATCCCTGCCAAATCTGTAGATATATATTTTTCCAGAACATTTTATAGCATTTATTTCTATGATAACTCAAACTCTTACATGACAGTTCCCGATACTGGGATAATAGCAAATCATTTTTTAAAGCAATGGATTAGTGAACATGTTTGGAGATTAAATTGCTGCTCATTGCAGTCGCTATTTGTGAGCTTTCTGACAACAGTTGCTTATTCACAAAAACGCTTGCAAATCCCAAGGGTTTTGAAAATTTTAGCAAGAATGCCCCCAACGTGCATTATTTGTTATTTGCGTGTTTAAAATGTTTCGGTCAACCAGTCAGGGAGCAAATACAATACTACGTGCTCAGATACTAGAAACGAAGGTAGTATTATAGAGGTAGTTACTGTGAGAAATTCTGACCGTTACTCTGTTTAGTATGTGCCTCTCTGGCAGCCGGAAAGCCATCTGAGCTGGCTACCCTAATGCAAAGAGAATCCCTACATGGCAAAGTGCCGGCCTAATGGCATTATGCGACTCTCATTGCAGTTTCTGGCATGAAGGACATGACAGGAGTAAAGGGGATAAGGCTGGAGCAACCTGAACACCAACAATGGCTGCTGGAATGGCTCCCGGGAGTCATGGGGTACTGGGAATAAGTTTGAGCAGTTTTCGCACTGCTCTAATATCAGGGACTAGTCTGAGCTAGCCACAGGATATAGGGACTACAAAGATGGTCTGAACATACATCTACGCCTCACTGCCATGTTTACCCAGAGAGCACAGCTCTTCTGGATCAGAGAATCTGGCCCATCACCTCAATAAAGTGTGTAACAGACACCTTGCCCTGTTTAACACTCTCGGTCCAGGCTGTTAATGGATCCACAAAACTCTGCAAAGCACCCACAGGCACAGCATCTATTTCAAAGTCCCTAAATAAGCACATGCCATTCTCTTTAGCTGTCAGACGCTCCAGGCTGCTTTGGTGTATCGTCGAAACAAACACCTTGTGGGAGGTAGTATGGTCTAGTGGCCTTGGCCTAGCAGTCAGGTAACCTTGGTTCTAGTCCCAGCGCTGCTGCTGAGATACCATCTGACCTTGGGCAAGTCACTTCTACTCTGTAGTTTAAATAATAAGCTTTTTGAGTAGAGACTGCCTCTCCTTATACATATGCATAGCTTCTTGTGCAACAGGGCCCTGGGGTTTTTAGATGCTACTGCAATATAAATAATAATAATAATAAGCTATCCAGATTATTCAGTGAATATTTATGAACAACCAAAACATCTGAAGATCATGACTGGTTTGCAGACTACTCACTAGCTGTGCTTTTAATGCATGTTGTTGGTAACAGTTTGACCATCATTAATGTTAGGTTTTCTCAGCTAACGTTCTTTACTAGAGATGGGCAGTGCAGTGTAGCCAGTCAAGAATGAAGATAATGATTTAAATTTAATAGATTCTAGGACTGGAAGGGACCACGAGAGGTAATTGAGTCCAGTCCCCTGCCCTCATGGCAGGACCAAATACTGTCTAGATCATCCCTGATAGACATTTATCTAACCTACTCTTAAATATCTCCAGAGATGGAGATTCCACAACCTCCCTAGGCAATTTATTCCAGTGTTTAACCACCCTGACAGTTAGGAACTTTTTCCTAATGTCCAACTTAAACCTCCCTTGCTGCAGTTTAAGCCCATTGCTTCTTGTTCTATCCTTAGAGGCTAAGATGAACACGTTTTCTCCCTCCTCCTTATGACACCCTTTTAGATACCTGAAAACTGCTATCATGTCCCCTCTCAGTCTTCTCTTTTCCAAACTAAACAAACCCAATTCTTTCAGCCTTCCTTCATAAGTCATGTTCTCAAGACTTTTAATCATTCTTGTTGCTCTTCTCTGGACCCTCTCCAATTTCTCCACATCTTTCTTGAAATGCGATGCCCAGAACTGGACACAATACTCCAGTTGAGGCCTAATCAGCGCAGAGTAGAGCGGAAGAATGACTTCTCGTGTCTTGCTCACAACACACCTGTTAATACATCGCAGAATCTTGTTTGCTTTTTTTGCAACAGCATCACACTGTTGACTCATATTTAGCTTGTGGTCCACTATAACCCCTAGATCCCTTTCTGCCGTACTCCTTCCTAGACAGTCTCTGTATGTGTGAAACTGATTTTTCCTTCTTAAGTGGAGCACTTTGCATTTGTCTTTGTTAAACTTCATCCTGTTTACCTCAGACCATTTCTCCAATTTGTCCAGATCATTTTGAATTATGACCCTGTCCTCCAAAGCAGTTGCAATCCCTCCCAGTTTGGTATCATCTGCAAACTTAATAAGCGTACTTTCTATGCCAATATCTAAGTCGTTAATGAAGATATTGAACAGAGCTGGTCTCAAAACAGACCCCTGCGGAACCCCACTTGTTATACCTTTCCAGCAGGATTGGGAACCATTAATAACAACTCTCTGAGTACGGTTATCCAGCCAGTTATGCACCCACCTTATAGTAGCCCCATCTAAATTGTATTTGCCTAGTTTATCCATAAGAATATCATGCGAGACTGTATCAAATGCCTTACTAAAGTCTAGGTATACCACATCCACAGCTTCTCCCTTATCTACAAGACTCGTTATCCTATCATTTCTCCATCTGATCCTCTCTGTCAGTCCAAGCATAAAATCCTTTAATTTCCAGAGATGAGCCTGAGCAGTGAACTTTGGATCCAAACTTTCCTGACATTTGGATGCTTGGATCTGAGGTTTGGTTCTGGCCCGTCTCTGCTAATTAACTGATGCAGAATATGCCAATTTCTTTATCGGGGGGCCTCACATTGTGTCGCATTCAGAAATAGCCGGCTCTAGATTTTGAACAGAACGTGAACATCTTAAGGTTCAAGTTCCACTTGGCTCTGGTGAAACACAAACTCTGGGTTGCACCATTTGTTTGTTATATCACGTTCCCTGTGGTCACTCAGACTCTGATCCACATTGTGATCGCCTTTTTATCTAGCCATCTGGGTCCTTATATGACACCCCTTTTGCTGTTGGAGCTGAACACCTGGCAAGAATTCCAAATAAAAATAACACCCTTTCTCTTTCCTGTCTGGAGAAGTATTTAGTTCATAGATTTTAGTTTGTTTCCTTGTGTGTGCGTGTTGAAATTACTGAGTGACAGCCGAGTCAGGGACACAAGTTTTACATTTAGCTGTAAGCTCAGTGAGGCCTGCTGTCATTCTTATCTCTTGCAGGGCTCCGTTTCATAGTCTAGCAACTCCTGGGAAAATTCTGTCTCCTCACTCATGGGCATCCCCCATTGGCCAACAGTTTTGTAATTCCTTGTGCATTGTATCAGTCAGTGCAGGGGAGTTACATGGGGACTGTGCAGCGCCAATGGGTCCAAGTCTGCTGTTAGAGATAGAACGGACCCTTTGGAGGCTTGAGTCCAGCTCCCCAGGACAGGACATACTCCCCAGAGAGGATGCATTGTATATTAAGATGATACTTTGTTTGCTCTTGAGCCAAAATTGAGGCACAAATGAACTCTGCTAGAGTTACTTACTCAGTGAGACCAGACTGCTCTTTGCTTTCATCAGGGGTTTGTTACTATGGGCCATTTCGCATAAACTACTGCCTGGAAGCTGCTGAGTGCCAGCCTGTCTCCCCAGCCCAGGGATGAGCTAATATCACATCCAAGTCTCTTTCAGGCCTTCCCTCGGGGCATGGTTTATTAATTCAAAGGGAAGCTCACAAAATAACACAGAACAAAGCTACCCCTGTCCCCAACCCAGGCAGCGGGGGCCCAGAGGCCTTGCACTCTGCACCACTCTCTGCTCCAGGGCTAGTCCCAGAAGCCAACCTCCCTCTTGCCGCTCTCCTCCAACTGAGCCCTCTCACGCTGAGCCCTTTGTAAGGATCACCTGATCCTTTCCCACCTGGATCTGTTAATGCAACAGGGCTCCCTGGCCGCTTGTCCTTAAAGGAGCAGCCCAGCCTCTCACAGCACCTTACTCTGCAAGTAGCCCCATTGATTTCAGTGGGATTGCTTATGGTCCACATAGAGGCAGAATCTCGCCCTGGGAAGGGAAGGCGGAGACACAGGTGTGGCTCCGATAAGCACTTGGTGTTATTAATCTTTCGAGCAGCTCTGTACTCGGTGCAATGAACCACATCAATTTTTAAAGCATTTCATTCGCATAGTTTTGTCCGACACGGGTTAAGGGGAAAAAAAGAAAACAGCTGTGCAAGGCATCTAAGGTCCCTCGGAGGGCACGTCTGAGCCGGTGTAAGCCAACCGCACATACTCAGACATATCAAGATTTATTTGCTAGGCAGCCTGGGACAAAACTTGCCAGACCCCCTGCAGTTCAAGCAAAATGAATGAGTCTGACTGCAGAGCAGTTGTTCCACCACGGTTCGACAAAGAAAGAGACTCCAGACGTAGGACAGGCAGCACTGTTCTCTCCACGTTTTGGATCTCGCTTAACCTCATACTTCATTTCCCAACCATTTCTGGTCTTACTGTGCTAATTATGGAGTTTTGGGTCTCTTCTTTTAGTATTGGTAAAAGGTGTGATATAGATATGCTAGGGACTGATAGCCTCTGTTTTTCCTAGATCAGACATACCTATTGAGCCTGAGAATAGCTGGTCCTCTGAGTGGGCCCGGGGCCCAGCCGACCTCTGAGTGGCTCCACAAGGAGGAATGAGGTAGCTCAGGTTCACCTATGACTAGCTCACTCTTTGAGCTGCTGGGAGGCAGGAAATTAGGCAGGGAAGCACCTAGGCAAGATAAATGGAAGCTATGCACAGGGAGGCCTATGCTAGAGAAACAGAGGCTGCTGGGAAGAGGAACAGTTCCCAGAACATACAGAGAAGGCTTCTCAGGGGAAGCTGGTGGGGGGGCCCACAGGCAAAGGAAACCAAGAAAGAATGCTTCTGGGGGGAGAGTTTCTGAAAGGAAGGGACTCTGGATGCTACATCTCAGAGAAACCTAGCTCCCATGAAAGTCTTCACCAGGCAACAGCAGAAGGCCTGGGAAAAGAGGAATTATATTCTGTCCTGAGGTTTGGCCTCCATGGGGAACTGGACCCTGGAAGAAAGACCCTCCCCCGGTTAGTGACAAGAGGCCCCTGACTCCAGAAAAGGGTTCCGGGTCATGAAGGCCTCACTGGTAAGGGACCTCTTGGACATGATTAGGGTTGACTCAGCCCCTCCTTCCTTCAGCTAGAGATGCTGGGGAGCAGTTCTAGGTGTGTGACGCTCTGCCTTTTCGGACTGAATAAAACTAGATCCCTGGTGGAGTGCAGTGACAAGCCTCACTGGACTTACTAAAATCCTCACTCAGAGAAACAGGCTGAGAAGCAATGGTGGTGCTGCACTGGGCCTCCAGGGGGTGCACTAAGGTTGCAGGCCTCCATTACACATGGGCAGAGGTAATGCAAGATACCCAAAGAGAGCTCCCATGCTACCTCCCCACTGACCTAGAGGGATTACTTCTGGAGGTATGAGGGTAGTTCATTCTTCAGAGCCCATCCTGGTGCTACATGTGACAATTACAATGGTTATGTTTGTGATATGTGCACCTATCCTGCAAGAACGAGCCAGAAACCCATCAAACTCATTTCACTGGATGACAAGGACTTTCAGTCATCACCGAGCTGGGCTGGATTTGAACAAAGCAATCTAAAGGTGAAATTTACCCATGTGCTGCCTGACCCATCCTTTCTCTTTTCATCCTATTGTATGGAATCCATGTACTTCTCTGACCCATCCCTGTACCTCTTTGTCATTATGCACTATACTCGGATCTGTGCATTTCCTGGCTAGGCAGCAGATTCTACATATGTTCAAGTTCTGTGCTCAGATACATTTTACACAATTCCTAGTGAAGTCCATGTACCAATGGATATCTGAGGGCAGATTTTGGCCCTTAAGTATATTAAGGATTCATCTCCAAACATAGGTGCTGGAAATAGGGGTGCTGCTGCACCCCCGGGTGTGAAGTGGTTTCCATTATATACAGGGTTTACAGTTTGGTTCAATGGCTCTGAGCACCCCCACTATACAAATTGTTCCAACACTCCTGCCTCCAAATATAGCTTCCTGGTTGGGAAATTTAATTGGCATCTTTGATTGCAGCTTCTGTTTTCATTGTTATTCTGTGCTTACGTGCCCAGGGCAAGAACAGACAAACTGAATGAAATCTGGGGCCTTTTACCTGAATAAATTAAATCTTGAACCTGTGTTAGGTAATTGCTATGATTCTGCCCATCTGCAGCATGCGGTTCCCCCATGCACCCGTGCTCTAGATCTGTTGAAAGAGTCTGCACTCAAGTTGCTTTTTATCGTGTTTCCATTACATTCTGTTTCTTGATTACCAAAGTAAAGAAAGTGCTTTTGTGTGCCCAAAGGGAGGGGAGCTAGGACTTGTCCTTGGCCTAGCTGTGTAAAAAGAATCCAGGTTTTACTGAAAATCGGCAACAACATTCATAAATAATAACAAAGGCTTTGGACCTCACTCAAACTCAGTGTAAGAAGCGGGTGCGACATCCGCTGCAGCCTCTGGGTCAAATGAAGCAGTGATGTGGCCGGAGGGGTAAATGAGTTGGGGAAACAAGTGTCAATGGCAAAGAAGTGCAACTCGCACTTATTTGCCATTCAGTGAGTGTGCAAAATAAGTGTAATTGATACGTCGAGGTATCAGACTGGGGGCGTAGCAGGAAAAAGCAACTCAGCGGAGGTGGTAAGATGAAGCGGGTGGAATCTGATCTGCTTTCACCTAGGGTGTAACTGACACTGACATTTACGTCATGGCTGAATCAGGCCCCTTGCGTAGAAGCTGATTGTTCTCAAAGATGGATGTTACGCAGTACGGAGCAGCACCAAGTTACAAATGACAGAGGGGAAGTTTTTACAGTTGAGATGCTTTTGCAGTCCCCCTCCCCCTCTCTTTCTCTCTCACACACACATGGCCACAAGCAGTGTCTCAAACTGAAGCTGGTTTTCCATTGTATTGTGAGAGCCATTTTCAATCTACAGTGCTCAGCCTTCCTTGGGAGCCCTCCAGTCAGATTGTCCGGGGGCCTGACATGCTAGTGCCAAAGGGGCAGCTCTTGTGGAAAATTGGAATAAAGCAGAAGACGCTTTTTAAGGGGCCTGTTTATACGAATGATCTGGCTGAATGACACTACCTGAAAATAAAGGGCTTTCTTGCTCATGGAATGGAATCAAATTCAGTTTCTTCTCCACTGTTATATACTTTCTTCAAATTCTTTCTTTCTTCCCATCCTCCCCCTCTTTCTGAAGTCATTTAACATTTAGAAGTGAGCCAACCCTGGATGAATCTTGGGCAACATTCTTGCCCCCTGACAGTTCATAAAACACACCCACATTGATCGCTTTCTTTCATCTAATTCTCATTGCTTAGGTCTTTCATCTGGCTATTTTTCCAGTGCATTTATTGATTACCATCTGACATTAATCTCTTCCTTCCTTGGGTCTCTTGAATCAGAAAAGAAAAAAAAAAAGAAACCAAAAAAGAATCAGTTCCAGATTCCTCTTATGAGATCATGAATTTATGCTATTTTCCGGGGCCAATCAACTCCACAAGAGGGAAAGTTTCCCACCCTCCTCCAAGCTGCGTCAAGATGCCTCTAATGCCTTCCCGAGAGGCCAGCTATACCTGCACATATTTCTCTACCTTCCTGAGTCAGATACGCCAATGAGTTGCCCATCACTCCCATGTGTACTGGTCCTGGCACAGACCTGTGACTGGTACTCTTGGCTTCTTCTCCCTACCATAGGACCCAATTCTGCCCCTGTTACTTGTGCTGAGTAAGTGGTGTCTTACTTCAGGAATGGTCCCGTTGCAATCAATGGGCTTGCATATGGAACAAGATTAATAGATTATCAAGTCTGAAGGGACCACTGTGATCATCAACAGAGGCCATCAGACTTCCCTGAGTTAATTCCAGTTTGAACTAGAGCATATCTTTTAAAAAAAAACATGTAATCTTGAGTTTAAAACGTCCAGTGATGGAGAATCCGCCACACCCCTTGCTAAACTGTTCCAACTGTTAATTACACAGACGGTTAAAAAAACGGCACCTTATTTCTAATCTAAATGGATCTAGCTTTAGCTTCCAGCCATTGGATCTTTGTCTGCTCGACTGAAGAGCCCATTATCAAATTTCCGTTCTCCATGTAGCTACTTATCGACTGGGATCAAGTCACCCCTTAACCTCTCTTTGTTAAGCCAAACAGATGGAGCTGCTTGAGTTTTTCACTATAAGACACGTTTTCCAATCCTTTAAGGGTGGCAGAATCTGGCCGTTAAGGGTAATTCCCTGTGCTGAGCTTCCGTGTGCCACTACAGCATGCTTCCCATTCGGGTGTACATGCTTTATCTTACAGTGGTGCTTGGCCTGCTCCAAACCCAGCTCCCAGCTAATCACACAAGGTGTCAAGCTCTGGCTGCTTACGGCCAAGGCATTTGGCCGGAGAAACGGGAAAGCTGCCGGAGAAGCCTGGCACCACAGCTGTCATGCCTGGTGCAGAAAAGATTATGGGGAAGAAGTCCAAGAGCCCAACAAAGGGAACCAGCCTGGTGTCACTTTCTAGGTCATGGACATCTGACCCCATTCCTCCTGGGGCTTCATCTCTGCTACGCTGTAGATAAACTTCACAAGTCAAGGGACCGATCCTGCAGGCTGAGTCCCCTCGGTTCTCATTGACTTCAGAGGAGTTGATGCCTCTCAGCACCTCCCAGGATCAGACTTGATAAGGACGTACCTTTGCCATGTGGCAAAAGCAAAAGTGACAGTGAAATGCTGAAGCTGGTGGCATGCTCCTGCAGATGGCTACCTGTCAGGGGATGGAGATTCTGCTTCCTTTTCAAATGCACAGCAAGCGCATTTCCCTGCTGGCTTCACTCTCAGGTTCCTGGGAAACTTTCCTCCCTGTTTCACAATGCTCCTCTCTGGCACACAGCCTGAAGCTGTATACTGTACACCTGTTGATGGTGGAAAACGTGGCATGTCCCCTGCTACCTTGATATGGCAGCGGGAGCTTATGAACTACCTGTGTGTGTGAAGGTATAATCTCGTTTATAATGTGTGGGTCCGGCATAGCAAGGGTTTTCAAAGGATCCGCACCCGTCACTCTTTGGGCCCCAGGCTGCCCGTTGCTTATACAAGGACAAGGTAGCAGAACCCGGTGGATCCTGATTCCTTAGCATGCTCCTCCCATCCCCCAACCACGCAGCAGAAGGAACGAGATGTACAAGGGAGCAGACGCTCTCCATGGCATCTTTCTTCCATGAACAATGGATAGCTGCTTGAAGCACTGGTAACTCAGCCTCCAGGTCTGCACATGTGGGTAGCCAGTCCGAGGGCACAATAGCCCCAACCGGAGCCATGCCGCAAGGAGGGGCTGGGGGACAAAAGAGCTGCAGAGGGGCTGGCCCTCTGAGGAAAGAGCAATTCCCATCCCTGGGACTGGGAAGCTGCATCTCTTGCTTCCTCCACGATCATCCTGGGGAAAAATTCAAGGAAACTCTGTGAGGTCACTCTCCTCCCATTGAGATACACATGGTGGGGAGGTATAATTTGGCCCTTTTTGCACTTTAAGACGCCTTCTCCATAAATCCCCCAACTCAGATTCTAACTCCCAGCCAAGGAGCAATGGCTGGAGACCTCCCTTTCAACACCAATCAATATACTGAGAGTGGTCACTACCCTTAAATCCCTGAAGTACAAGGCTTCCCTTTTCTGGTCCCCAGCCCTTCCAGCTCTTGCCAAGCCGGGCAATCAAACTCAGATCTCCTGCTTGGCACGGCACTGCCCAGTTCGAGCACTCAGCTAGTCGCTGTGATATATTTTTTATCCTTTGTGCTCCATGAAGAACTATCAAAAGACTTCAGCAAAAAAGACTTTGAAAAACAAAAGCCTGGTCCTTAGGTTACATGTGGGAGAAGCTTCATCTTAACATGCAAAGAAGTACAATGCTGCTCATTTGGTCTGATTCCTCAGTTCCCAAATCCAGTCTCTGCATCCCAGCGAAGACAAAGAGAAGACAGAGAGGAGCCTTGCACCTATTTTCAGTGAGTAAGCCTCATTTCTACTCACATCCCCCACTATTCCAGTCCTAACAATGGGCTCTTAGCAACGTATTCAACATGCAACACTTGTTGCACAAAAAGTGCATTCAGTTACATCTAGCAGATCAGTTTCTCTAACTGGACAGAGAGGGACTTTCTAAAGAGGGCTCGCTCCAGTGGCTTCCAAAATGTACTTTGGTTCGGTGCCCAGAAAATCTACATCATTTAATTGATCTGATCACTTTCCTATTGCACTTTGTAAAAACAAAACAAAAAACTTCTGCATTCTCTTGGTTATTAAAAAAGGATCTGTCCTGGACAAGGTTACAAAGCATTGCCCACAATTGCCCTGTAACTCACCCATTTTCCCACACGTATATAGGGAGACCAGTACAATTGCAAAAGGGTTCTTCAGTAGGAACACATGGTATTTAAATGGGCATCTGAAGAATGAGAAGTGAGTCTTCATTCAGGATTTGTGTATATCAGCTTCAAACTCAGTTCCTAAGACAAACGGACTAGGAAAGCTGCTTTTCAATAGAAATCTGATAACCATTTGGAATCTGTCAACTCAGCAGCTCTTTCTCCACATCACAGAAACCACTCCCACCACAAGAATTGGCATTAGCAGCTGGGAGAGAGGCTAAGGACTGAACAGATACAGAGACTGAACTGTACTCTAGGTGCTTCATCCAGGTCAGGGCTAAGACATACAGACTAAGGAGCGGTGTTCAGGGAACCTTGCACAGCTCTTGCCCCTGGGTCCCTGTCCTGTGCATAAAGGACTCAGTCTAAAGGGCTATGATCTGTTTGACGCCTTTCCCCAGCACAGAATTCACTACAGAAATTCTGTTTTCAAACACCATCTCACAGAGCCTTTCCATTGCAACATCACGTTATGGCTGGCTACAGATGATACTACATAAATTATTATACTTTCCATTTGACTCGCTAAGCCTATCTTCAAGCCTGAAATGCACGATTCAGGTGTACATTGCATTTCCTCTGTCTAAGATGCCTGACAATAATTTTCTGTTGCACTTTACACAGGATTATGGGACTGGAAGGGATCTCCTGAGTCATTGAGTCCCGTCCGCTGCTAGCACAGGCATCCCCGCCATATTGTCCTGTTTAAAAAGGTATCATGCTCCACCTTAAAAGTAGTCAGGTTCCTTGCCCTCACCTCTCCTAGTGGAAGGCTGTTCAAGGATCTCACTCTGATGGTTAGAAACCTTCTCATTTCCAATCTTGGAGTATTCATGGCCAGTTTGTACCCATTTGTTCTTATGCCAACATTGTCCTTTAACTTAAATAGCTCTTCTCGCTGCCTGGTGTTTTCCTCCTGAATGTATTCTGAGAGAACCAGCCTTTGTTTTGGTAGGCTCAACAAGCCAAGTTCTTTGCCGCCTCTTGAAAGATAGATTCTCTCGTTCCCTGATCATCCTAGTCCCCCTTCTCTGCACCTAGTCCAGTCTGAATTCATCTTTCTTGAACATGCGTGATACCCTAAGTTTCATTGTATAGTGGTTGGATGCATAGAATATGCATCCCTTGACCAGGACTATCCATTCATCAGGTATCCTCTTAAGCAGGTGCCACTATAATGGATCCCAACACACCTGAGCCATTAAAACAAGTTACTACCCCTTGTAGGGGGCTGATTTTTCAGAGGTGCTGAGCACCCACAACTCCAAAGGATGACCCTGTGTCAAAGTGTCCCAAGAAGGACACCCAAATATTGAAACAGCCCAAAATCAGTGGCCACATTTGCCTGAGTTTTTCCATTAATGAAATGGGGCTAGTAATACTTATCTCCCAGGGGCATTGTGAGCCTGAATTCATTCAGGTCTGCAGAGGTGCTATGAAAGTGCAAAGGATTGTTGTTATACCAGGAAAACAAAGCAAGAATATCAGCCCTGCAGGTGCCCTGTGCTCGGAGGAGCTCCACATCTTTCAAACCCCACTGTCAGCTTTATTCACTCTGTCCTGCAAGCACCACCCTGGAATTCACTCCCGGCTTCCTCTAGGGAAGGGCAGAGGTTGGGAGGGTTTCAAAACACAATGCAAAATGGTTCAGCTACAGGAATTAAGAACACAGCCACTTGGCTTTACCTGGCATATCTTGTCTTCTGAAAATCCAGGATTCTGGACATGAACATCTTGACAGTTCCATCAGAATCCAGCTCTGGTCCAGGGAGTGTTGAAGAGGGGGGAAGGTGGGTGGAAGAAGCAGAGTGAGACAGGCAGGAGAGGAGGAAATTCAAGAGCAGCAGGTTAAATCCCAGAGGTGGATTTTCAGCTCAGTAGCGGACAGGGGGCAGGGGAGTCTCTGAGATTCGTCTGACCCAAGGAGGAAACAGCAAGCCCCGGGGTAACCGTACCAACTTCATCCGTGCTTGCTTTGTCTGCTGGCTCAGGCATGTAGAGGTAGCAACTCACAGGACCAAGGACCAGATCTCTCTCTCTCTCTCTCTCTCTCTCTCTACCCCAAACACTGTGTGTGTGTGTTTAAAATGCTAAAGAGAAAAATCAAGGCCACCCTTAGTTTCTCCTGCCCCCTGTTGCACAAGAGAATAATACAATAAAAACAAAAGCAACCTAAGAGAGAGCCAGTGTGTGTGTGAGGGAGGGAGGGAGGGTACATGGGACCTGCTGCAAAATAATCCGATGAGGAGGAGGAAAAGAAGGAAAGCGAGTGAGCAATCCCATCCTGCCCCACATGTCACAGCAACCTGCCCAACCTGCCTTATCCACACAGCCAGCTTGAGCGGAGCTATAAATACACCCAGCGGATCAAATAGCAGCAGATTTGAATTTAAAATGTAATTAAAGCATGCCGAGGGCGGAGCTGCAGACAGATGGACAGAGACAGACAGAGTGCGGGGGGGAGAAAGGGGGCGTGAGCAGCTGTTGATGGGCAGAATCACTCAGTGCTTCCCCAGACCTAGAGCCCTTAGTCGGCTTCGCTTGCTCCCAGCGAGGGCATGGCCATCCTCGCCTTCGCAGGTGTTTTGACCAGGTGACTCTTTTCTGCACAGGGCTCACGCTTCCCCCAGGACCAAGCTGGGGCCCTTTCCCTGTCTCGAGCTGGGATGCTGGTGAGATGGTGCCTTTCCGCCCTGGCATCCTGGAGGGCATCTTCTAGGGAGTGCTGTTCTCCCTGAGCTGCCTCAGCTGGGGGTGAAGGGACGTTTCTCCCCTTTCAATCTAAATGCACCTTTTTTATTAGGGCACGAAGGTCAACAGCTGTAGCCCAGGGCTATTTCTAAACAGCCCGTGGGAGCAGGGGGATGAAGCAATGCAACAGTTAGCGAAGCAGGGCTCTGCACTGAATGGTGCTGCCGGGGAGCTGGGAACCCCAGCTCCTGTCCTTCTCTGTCTGCCTCCATCACACTCCCTTTCTTTGCCTTTCATGCAAGGCCTCTCCCTTCCCTCTGTGCCTGCCCCGCCTCTGGATCTCTACCCCTCCCCCCTAACTAGTCCACATAATGTGCATTAATGGATGTGCTTGGGCTGAATGCACTGGGGATTTGCCTTCCACACAAATGCATGCCACTCGCTCTGCTCCCTTCCTGTACAGTCAGGGGAAAAAAGAAAGGAGTTTGTTCTGCTATAGGGCAGTCTCCTCCCTAAAGGATCCATGGGGTGTAGGGGCAACGGCCCTCTCCTTAGCTATGTCTCTTTCCTTCCCCCTTCCCCGAAAAATCTTAGATGCTGAAAACTGCCACAAACAGAAGGAGCCAGGCTGAGCAGAGTTAGGGGGGAGTAGCCCTGTGTGTTTCCATTCAACAAAAGAGGTCCTTTTTGCTGGCGCACAGGGTCTTAAAGGCGCACACCCTCCCCATCAGGAGAAACATGACCTGGTTTTGCTCTGATGCCGGAGGGAAGTTCCAGGAAAACAGTTAACGGGTTAGATTCCCCTTTTGTGCCTCTTTTATACCCAACTCCATTGCCTCCAGTGGAGTTCCCCCCTGTACATGGATGTCCCCAAAGCAGAATTTGGCACCAGGTGCTCTTATGTATGAATGCAAGTTGATATAAACCAGTTGTATATAAACTTGATGTACGCTGTTTAACTGAATCAATGTGTAGAGCAGTTTTAGTCAAAGGGGTGCAATACGGTGTGTAGACCAGGCCATCTTGTGATATTTGGCCAAAAAAGGAAGCTTAGTATAAGGTGTGATTTTAAACCAGTCTAGTTAAACCAGTGCAGCTTTGTGCCTGGACATTCTAAAATTGATTGAAACCTGGTTTATATTGGCTTAGCTTGCATCTGAAAATGTAGAGGTGGCATCTAAATGGATATGACCAGCTTTAAAATGATAGAAGGGCTTGTCTACACACAGCTTTTGCATTGCTTTAACTACATTGGTTTGAAAATGGTATCATTAAAGTGGTACAGCCTCCTACATGGACCATGTGGGTACGTACTCAGGGCGGTTAGCCCATGCTCCTGTGGTTACACTACAAATTTTGGCGCACTACCTTGATAGGAACTAGCATGAGTATGTCTATGCAAGTTGGGAATTGCACTCCTAGCTTCCATGTATAGACATAGCTTTAGTCTTGACATGCAGAATTCCCTGATATTCTATTCCTAAACTTCTCTTAGAAGTCTGCTAATGAGAGTCAATCCTATGTGATTTTGTGATGCAGTACTAGGTTAAGGGCTAAGTACTACGCTAAGACTTTCAAATTGATTTAACTGTTGACATCAGGAAGATTTAAACCTTGGCTTCCACTGACCCACCGTGTCACCTAGCTCCCTCTAACTAAAATCCAAAACTCATCTCAGTTGTTTGGAAGTGTAGCCAGGTTTCTTGAGAATCCAGTTATGTGAGAAGGACAGCTTCTGGGAGGAGTTCATTTCTGTGCCAGAATGTATTTCCCTATTGGTCAAGGATTGGGGCAGCATGAACCAATGGACAACAGCCAGTGATCAAGAAAAATAAAGCAAAGGGATACGCAGATGATTCTGCACAACATTTCTTTGCTTGTTTGGGACTTTTTAAAATTTGACTCAGTGGCGTGGCTTCCCGAGGGCTCTCTGATATAGTGCCCAAAGCACTCCTGGGTATACTTGAAGTGTTGTCAGTTTGCTACATTTGGAGCTGTACCCTGCACAGCCCAAAGGGGATGGAGTGGACAAATTTATTACAGCTTGCCCTGAGATGGAACAAGTCAGAGGGCAAGGAAAAGGGGTAAATCCATAGCATCTTTCTGATCTCCTTCTCCTACCATTAGCAGTCAGCACCACAGTATCCAGACCCCAGATCCAAAACTGACCCTCGCCTTAAGATCATTTCTGAGAACTGCTCCTAGATGCCTGCTGCTCACACTGAGAGATTTATTTCAAATTGCTTCTCCAGCTTTCATGACTGTGGAGAAGCTTTTGCCAGGGCTCGTTAGTGATGTCTATTTGCTCCTTTACCTTTCATCAGACATAATACAGGCATTTTGGGAGAAGGAAAAACGTCGGCAAGTAATGCTTAATGAACTGAAAGTGCGGTCCCTGTGGGAGCCCATCCCCAGTGGAGCAGCCTGTGGGGCTGCAGAATTCATTGGCAAGGGACACCTGAAATGAACTGTCAGGACCAAAATAGACTGGGTTCTGAGGGCAAAAGGCAAATTGAAGGAAAAATAAGTTCCTATTTTTGAGGCATGAATTCAGTTGTTATAGCAACTAAAATCTCACAAATCAAGCTGCGGAATAACTCCAGAGCTAGAGCTTCATCTGACTCTTGGTGGACAGATAATTGCATTGAACTGAATATCATCTCAAGGGCGGGAAATGGAGAAATTCACCCACATCCCAGCCAAGCGATCAAATGAGCTGGGCAGACCAGCCCACATGGACCCGCCTTCCCCTGCCATGCCCTATGTTCAGATACCTTCCCCAGAGTATTTGTGCTCTAGGGCCTGGGTCTCACTTCCCCTGAGATATGAGTAACTCCCACTAAAGTTATGGAAAGTTACTAATATCCCGGAACAGGAGAATTGTACCCCTGGGTGTTTATTTAGTTATGTCTATTATTATTTGTATTACCGTAGTGCCTAAGAGCCCTAGTCCGGGACCAGGCCTCATTGTTCTAGCACTATATAGGTACAGAACAAAGAGAAGGTCCATGCCCTGTTTAGATTAGAAGCAGACAAGACAGATACAGGGTGGGGGAAGAGGTATAACGCACAAGCAGAAGGAACAAGGTGGTCTCTCTCTTTTATTTCATAGAATCCTCTAATCAAAGAATTGTAAGGCTGGAAGGGACCTTGAGAAGTTCTCCAGTCCAGCCCCCTGTGCTGAGGCAGGATCAACTGAGTCTAGACCATCCCTGACAGGTATTTGGCCAACCTATTGTTAAAAACTTCCAGTGATGGGGATTCCACCACCTCTCTTGGAAGCCTCTTCCAGAGCTAAACTACCTTTAGAATTTAAAAGTTTTCCTTAATATCTAACCTAAATCTTCCTTGTTGCAGATTAAGCCCGTTACTTCTTGTCCTACCTTCAGTAGACATGGGGTACAATTGATCCCCATCCTCTTTCTAACAGCCCTTAACATATTTGAAGACTATCAGGCCCCCCTCAGTCGTCTTCTCTCAAGAAGAACATGTCCAGTTTTTTTAACCTTTCCTTGTTTCGAATGTGTGCCTATCATGATGGCATCTAATTTCAATAACTGCTGGTTTCTGGATGCTGCAGAGAATC
The DNA here is from genome assembly GCF_011386835.1 of Chrysemys picta bellii. Classification (NCBI taxonomy): domain Eukaryota; kingdom Metazoa; phylum Chordata; order Testudines; family Emydidae; genus Chrysemys; species Chrysemys picta. The sequence goes on from NC_088800.1 coordinate 79,083,274, forward strand.
ACCATCAATTTATAAATCAGAAAAGCAAGGAGGAAGAGACTGTGCTGCAGTTTAGAACCATCCATCAAAGGTTTGGAAAAAAGGTGAGTGTCCAGAAGTGTTCGGAATGCTAACAAACTTGGACCACAAGAGGGAATGTGAGCTACAATGGGGAACAGTCTCCTGAATCCCATCCCATCCTCAGTCCTAAATTGTGACCAGCTATGGAATGTGAGCAAATCCATCTCCACTGCTCTCAGCCATTGTGCCAGTGCAAAGGGGGAGATGGGTATCTGTGATCTTGGGCATTGATGAACCTGAAAACAAGCTATTTGTTGTCTTGTCCACCTGTGCGCTTGAGTATTTATGGTCCTGGGTCATCTGCATGTCTGTGGCTATTTCTGGCCCTAGTATTGGTGCACCTGAAAATGTACGGTCCTGGACATTTGCTTTCCTGACAACGATCATTGAAGTGTAAATCCCACTCTTTGCTTTAATTGTGATTTTTCCAGCCTGCCTCACCAGACTTTTTTTTTTAATTGAGAATTGAAAAAGCTTGTGCCTGACTCTTCTAGGCTGTTATTCTTCCTTGTAGTTAGGGGGAATCGCTAGTAAATTGAAATTTGTGCCCTCACTGACCATCCATAGCCATTACCTCACCTGTAGCATACCCATAATTCCCCAGGCAGGCACGCCATTACTCACAATAGGACCACGGGTAACTATATTTAGATGGTAGGCTCCTTGGGGCAGGTACTGCCTTTTATTTTATGTTTGTACAGCACCCGGCACAACAGGGTTCCAGTCCTGACTGGAGCCTCTGGGTGCTAGTGTAACACATACACTAAATAATGATAACAACCAAGTATGCACAGTTAGACACAGATCTGTAGTAATGTTAACAAAAGCCCAGCTGGGAAAAAATCTGTCAGTTGTCATGAGTAACTCTGACCTTGAGACATTATTATACTGTCTGGCATACATAGCATACGCCTGCCTACACCCAGCAGCGATCTGATCGTGAGTCTGTACACCGCGACTCATGGATTGTGAGGATTCAAAGCACAGCGTGTTGCAGACTGTCACTCGCTTGAAAGCTTGTCTCTCTCACCAACAGAAGTTGGTCCAAATAAAGATATTACCTCACCTGCCTTGTCACTTGCTGTCCAATCTGCTATGCCTGAGTGACCTCCCGTGGTATAAAGCAGAACTGCAAAGACACCTGCTGTATATATACTTGCAAATCAATCACACATATAGACACACTTCAGTCTGTACATCCATACAAACATGCCTATTTATCCCATTTCTTCTGTATGTCTGAGCCATACAATAAAGAAAAACGACATGGGGAAATTAACCCTTTTGTGAAACTTTTTTCCCTCCAACCAAACACAGATCACCCTCCCTATGCACATTCATACTCATTGGTGGGTTTGAAAGCCATATGTAGGCAAGGTGGTCTGCTGCATGAGAGGCCTGGTGACTAGGATAAGAGACGGTGGGTCAGGAGACCTGGGTTCTATTCCTTTATCTGCTGCAGACTGCTGTGTGAGCTTGGGGAAAATCTCTGTACCTCTGTTTCCCTCCAACCCTTATCTATTTAGACTGTCAGTCTCGCAGAGCAGGGACTGCTTCTTACTATGTATTCAGTGCCCTATGTACAATCAAGTCCTGATGTCTCTAGGCGCTACAGTAATATACACAATAATAATAGTGCATAAAGTATAAGGCTAGGTGTTAGGAGACTGAATCTCTGCCACTGGCTCACTCTGTGACCTCAAGCAAGTCATTTAACCAATCTGTGCCTCAGTTCTCCCTATCCGTAAAATGGGGGTAATGCTAATTACCCACCTCATACAAGTGCTGTGAGGCTTATCTAATTAGTACTTGTGAAGTGACTCAAAACCCCTGGATGGAAGGTGGAATAGAAGGGCAGAGTATTAAAATACAAGCTATAAATATTTTAAAACCATCCCATCCAAATGACACTCATTGTCCTGAGGCTGTGTTTAAAAGGAGACATTTCCTTGCCTCTGACTCACTAATCCTAACTGAAAAAGACAATAGCTCGCTCAGCGGTTTCCCTGCCACATGTCTTGCTTGTCAGGAGTGTTATCGTGCACGTCCCAGAAGGTCAGAGCTGCTCCGCTTTGTCTCACTGCTCTCATAGCCTAAGAACAAGCAAGGTGACAGGTTTGATCAGCTGAGAGATCTCAAAGAGCTACTGCTGATAAATAATACATACTACAGAAGCAAGCAAGGACCCAAAGCTGCCATAGAGAAAGAGAGCTCTACAGGTTACCGGCACATTTAAACACACTGCCAGCACTTGCGTGCAGAATTTAGTGGATCAGAACGCATGCCAGAGGGGTGGTGGGGACTTGCGGCGTAAAATCAATCACCTTGGCAGGGGCAGGAAGGAAACCATCTTCGGAGAACAGATAGCAGGTCAGTGAGCGATAAACCGGACCTGTAAGGTCTTTAATACTGCTTTAAGTCTGCCCGGCTAAAGCTGGTTTAATGAAAGATGCCACACGGATCCTTAAGCTAGTAGAGCAATTCCTTAGACTGTAAGCTCTTTGGGGCAGGGAGTGTCTTTTTCTGATGTGGCTGTTCAGGGCCTAGCACAGTGGGGGCCTCGTCCTTGGTTATTTGTAATATAAATAATGATTATTGCTAATAATGGAGCAATGGTTCTCAAACCGTGGGCCCCCTGGTATTCCACACCACAATTCCAGGTGGTCCATGGAGCTAGCCATGATATTGGAGCCTCCTACATTTTTCAGTCACTGATACCTCCTGTTGTCAGGCTCACGGATGAAGGTAGGCAGGGCTAGTGGCGGGAGCTCAGTGGGCAGGAACAATCACTAGGGTTCAGAGTCAATAGCAGAGCCAATAATTAGGCCAAGGGGCAGAGCCAGAGACAGGTCAAGGGTCAATACCGGGTACCAGGGTCCACATGGGTATTCCAGCATTCAAGCAGGAATCAAGGTCCAAGTCAGAGCCAAGGTCAACTTTGGGAGTTTGTGTGGACATGGCAGATAGCTAGCTAGCAATCCACACCATTACCTGGACACTCCCTGGAACACCCCTTGGGTTTATATAGAGCGGGGAGCCAATCGGGCATCATGAGGCTGCAGTCTATCAAACCCTTTGAGGCAGGACTTCCTGTGGCCTGGGTCTGTGGTGGAGTGTGAATAGGGGATTGCAAGCTGCTTACAGCTACTGCTGGGTGGAGGTGTTCGCTGCCTGGCAACCAGACACACTGGGCCTTACACCTGCCAATACTGGCCCAGTCCAGGACTCTCCTTGTGTTTCCAGAGACTCCACTGACCACCTGCCCTCAGAAAAGCAAGCCCTGTGCACAGCTTCTTCAGGTGTTAATTCAAGTTTGACGATGGCACCAAAACAGGAAGGGGGGAACCAAACACACAGATGAACTGCACCAACTGCAAAGTGATCTGGAGACAGAAGAGCAACAGGGCCAGCAGTGAAAAAGGGGGGAGTTCCCTGACCAGTCCAAAGCCTTGCACCCTGGGAAAGGATACAGCAGGGATACAGAATGTGGGGGAGGGGAATGTAACCAGGTAGGCCTGGACATCAAATTAAAGCTTTGCCTCTTCCTGTGACCAAATACGCTGACACTAATGGACATATTTTTGAAAGGGCTCAGTAACTAACATGCATCTGACATGCTGCACTCTTGAAAACCTGGCCCCAGTTGTGGTCTCCTTCTTCTGAACATCCCAGCCCTATTTTCTAAGCCCAGCTGGGTGATTTACTCACTTTGTGATCTCAGACAAGTCATATGACTTCCTTGTGCTCTAGTTAACCCAGCTGAAAACACTGGGTCAAAAGCAAGCACCTCGCTGGAAACTCAGAAGCTTCCTCTAAGCCAGCGTTTCTCAAATGCAGCCACCAAGGGCTCTTCTTGTGGCCACAGCCTCCTGGGTTGTGATGGGTGGGGTGGGGTGGAGAGGGGAGTGTGTGTCAGGTGGCAAAGTAGCCACTCCTCTCCCTCCCTGGTGCATCACCTTGGTGTTGGTTGCTGGGGCTGCCAGCAGGGGTTGGGCCCTGCCCCCTCTGGAGCCTCAAAAACCAGAAGACAAAGAAAAAGAACTAAAATATTATTATTTTCAATCATGACTTTTGGTGAGTTAACTCATGATTTTTTAACGTTAGAGGTTGCCAACATACCAGTGTGCAGGCCCTGAAACGAGCCCATAGTAGAAGCCACTGAAAAAGCAAAGGAATATGACAGACTCCAGAGCTGCAGCTGAGCGGGTGAATACTATTATGGCAAGAAAATGAAGCCACATCTTACTGATAGATGATCACTGTGGTCTAATCGACCAGGTGCTAGCATGGAAGTTGATATACCTAAATTCTATCCTTAGCTTTGCAACTGAACTATCATGGGACTTTGGGCAAGTTTCTGTGCCTTTATTTCCCCATCTGCAAAAGGGAGTAATGTTTATTGTCCTTTGTATAGCACTTTGAGACCTACAAATGACAATGGCTATAAAAGAGCTAACTCTGGTTATTAATGCTGCTGTTAACACTGAGGGAAACTGCTCCTCCCACAATTTTAGCAAGGTCTAGGAAGATATCTAGAAAACTGGGGGGGGGTTGTAAACATGAATTCCTGATCCCACAGTTCAATAAACCAGTGCGTACACACCTGGATGTTCTTCACTGGCATGTTAGAAACCCAGATGGGCTTCTATTACTTGTATTCTGGTGGTGCCTAGAACCCCTTCCCATGCCCCGGAGATTGGAGCCGGATTGTGCCAGGCACAGTACAAACACAGGAAGAGACAGCCCCCGCCCTGAGGAGCATAAAAACTATATAAGAGAGTGGGAGGGAAAACGGAGGCCCAGCGTGGGGCCAATGAAATAAGGGTCCCTTCAAATAAAAGGTGGATAGTGACCCTAGGCAAAGTGACTTGCCTAAAGCAGGTGAGTAGCAGAGCCAGAAATAGAACCCAGGGCACCTGTTCAGTGGGTATTAGTCATGGGATCCCAGCCACCATGATACCCACCTGAGCAGGTGTTATCAGGGGCCCCACTAAGGGCAGAGCATCATGCAGCGATTAACACACCCATCCCAGCCTTAAGAAGCAGGCAGGGAAACAGAGGTATGGTGCCCCCATAACTGACAGCCTCGTTAGGGTCTGCGGGAAGCAAACCCGCTCCTGCGAACCCCAGCGCACCACGTCTCCCATCCATCCGCTGACCCAGCCAGAGCCCACTTAGCTTGGGACAGCTGCGAGCCGCCCTCTAGCAACGTGCCCCGCGAGCGCATGCGCAGTTTTCAAACGTAACCGCGAGCCGCCCGCACAAACGCCTGCGCACCAAGGTACGGTGGCCGGGCGGTAGCGGAGAGCCGACAGCGCCTGTGTGGATTGAGAGGTTCTGGGGAATGGGGGCGGGATGGCGCAGGCGCGCTCAGACTCCGGCCACCGGAGCGTAAACAAGGCGCTGGAAGGGATGAGGGGGCGGTCGGAGTCGAGCGAGGCCCGGAGCCGCTGAGGCTGAGCCCGCACCCCCAAGCTCCCCGCCGGCCGGGGGTCCCGCCGCTCAGGGAGGCGCCATGAACCTGGCCAGTCAGAGCGGGGAGGCCGGCTCCGGCCAGCTGCTCTTCGCCAACTTCAACCAGGACAACACGTAAGGGGGGGGGGGTGACGGAGCGGGCTGGGGGGCGGGGAGCAGCTCGGGGTGTAGCTGGCAGCGGCCGTGACCTGGGGAGGGCGGCCGCGGCGGGAGCCTGGGCTGGGTAAGGGGGCGGTGCAGCCTGTTTCTCGTCCCCGGGGGGGGCGTAGCCCGCCTTGCTCCGCTGCCCGCGGGGGTGTGCTTCCCCGCCCCCCCCCCAGCACCTCACCCGTTGGGAGGCTGTTGCTGGAGTGTGCCCTCTTCCTCGTCAGCCCTTGCTCCCCGCCCCCCCCAGGCTATTGCTGGAGGACGCCCCCTCCACAGCCCTCACTCCCAGCGGTGCTGGAGCTAGGAGTGCGGGGGGTGAAGTGGTTTCCATCTTATACTGGGTTTACAGTTTGGTTCAATGGCTCTCAGCACCTCCACTGTACAAAGTGTTCCAGCACCCAGCTCGCTCCCCATCCAACTCTTCTGCCCCATTGGATAGGATACTTGCCTTTTTTTGAGCCCCTCACTCACTCCCCCAGTTCGGATCAAGAAGGATGCACTTCTGTTTTCAGTTCCCCCGCTCTTAAGATAATGCTTCTGTAAGTGCTTTTGGTCCATAGACTGCAGTGCTTGTCAGAGCTGGGTCAGTATCATTTTCATTTTATAGCTGAGGAAACTGAGGCACGGAGAGGTTAAATGACTTTGTTGTGGTTATGCAGTAAATCTGTGGCAGGTGCAGGCATAAGACCCAGTTTGTCATATGCAATCTTGAAGGGTAACATACAAGTAGGGATGTTTAGCAAGCTCTCCCTCTTAACGCCACAAAGTTTGCCAGGTCTGTGATGTGGTTACCCTCACGTGCATCCGACGAAGTGGGCATTCACCCGCGAAAACTTATGCGCCAATACATCTGTTAGTCTTAAAGGTGCCACAGGAGACTCTGTTGCTTTTTACAGATCCAGACTAAAACGGCTACCCCTCTGATACTTCTTTTAGTTGTTATCCTTGAGATGTGCTCCTCCCTTTGGGTCTCCCTTGGATATCTCCCTTGTTCACTTTCTGGTGCCCATTCTCTAGGAGAAGGTAGTGTTTTGGGTAGACTGTGGGATGGGACCCTAAGGAGTTAGTGAGGCTTAGGTTTGCAACTCATTGTGGTTGTATTTTCAGGTAACTTTCTCTTAACCCTGTCTCTGTGGTGTTGAAATAATGTACAATAACTTTCAGAGATACTTCATTAGCAGATGCTCCCTTCAGTGTCTTGTTTTTCTCAAAGTGCATGGGCACCCTCCTTTCGTAAAGAACAACATGCTCCTTAAAAATGTCACTTATTTCTCTTGTGTTTTGGCTTCTAGCGGGTGGTAATACACTCCACATCACACTTATCTCCCGAATTATATGTCCATTGTAACATAATGTTTTAGCTTTGTGTATGCGTCTCAGTCTCCTTAGCTGTGAAATACTGTTTTGGATGCATAATATAAATCCACAGAAAGTGGTGGTTGATGTGGTGGGGAGAAAAAATCCATACATATCAAAGAATAACATTGGAAAGTCTGACAGAAGTTTAATACTTTCCATTTAAATATGGGTAACAAGAGAAAGTAGAGGTGATATGAATTATGTAAAGGAGGATTGCGCTGTTGTAAATGGTTAAGAGATTAGATTTATGGGGGAATAACCAAAGGGAAATCTGGCATTGAGGGGAGTTCATCTTGGGAAGTAAGAGGAAAGGATCTGGGGTTGGGAGTATGAGAAGCTATTTTTTTAATGACTTGTTCTTTGGTAGATCTACAAATGAACAGTAAGAAATCAAATCTCTTTTTTCCTTGCAGCAGCCTCAAGTCTCTTGATCCCTTTTCAGCACGTATTGCTAAGTGTAGAAAACCCACTGAGATTGTGAAAGCAGTGGCGATTCTCTGTGGTGGCTTTATAAAATGAATGGAAATACTACTACATCCATATCCTCTGAAAGAGTAGGATATACTGTGAACTTGGTTGTTGTACTTGCATTGAGAATAGTGCAGGGAAACAATACAAATAGACTTGGAACAAGGGATTTATGGGGAGGGTATCTAATAATATGAAGGAAAAATAGCCTCGAGCATGTTGTAAGTAAATCATAAACTTTCTGTTGTATGTTGTTTCAAACTAAATGTGTTTCTGCAGCTTCTTTTGGGACATCATATTGTGTACCTTATTCAGCTCGGCATGCACTTGAGTGTACAGAGTATGCACATTTTTTGTTTGATACTAAGTACACAACTTTTTCTACCAGTCACTAGGTAAATCAAGTCAAAGGATAATAAACTAGAAATGATTTCTTCACCTCTTTCTATCACCATTTTAAAGGACTAGTATCTAACTTTTTTGAAGTTAAAATATGCTGTCCAAGTTGACAAGCCTAAAAACTTTACTCTTTAATTAGGAAGCAGATCTATTGATAGCTGGCCCAACTTGAAGTGGATATATAAAAATAAACATCCTCAGTATATAAAACAGCAGATCTTAAAGGCTTCTGTTGAAAAAGCAATTCCCTTATGAAATGTTGATCCAGTGTGTCATAAGAGATCTAGTAGCCAGGATGTGTTTTAAGTCTAAAGTTATAAATATTAAGTAAATAGATTTGTTTAAAATTGAATGAAGGTATTGGAAATTTACTGCAACACTCAGTTAACTTGTATTTTAGTGTTTGCATATAAAATCCAGAAGTTAAGATTTTGAATTTAATACAGTTCCAAATTTCTGTGGAAAAGAATGATCTGACAGGTAGAAGAAGATGGGAAAGAGCTGTCCTTAGGGGGACAATTAATTGTTTCATTATGTAGGCGGCAAATACAAGCATACCTTACTGTAGGTGCACTTGGTACATACTTACTGAAGTTGGAATGTTGGAACTTCAAAGAATACTGCCAATACACAAGTTGCTGTAGTGTTACATAGGGTTTTTCAGTTTAAGGAAACATAGTTCCAGGATGTAATCAAGCAGGTAGGTATCCTGCTTTTCATTGTCTTTCTTAGAAAATAGCATTTTAAAAGTACTTTCACAGGTGCCTTGTGTAGTGACACAGTACCTTCTAGTGATTTAGGCACAATTCACAAAGATTTTACTTGCCTTTTTATCAGAAAATGAGCACATGGCTTTAGTTTTATTCAACACCCAAAGTCTGTCTTGGATTGGGAATGTTTTGGTGCTGGAATTTGGGATTTTTGCCTAAAAACTACCCATGCACACCTTTGATGCTCTAATGAGAAGAATTCTTTCTCCTGCTTCCTTTTGGGATAGTTTTCACTGAATGTGTCAATTTCCCTTTTAGATCTACTATTGCATAAATCAGCATGACTTGGTATTCTCTGATTAGGAAAGACTGGCACAGGTTGGAGGGGGCTGTATATCAGGATTCTGGTGCATTAGCACTGCTACGTAATGGAAGCTTGCAGGCAATCTGAGTGCTGTATAACATAACCTATCCCAAAATATAAAATCTTAAATATGTAGGTTCAGAAGGGAGTGTTTGTGCTTGTTTTTGAACAGATTAATACATTCCTTTTGTGGTTTTAAGTTTTTTATATGAATTTCCACAGGGTATGAATTTTTACATGAAAATTTAAGGTTAGTTACAGTGTGTAATCTTGTAATTAAAGTGTAATTTACATGCAGTGACAAAATTTGGTGAAACTGTCTGGAAATGATGCTTTGCAGTAGCTTAATTTGAGGCCTCTGCTATTTCAAATCTGTACTAGAAAGCCAAGACTTCACATTAGACTGCCTGTGAAATTTGTTGTTTTTTTTAAAACTAGCTGAATAATAATGCCAATTTTTTTTCTAAAATTGTTGCGCTTAATTGTAATTCTTGTTTTTAAAATAAATTCCTCCATTTGGACAAACAATTATGCCAACATTTATCTAGGTTTGGGGGAAAAAAAATTTCCAGGTAAGAAATAAAGTCCTGAGGAAGGATTTATAATGAAAATGTTGACATAACTTTAATTATAGTTTTTCACTCTATGCATCTGAAGAAGTAAGCTGCAGCCCACGAAAGCTTATGCTTAAATAAATTTGTTAGTCTCTAAGGTGCCACAAGTACTCCTGTTTTTTTTTTTTTTTAATTATAGTGGTACTGACAGGCACCATCAAAATATTTTTCATCCCTAATCTCATTACTATACACTGAATCACGTTAACCAATTATCAGTCTATAAATTTAATCTATCCTGGTGTCTTGTTAGCTCTCTCTTTTTGCCTTAACCTCCCTTAATTCTATATTCGTAGCAAAAGCTTACACTTTTGAAATTATAGCATGCTCCAATTTGCTGATGCTCTAGGTAAACAAAAGTTGTCCTATAATATATTTGCTTCTCCATACTTGTTGGGAATCTCCTCCCTCGGCTTTCAGAACACTTGCATTCCTGCCTGTATACTTGCAGGGAACACTGTGCATTCACCTCTTTGTCCTCTATTTCCCTCTGTTTGAGCTCTCTTTTCTGTCTTGCGGGATCACACATTATAGTAACTTTCCTTCTGGTCAAAGAGGGTTGAAGGCCAGAAGGAAAATTGGGGGGTGGTGGGGTAGAGGTATTTTCTTCAGACCCCATTGGTATCTCCTTAATGTCATCAGGAGCAGACATGAGAGAGGAAGTCACATGTCGAACACTTCCTGATTCTGCTGTCCTGGGAGAGTAGGCAATTAAAAGGGGTACTCTTGATCGTCTGAAATTCTAATTAGAAGAGCTGGTCCTCTGCTTTGTGTTCAGAATTCAATTTTTGATCTGTCTCAACTTCCTCCATTCTACTGCTCAGTATAACGCTACGGAATTACAATAGGGAAGTGAATAATTTGATTTGAAACCCAAATCCAGCCTTTCTGAAAGTATTTGATCTTTTATACTCACTGTCTAAGCAAACATCAATTGCTGTTACAATCACACATTTAACTATACAAACACATTTCAGTATACAAACTTGCCATTGCATATTAAAGGTAATCTGCACATTTAAATAACTTTGTCCTTATTTTGCTGCTTTATGATGTATAAAGAGAGCCTGAAAGGATTTTTTAAAAACATTACGAATATCAAGAATGTCTATTCTGGTCTTCCATGGTTTTGCTGCAGGATCTATCAAATGTCTTGGAGTCCGTGTATCATAAACTCTCATCTTAATTAAAGGGTGATGGTCTTGACTATTTATCAGATATCTCTGTAAAATGCTTATTGGTCACTAAAGCTAAACTGGTGTTAATTTGTTTTAAAACAGTTATGACTAAAAATCTTTCCTCAATTGACAAACTTTCATTTCTTGACTCTTTCTTTGGATGTCATTTCACTAGTTCTTCTTTCATCATAAGCCTTGTCTATATTAAGGAATTCTCTTCCAGAAATTCAAACTGGTTTTAAAACTGATCGGGGCACTAGTGTAGATCAGGCTGTAGTATTAGGAAACAAGTATTTAGTAGTATTTAACTAAACAAGTTATTAACATATAGTTCTGGCTGCTGGAACCTTTTCTATGCTGCAACTGGTTAGACTTTGGGGGAAAATTTACCCTGGGATAATGTCTTCTGAGCTAGACAGGACCTGAATTTCTAATGTAAAAAAGCAAGGAAGAGAACATATTTATAAAAAAAAGAGCCCAAAGAGAACTCTTTAAGGCCTTCCTTATTTGTAGTGTAGAAGCAAGAGAGGACACAAGTCAATTGCTTAGCCCTTTGCTGATCACCTATGACAGTAGTTCTCAAACTAGGGCTGCCGCTTGTTCAGGGAAAGCCCCTGGTGGGCCGGGCCGGTTTGTTTACCTGCCACGTCCACAGGTCCGGCCGATCATGGCTCCCACTGTTCGCCGCTCCAGGCCAATGGGGGCTGCAGGAAGGGTGGCCAGCATGTCCCTCGGCCCACACCACTTCCTGCAGCCCCCATTGGCCTCGAGCGACAAACCGCAGCCAGTGGGAGCCACGATTGGCCGAACCTGTGCACATGACAGATAAACAAACTGGCCCGGCCTGCCAGGGGCTTTCCCTGAACAAGCGGCGGCCCTAGTTTGAAAACCACTGACCTATACAATATATATACACCCAGAAATAATTAAAAGTAATTATCACTGAGGATGGGGCACCTGTTGTGAATGACAATCTTGAAATTAGCGAGAAAATGAGGAAGGAAAGGATGCTGCATCACAAAATGTACTCTGTTCCTTTGACAAATGTAATTGTAGTAATTTATGAGCATACATAGTACACTAGTAAAAAAGCTGCATTTTGTAAAAGTAATGAACTCTTTGCTCATACTATACAATTGTCTTTGAGAAGTGAGGAGAGAGTGCTGTATGTGTGCAAATTACGGAGTAGACTAGTGTACAGTATGTACATAATTTATTATTAATAACTTGAAAAAATAGAATATATGTGAAGAAATTCTAATGGAGGACACTTATACCAAGTTAGGATATATGAAAAACACCTACAACATGAAGCATAATGTGTAAGAGAATTTTAACATATTAAAATCAATAACTGCTTTAAAAAACCTCTCAATTTCACACTAACTTGGGAATATTGGCAATAATGAAGGGACATAACGCTTAAACCATAAACTAAATTCCCGCTCTCCTGTACCCTCTTTTTGGCAGCTGCTGCTCATGTGAGCACCAGCATAATGGATTATTGATCCTATACCCTTCCACATAGTTACATTATTTTATTCGGAAATTGGGGGAATCCTACTCTTTGCTTGGCAAAATGATTAGTCTTCACCATGGGATGGGATCATTTAGACAGAGATTTCTGGTGTTTGAGGGCTTGTCTACCTGGGGAAGTTATACCAGTATGAGGCAGGGTGTGAATTTAAACCAGTAGAATTATACCACTGAAATTCCTTGTGCAGACATTCTTATTCCAGTACACGAGCGCCTTATTCTTTGTTTCATCACTTTGGAAGTGGTTTAAGCTAAGCTGAAAAAGTCATTCATATTCCTGAATAAGAGGGTATGCCTACATTGCAAAAAAACAACACATCCCCTGTGGCAGCGAGTCTCAGAGTCCAGGTCAGCTGATTTGGCTTGCACTGTGGGGATAAAAATAGCAGTGCAGAAATTCAGGTTGGAGACCAGGTTCGAAGATCCTTCTTCCTTTACCAGGATTTAGAGCTCAGTCTCCAGCCCAAGCCCAGACAGCTACACTGCTATGTTTAGCCCCGTAGCTTGAGCCTGAGTCAGTTGACCCAGGCTCCGAGACTCGCTGCCTTGAGTGGTTTTTTGCTGTGTAGATGTACCCAGAGCATCCACACAGGGAGTTATACCAGACTTACTCGTGAAACTTTCCCATGTAGACAAGCCTTTAGTGACTTTTCCTGCAAACTGTGGACCCAGAAAGATACAATAAGACAGTTTTCTGCTCCAGGCCCCCACCTGGTGATGGGAGGACAGCTCTATGGTTTCCTTCTTCTGGCTCTGACTTTTGTTTTTGTTTGTTTTTTGTTCTAACAATTTTACCACTCAGTATGTTGCCTACCCACAAATTTCAGTTGAGCTCCCTTAACCATGACGTCCTTGAAATGTGTCAGTTTGGGAAGGTGGGTCATTGTTTTTTTTTTTTTTTTTTTTTGGTCTACTTCCTTACAGGGTGGATTTGATTTAAATCACTACTCCGGAAGACTTGATTTAATCATGGATTTCTACATAAAAGTGTATTCTTGTTGGTCGTTATAATCTTAATACATATTCTTCACAACTCAGAGATAGGTTTCTTTTTTTTAGAAAGTAAAATGTATAGTGTGTAAAGTGATTTATTTTGAAAACTTTTCAGATTAGTTTTACAGCTATATCAGAAAATGAATGATTGTTTGGTTATTTCATTTACCAAAAGTAATTGAAGCAGATATTTATGAAGTCATTGGGAGGTGAACTATCTCCAATTCAACAGGTTAATCAATAGTATTTGGAGGATTTTCTTGCCATGCTAGGAGGAGAACATCACCAGATAGCCATTTAAATTGTTTTATTTAACTAAAACAACAATGTGTTATATTCTGGATTTTTTTCTTCAACAGCAAACATAATATTTTAACAAAACAAGCATATGAATTTTTGAATTTAGTTGAATATTCAAGTTTTTAAAATCAGGTTTGTTTTTGTTAAAATTGTTTAACTAAAATAGTTAAATGAAATATTAAAAAAAAATTAAATTGACTATTTCAGTGAGGTCAACATGAGAAATTTAAAATATCGGCTTCTGCAGCTAACTCAGTCGTCTTCATTCATTTTCCTGTTTGTTGATAATCTGGAAAAGAAAAACAAGCTTTCCTGCTGTTTCGGGTCCCCAAATAATTTCTCAATTTGGAATGAATTAGTCTAAAGGAAGAAAATATTATTTCTACACAGGCAGAAGAAGCTACTGCTGTTAAAAGTGAGATTATCACTTCAACAGTCTCTGAATCCAAGTGCTTAAGTGACTTCCACCAGTTCACTGTTGTGACTTTCTTTAAAACATCATTAGCAAACATATATTTCTTGAATGGTTCTTATTCCCAAACTGGGTCTCTTTTACGGCCTGCTGCCGTTATAGGTTTTCCCTGCTAGTGAGAGGGTGGTCTGGTAGATCTCAAATCAATGAAGGCTACACTCAGAAAGACTTCTGGAATATGCTTCTCAGTTTCACTTTTGTTTCTACTGTCTGTCCCTCCCGTCTCACATTTATCTCCAGACTTCTCCTTGTCCAGATCTATTCCACCCCCAACAACCTTCTATTCATTGAACTTTTTGAAACTTTGCACTTTTAGAGAGAGGTAAGGGATTGACTGTGTACACAAATTTGCAGAGGGACAATAGGGTTGAGGTCTGTTATTTCTTGCCTCTATATTTATTTATTTTAAAAAAATTGCTGTTAACAAGCATGTTATCTCTGGAGACACAAACCCACAGTTTGTGAACTGCAAAACTAAGCATTTCTGATGGAATCTTCTAGACTGAGCACTGAGTCATATTTGTTAGATAGAAAGATTAACCTAAATAATCTATACAGAAGCCCCTGGAACCCCATAAAATTGGGTCGCTAATCCATGAACTATTGAAACTCAGGGTACATCCAGACAACCCACTGTATCGGCGGGTAGCAATCGATTTATCGGGGGATCGATATATCGATCCCTGAACACGCTCCCCGTTGACTTCGGAACTCCACCGGAGTGAACGATGGAAGCGGAGTCGATGGGGGAACCGCGGCCATTGATCCTGCGCCGTGAGGACGGGAGGTAAATCGGAATAAGATACCTCGACTTCAGCTATGGTATTTCCGTAGCTGAAGTTGTATATCTTACATCGAAACCCCCCCCTCCCCCCCCGCCCCAAGTGTAGACCAGGCCTCATTTACAAAACTTTTTTCTTAAACATTACATGAATATATTGCCTCATACTATAGAATTAGAATTTATAATCCCTATTCCATGACGAGATATCTGAGCTATAATGTATCTTTATCTTTAGATGGGTTTTTTCTTCAAAAAGCATTTTATCAAAAAAATCCATTTTTTTTTTTTTAAATCATTGATTTTTATCCATCCTGCTTCCTTAGCATTTAAAGCCTTTTTTTTTTTAAAGGGAGCAGGAGCGACAGGTAATCCAGATGACAACAAACTAGAACTACCTTTTCTGGTGTGTGTGGACCTGTCAATGGAATGGTGATACAACCATCTGCTATAGTGCCCATTTAAGATGTATAAATATAATACAGAAAGTTATGAGGTGTTGCATACGAAATATGAGATACTTCTCTATAAACTTGTTACTAGGAAGCAACAAACTGCCCATGAGGGAAATCATACTGGGTCCTTGTAACTCTGCTTCGTGACTCCATTTATTTGAAGCCAGTTACATGTTTGTGTGCTTTCATGAAGTGAGATTTGTATTGCCTTTCTATATCAAATGACTGTATCCTGTCTCTCTAGTTTAAGGGAAATTCTTGGTGTCTGACACAGCTGAAGAATTGAACTCATTGCATTCCTGATTTACAATCTTAGATGCTTTCATGGAATCCAGATAAACATTCACTGGACCCATCCTTATAAAGGTTAAAGAAATCCCATACATTTATTGGATGCAATCTGCTCTTTGGCCAACATGTTTTCAATGTTGTCAAAAGTAAATTTAGTGTGTTTTGTGGGTGTTTTCATAGAACAATAGCAACAAAAAGAAATTAAACTTTTTATACTCTCCTCGTATCTGTATTAAAGGTATCTCACTTAATAAGAATGTTATTGATTCTGAAGAGAGTTACTATTGCTGCCTCTCCCAGACATCTTAAATACAAAACTGTTAAAGGTGTTGGTAGTGACAGTTTTTTGGCAGTTGCATTTTTTTGGTTTTGTTAAAATCCTTTAAAGTAGGAAAGCATGTTTTCTTAACTGAAATTACATCACTTACACTGCAAGTTTAAATTTCTAGGAAGATGGATTTAAATTTGTTTAATAGTTTGAGAGCTCAGAGGAATTAAAAATGGCTCCTATTGAAACTTCAGGGCTGAAGTCTAACTTTTTTTGGAACCCTTGTAACTTAAATACAGCTCACTTTTGAAGTCAGGAAAGGAAAGCATAACGAGAGCAAGGGCTTGTCTACACTACCGCCTGGGGTCGATCTAAGATACGCAACTTCAGCTACGTGAATAGCATAGCTGAAGTTGATGTACTTAGATCTACTTACCGCGGTGTCTATGCTAGACGCAATAAATCGACCCCCGCTGTATCCATCGGTGCCCGCCAATCCGGCGGGCAGTGTAGACAAGCCCCAAGAGACATAGTAAGTTGCCTTTAAAAGAATATCAATGAGAAAGTTAATTGTTAATGTTTTACAATTAAATATAGTGTACTGTATTCATTTAAATTTCAAGGGCCTGCAAGCTTAGAGTGATGGTGACACAGGTATTGTTCACCTTGGCTAATAGGCTTTAGTCTTCGGGTTTATAGTTGAGTGACTTTTTCAAGCCTTGGTGATAAATCTGTTGAAAGAGTTTGTATGGCTTGTGGGTCAGAGTTCAGGTTGCTGGAATGTACAAACTGAATTTCCACATGTTCACATTGTTAATGAAATGTATGAACTATAAGAGTAGTAGGATATTTATGTAAAATGGTGATTTAAAAACTGATCTGAAAAGGGAGACAAATTGTGCATGTCATCTTTTGCTGTTTTATGATGTATAAGAAGATCTGAAAGATGAGCCGTTAAAGGTTTTTCTGCTGTGGCTTCTTTATATTAAAAATTCAAGTCCTATTCTTGAAGACTCGGGAAAATTAATGCAATGGCATTATGAGCTAAGAGTGCAAACTGAGCGGAGGGAGGGAGAAGGGCTTAAGTCAAATTGTTTAAAACTTTTTGTTCCGTTCTTAACATCTGTTTAACATCAGTGGCTAGCATTTTGGAGAAAGAAACCCAGTATTTAAAGATACAGAATGGTACGGATGTTGAAATATTGAAAGCTAACAACTCGGAGACTCTCAAAGAGTCCTTTAGCCAAACCAGAATTGACATTCCATAACTTCTCAGGTGAAAAACTGGCAGAAACTTTGTAGGAAAAGATCTTGTATGTTGTCAAGAAGCAAAAAATGAGCCCAAGCTTTATTTTAAAAAAAACCCTTTGCAGGCCCTCTTTAATGGTGGTGTTGTAATTATGTATTTTTCCACTGGGTTACATTGCTTAAGCAACCTTAACTCTAAATTAAAGCTTTTTGTTTGGGGTACAGAATGGGGTGAAGAAATCACTAGTGTGATTGCTTCAGGTTGCAGGCTTAAATTAGGCTGCTGTGTGCCCTGTTAAAAATGTGAAACATGATTTCCCATTTGGGGCAAATGCTGAAACGATCTGGTTTTCTCTTTGTTGAGAGAACCTGAGTATTCAGTGCCTCCTGTTAATTTTTCTGTCAAGCTTTTTAACTATCGTTCCTGTTGAGCTGATCACAAAATGAGAGTTTTGAAACGTGCTATTTTCTAGTCTATTGACAGTCTATTCAGTTTCTGTTCCTAATGAACTAATCTGATGTCTCTTTGCAGGTCCCTAGCTGTTGGCAGTAAGTCAGGTTACAAATTCTTCTCCCTTTCATCTGTGGACAAACTGGAACAGATCTATGAATGCAGTAAGTGTCCTTTTCTATTTTTGGGGGGAGGGGCGCGGGGGGGACTTTTTTAGAGTGGTTGGCAGATTAAGCCAGGTCTCACTGTTTTTCTAAAGGCTGACTGAAAGTCGTGGCTGGGGCTTTAGTTAATTTTATCGTGAAATATCACATGCACATGAAAGAAACAGTTGGACTGCTAAGAGGTTTTATATATATATATTTGCAGACATAGGTGGCATACTGTGAAATCTGGTAAGTCACCAAAGGAAGGGGTGTTTTCTGGCCACCATAATCTGTTACTGCATAAAGTGATGTGACTTATGTGGAAAAGATCTCATGGGGTCTTAATTTTTCCTGGCCATTAGGACAGGTGACCACAGTTAGCATAGCCTTTACTCTATTTAATTAAAAAAAAAAAAGGCTAATTATGGCATTGTTTTGCATCCCAGTTGCTTTGTTACAGGGACAAGTTGTAAAAAGAGAATACTTCAAGGTCTTGCTGCTTAATAGCTTCTGCTTTCCTCACCAAAACCAATGAAATGTCTGCAGCCTTCCTGTCCCCTTCTCTTCACCCCCATCCTATTCCAACAGACTGAAGCTGAATTGACTATTTTAATAAAGGGTACATTTCTAAGCTCGACTCATTTGAGATACCACTCATGCTCGACTATAGACAGAGATTTTCATAACACGAACATTCTTGCACTGTAGGCAGTGACGTCAGCTGATAATGTTAACATCTAAATTAGCAATAGAGTTCAGAGTTAACATACCATTAAGACAAAAAGTTAATACTTATTCATTTTTATTCCCGTATCACCTAGAGACATCAGTGGAGATGGGTTCTGGATTGGATCCGTGTTCACCAGGGGATTGGATCTGTGTTCACCAGGAGTTGGTGGGAGGAAGGAGGGGGGATGGTTAATTTCTCCTTGTTTTAAGATCCAAGGGGTTTGGATCTGTGTTCACCAGGGAATTGGTGAAAGGTTTTCTCAGGGCTTCCCAGGGTGGGAATCTAGAATTGGGAAATGGTGGCAGCGGAACCAGAGCTAAGCTGGTAGTTAAGCTTAGAAGTTTTCATGCAGGCCCCTACATTTGTACCCTAAAGTTCAAAGTGGGGATCCAGCCTTGACAGGTGGGCTCTGTACAAATGCGTAATAAGATAGTCACTTCCCCCAAAAGTTCACAATCTGAATAGACAAGACAGACCAAGGATGCAGGAAACAGAGGCACAGAGATATGCCTCAGGTCACATAGTCGATCCCTGGCAGAACTCCCACAGAACCTAGATCCATAGGCTCTGGGGATGGAGCACCCATGGAAAAAAAACATAGTGGGTGCTCAACACTCACTGGCAGCCCCCTGGATCAGCTTCTCCCCCTCCTTCCCAGCCCTCCCGCCTGCTGGTGGGGCCACAATCAGCTCGTCCCCCTCCCTCCCAGTGCCACCCGCCCGCCACGATCAGCTGTTCAGCGGTGTGCAGGAGGTGCTGGCGGGGGAGGGAGAGGCGGAGCAGGAGCAGGAAGAGGCGGTTTGGGGGAAGGGGAGGAGTGAGTGCAGGGCCTGGGGTGGAGCAGAGCTCCAGCACCCTTGGGGAAATCACAAAGTCGGCAACCAGTGCAACTAGATCTCCTGACTCCTAGCACACTGGCCTACTCAGTGGACCACAGTGCTTCTCAGCACATTTTGGGATTGTTTTAGACTGTCTACATTAGTTGATTCTCTGTTCACATTTTGAAAGCTTTCTTTGTGAGTATAAAGATCTACCTTGCACTCCATGCTTTAGCAGCTTTTTTTAAAATAAAAAATGATAGCTTGGTGAGCTGCTGTGAGCTAGCCTGCCTTGACCTCCACCCACGGAGCATGCAATTCCTGCAATAGAGAAGTAAAGAATAAATCAGGATATTTTCATTGTGTATGTATAATTACTTGCTAAATAACTGGAGGGAAAATAATTAATGACTTGGCAACAGATTTAACAAAATGTTAATTTTACTTATACATAGTGACACCCTATGCACAGGGTAGCTTAACCCTGCAGAAATGCATTTTAGGGTTTCTCTGGTGTAGAAGTTAGAGCCAGTTTTGACTCTGGTCCTAAATGGTTGTGTCCATGCTGTACTATTCATATCCTCTATTGGTACCTCTTGTATTTTTCTACTGTAGAATTAAACTGTGCAAACTCTTAAGTAGATCACTAAAGCTATGTCTACACTAGAGACCTTTCATTAGCACAGCTGTAGGTCTCCCGAGTAGCCGCTCTGCCAACTGGAGAGAGCTCTCTCGTCAGCATAATTAAACCACCCCCAATGAGCAGCAGTAGCTATGTCGGTAGGAGAGCATCTCCTGCCAACATAGCGCTGCCCACACCAGCGCTTCTGTTGTTATAACTTATGACAGGGGTGTGGGGGGGTTTTCATACTCCTGACCAACAAAAGTGATAGTGTAGACATAGCCTAAATGAAGTACATACTTCGCCTCTTGAGTAGTGCATCTGGTGGTTAGAGGAGGGGAACTGGGAGTCTGGCTCCCACCACAGACTTGTGCTGTGACTTTATGTAAGTCACAACCTCTGTAGCTCTGTTCACCCCTCCAAATACCAGAGATGTTAGGCTTCGTGAATGCTTGTAATGTGCTTTGATGTTCTTGGATGAAAGACGCGATAGAAATACAGATGATTAAAATCCTAGATGGTTCTAACCAACTCTTGTCTTAGATGTTACATACTGTAGTGATGATGCTGTAATCCTACTACGGATGCCTTTTTTCATCACACTTCTCCCCCTCCCCTTCGCCATTTACATACTGTTCTGCCTGTTGTTCCTATGTTATCAAACAGATTTTGTGACCCAAAGTAATTAGCTAATTTGTTTTTACAGTATTTGATTCAAAGTTTGTATTTCTTGTAAAAATTTTGAACATCATGCTAAAGTGCTTTGTATCTGATTTGTGTTCTGGGCCTGTAATTTTTTTAAGGTAAGAGAAAGTAACAAGGACTAGAAAAGGTTAAAAGGGTGGATGGGATTAACTGCTTCAGTACTGAGCCGTCAACCTAGTGCATCTAAAATACTGCTAATCTAGTTCAGCCAGACATATCTTGTACTGTATAGCCTGACAGTTATTTGACTAGAGGTTCAGTAGCACGCCTGTGTGACTTGGCATCATTGAAGGGATTATATCACTTGTGAGAAGAAGTGCAAAGGAATATAGACTAGGAACTGAGGTTCACCCTGGGTATTTGAAGTGCTTACCTACATTAAAGCCAATCACAAAATCTTTCTTTCTATATAGATAACCATCTGTTCAGGATTCTCACTCCAGTCTCTTAGCTCTTTACTGTGAGACTGAAGGAATTGCCCTAGCTCTTAATGTTTTTTTGACCATTTGAGAGCACACAGAGTGGGGTAATGTGTGAAGTGGTCCCCTTAATGGTTGTTGCATCTGCCGTCTGCCAGAAGTTCCGGTCATTTCCTTCTTGACCGCGATCACTTGTACTCTTTCCGTTAAGCCCCACATCAGTTCTGCAGGATGACACTTCCACATGTATCCTGGCCCCTGACAACACTTCTGGTGTTCTAAAAGTTCTTCAACCCCGCTTCCAGGCCTGGGGGAGTGGCAGGTCTGGTGGGAACCTCTCAGCCCCCCTCATTCCAGGTCTTGGGTTGCCAGGGGAGGGCGGGGGAAGGAGGAGCTGATTCATTTTTCACGAGAGGGGAGGAGGGAACAGTCATCCTGAGCAGCTAGGTTCTTTCTGTTCCTCCTCTTTCCTCTTGTAAAAATGGTGTATTTGCTATGAAGCATTCTGAATGCATGGCAGTACATCTGAAGACTGTAACTTGTACTGTCAGTTACTACTTGCACCAAACTGATCACATTAAGCAGTGACCTCTGTATTTTAAAGTCTAAATGCATCATTACCTCTCTAGATTTAATCATTTTTGAAATTGTGATAAACTGACATATTAAAATTATATATTAATAAATGATTGGTCTGACTTTTTTTTCTTTTCAAAAGTTGCCCATGTCAACCACATCAAGAAGGTTGAGATCCACTGCTTTAAACCATGACTGTGAAAACTTACTAGCCCAGGCACAAAAACTAAGTGCTAATTCTTCATGTGTTGAAAAATTAATCACCTGTTCCTCTGTTTTAATAATAATAATAATAATTAATAAAAAAAAACAGACACCACTACTTTGGCTCAGAAAAGGGGGTGAATAGAATTTTACAAGGCTGCTTTAAACAAACTATTTTGATGTTTCTCTCATACTTTGGATGGAAGCTTATTTCTGTGTAAACATGTTTGAACTGTTACAAGGCCATTAACAAGTTAAATACCACTCCTGATGCTCTTGTTAATCTGAAATTTTGATTAAAACTGAAGGATCCTTCATCTATTAAGGTTGCATTTAATAATGAAAAGTACTTGGTATAAACTCTTCCTTCAGCAGCTTTGGTATTGAGACTTTTTCTTGTAGTAGGGAGTGCATGCACATCTTACTCCGGGACCTCTTTAAATATTTCAGGTAAAAATTGAAAAAAAATTGCTAGATGAATTAGCTAAAAACTCACTCATACTGAACAGGTGTGTAGGGTATTGGATGTGTTCATATGCTAGACAGATTGGACGGATAAATATACTGGTAGTCTTTCAGGCAACTTTTGGCTTTGCTGATGAGAAGAGTATCAATTGCTTGACTGTACCAACGGATGCCTCTGAAGCCCTCAGAAATAGTTCTCTCAGGCAGTTTTCCTGTTTGGCAAGCATCAGCATTGCACTAATCCAAATATTGATTTTGAAATGGTAGATTTACAATAATGGATCAAGGCAGGAAGACTCAAGGAGCTTATCTTGACTGAGTCTATAATGGAACACCAGGCTTTTAGCAGATATTTATTTACAGCTCTAGAACTCCTGTAGGCATCTGATAAGTATCTGAACAGGAGAGTGCTTAACAGATTCATTTCTTCTTTCCACTTCAATATTAAATGCATATATACAGCCAACTGTCCTAGAAAATGCCACTATTGATCCAGCAGGGAGAAGGAGTCACTGCTCTTTGTGGCTCAGTGGATTATCCAGATGCTCAGTCCTCATGTCAGTTTTTACAGCTATTTGAGATCATGCCTGGTCAGTTTTCAGATGTGAGACCTCAGAAAAATGAAAGTGGCATGGGAAGAGCCGGTGGCCCTTATAGTTTCAGAACAACCAATTTACCAATTGCCTTGTGTACGATAGTTTTTCTGTCTGCATGCAGATGTGTGCATAAATTCCAGGTTACTTGGCATCATAAAGCTTTTCACACACACACAGGGGTACTTAATTTATCTAGTATTTATCTTGGCAGTCACCTGTTCATTTCACTATACATCACACAATGTAAGATTCTTTCCTTTTATGAGGTTTTGATGCAACCATTCAGTATCCTATTAATAATGTCTACACAAATAACAAGTAAACCCATTTTAAAAATACCCTCACATTTTACAAACATGTAAAATACTATGGCATCTGAAGAAGGGGCTTTGTAAATCAGAATTCAGTGTGTAGGGTTCTGTTCGCAAATTAAGATTATAGTCTGTTCTCACTTCTTGTGGATTGGCTTCAGACTTTTTGTGGTCTGTAGGGTACTTTTTCTCTAACATGGAATTTCTTACTTCCCTTTCCCTTTTGTAACTCCTTAGCCGACACAGAAGATGTGTGCATCGTGGAGAGGCTGTTCTCCAGTAGCTTGGTGGCCATAGTTAGCCTTAAAGCCCCACGCAAGCTGAAAGTCTGCCACTTTAAGAAGGGGACTGAGATTTGCAACTACAGCTATTCCAATACAATCCTGGCTGTCAAACTAAATAGACAGGTAAGTAGTAATATTTGGATTTAGAAATGTCTCTTGACAGGCTGGGGGTATGGCTCCTGCCAAGTACTATTTCCCTCTGGTGCCAAAAAATAGTTTGAAACTGCTAATGTTAACTTTCCTGCGTCTACCCTGGAAGGGTATAGGCAATTAACCTCTTCATTTGTGTGAAAGTCTGTTGAGTATGAACGTTGTCATAAAACATCCCCCAGAACATCAGTTTTCAATAACTGATTCAAGAACTACATAAGAGTTCCTTAAACTTAATGCTTTCTATATGGGAAATACTGTGGAAGTTGTTGAGTCTTTTTGTAGGGTTGAGGGCTGTATTAGTTAGACAATATACCTTAAATCCCAGGGTGTGCAAGTAACCCAGTTGTTGGGTATTGCTGAGAATAAGCATATATCTACGCTACAGAGACTCTACCGGCATAGATCATAGTGTAGATGCATACTACACCAACGGGGGGCGGGGTTATGTCTGTGTAGGAACAACCAACTCCCTGAATTTAGGCTAGGTCTACACTGGGGGGGAGGGGAGAAATTGATTTAAGATACGCAAATAGCGTAGCTGAATTCGACGTATCCTATTTGACTTACCCTGCTGTGAGGACGGCGGCAAATTGACCGCAGCGGCTCCCCCGTCGACAGCGCTTACTCCTCCTGACAAGGTGGGAGTACGCGCGTCAATTCGGGGAACGATTTTATCCGTCTAGATGAGATGCAATAAATTGATCCCTGAGAGAGCGATTTCTACCCGCCGATCCGGGTGGGTAGTGTAGACTAGCCCTTAGGTACCTATATCAGAAGGAAGCCGCCTTCTGTCAACATAGCTGCATCTATGCTAGGGGTTATGTTGCTATAGTTAAGTCAGTTAGGGTATGGGGTTTTTACACCCTTAGCTGATGGAGCTATGCCCCTATAAGTTTTCAGTATAGGACAGTCTTATAAAGAGGTGTAGATTGTCTCAGCTTAATGTTAATTCTTCCCATCAACTCAGAAATGACTAGCACTGAATTGGGCAAGGACTTTCTGCCTTTGTGTTTGAAAATTGCCTAATATGTTTTGGACACAGCTTGTGGTAATCTGTAAGAAATTGTACAAATTCCTTTTAATATATTTAATTTTGTCTTTATTTTCCTCTCCCCTTTCTCTAGAGGCTGATAGTATGCCTAGAAGAGTCTCTGTACATACATAACATACGAGACATGAAGGTGCTGCATACAATCAGGGAGACGCCCCCCAACCCTGCTGGTGAATATCTATCTAGGGGCTCAGTTAATTTAAGAAATGCAAGGAATGTAAAGTCTCTTTCATTGTGTGCGACTCTGTTTCTTATAGGAAATTGTGTAGAGCTCTCAATAGAATCTTTATTCCCACTTGACAGTGGGAGTTAGCTGCTAAACCCTGAAGTATATTCAGATTCAATGGGTGCTGAACTTGCACCATGACACGAAGGGAATTTTTGAGAATTTCTTTGAATTCATACCATCACAAATTAAAAAAAAAATCTCTGCCATCCTATGTGAAACTTTTTTTTTCAGTACCTTATTTTCCTGATCAGGTGAAAAATTTCCTAGGGATATTAGTCAGACCTGATCATAATTGAACAGTGAAAAAACCATAATGAGCAGGATGTCACCGGAATTTGCATTGCAACACTGCAAAATGCATCTGTAGGGATAATGTTTTAGGTATTGCTAACTGTGAACCCAGGAAATTATTGGCTCTTCATCAGTTTCTATCCCTTTCGAATTACTATTTCAGTCTTAAAATGATAGATCAGTTTTTTAAATTGGTGGCTGTTGGCCTCAAGATTGTCCAGCCCCCATCCCATTTAAGTTCCTTCTGAGAACACCAGCTTTGAGTTAAATTTTGATATTTTGTAACTTGATCTGAATATAGAACTAAACCTCTGATGGGTAAGTTTTGGCCTCTGCCTCTCTAATCCTTTTTTGCTTATCCTTCATAGGCTTGTGCGCCTTGTCAATAAACAATGACAATTGCTATCTGGCCTACCCAGGAAGTGCGGCCATCGGAGAGGTGCAAGTCTTTGACACCATCAATCTGGTGAGAGTCCTTGTCAGTACTACTGGCACTTTAAAGATGTACTTTTTTTTTTGAGACTTGGCTTAATAAGCTCAAAGAGGAGTTAATGGAAATCAAATAACTTGAGATCATTATTGTGGAAGGAGGTCTCTACTGTAGTTGGTCTGTTACTGAAACTGGGCAGAAGACAGTGGAACACAGTAAAGGGGCAATACTACATTTGATTAATGGGTAGTGTTGAGCATTATAGATACAAAATAAACAGGATTGAAATAGTTTTTCCTAGGGCTGTCAATCACAATTTGTTTTGCGTTAAGCACATGCATTAACTAGATAAAAAAAATAGTTATGATTAATCACACTGTTAAACAAAAATAGAATACCAATTTACATTTATTTATAAATATTTTTGGATGCTTTTCTAAATTTTCAAATATGTTGATTTTAATTACAACACACAATACAAAGTGTACAGTGCTCACTTTATATTTTTTTATTAAATATTTGCACTGTAAAAAAGAGAAGCAAAAGAAAGTGTTTTTTCTATTCACCTCTTAGAAGTCCACTCAGTCCTACTTTTGTTCAGCCAATCACTAAGACAAACAAGAAGCAGGTAGCATTATTTCCCATAAATGAAAAAACATTATTTATAATGTCACCTGAAAGTGAGAATAGGCGTTTGCATGGCACTGTTGTAGCTGGCATTGCAAGGTATTTACATGCCAGATGTGCTAATCATTCGTATGCTCCTTCAAGCTTTGATTTGTAGGCTCTAAAGTTTTACATTGTTTTGTTTTTAAGTGCAGTTATGTTTTAAAAAAAAAAAAAAAAAAAAAAAATCTGCATTTGTAAGTTGCACTTTCATGATAGGGATTGCACTACAGTACTTGTATGAGGTGAATTGAAAAATGCTATTTATTTTGCTTATCTTTTTCTACAGTGCAAATATTTGTAATCAAAATATAAAGTAAGCACCGTACACTTTGTATTCTGTGTTATAATTGAAATCAATGTGTTTGAAAATGTAGAAAAACATCCAAAAATATTTATAATTGGAATTCTATTATTGTTTAACAGTGCGATTAAAACTGATTCATCATGACTATTTTATTAATCTCGTGATTGTGATTTTTTTTTTAATAATATGACAACCCTAGTTTTTTCCTTAAGATATCTTTTGTGCTGTCAATCATTTTTCTGAATGGTGATGTTAATGTTTTAGTGAAGTTGTACATTCCAGTATATTACCAGGTCTAAAACAAGATAATGTACATTTGTTTGGGTTCTCTTAAACATCCAGCCTTGCATTTTTTGTTCTGATTTTACTTTTTTTTATCTGCACTATACTAAGTTCTATATTTTATTGGTTTATTCTTGCAGAGAGCTGCTAATATGATCCCAGCTCATGATAGTCCCTTGGCTGCATTGGCCTTTGATGCAAATGGCACT
Source organism: Chrysemys picta bellii (assembly GCF_011386835.1). Classification (NCBI taxonomy): domain Eukaryota; kingdom Metazoa; phylum Chordata; order Testudines; family Emydidae; genus Chrysemys; species Chrysemys picta. The sequence goes on from NC_088800.1 coordinate 79,110,337, forward strand.
AAACTTGCCACAGCATCAGAAAAGGTAGGTTTTGATTTGGTGGTGACTGTATGGATCAGAGTGAAGCTTACTTTGTAGTGTTTCAAAGTATCCTAAATGTTTCATAAGTACTAAAAAGAGTGGTTGGCTGATATAATTAAAATTCTCTGTATTACGAGCTACTGATATTAGTGGTAACAAGGCTTTTAAATAACTACATTACATCTGATTGTCTGTAGTCAGGACATCCCCCCCGTCAGTGATTAAGTATATTTATTGAAAGTTAGCTATCTTGTGTATTATTAGGAAGGTAGAATCATAAAACAGAAACAAGACAGTAAAAGTCGAAGTGGAATAGAGAGAAATGACTAGCCTATACCTGGCACAGACTGACAACTTCTGTCTGAATTGCGCAAATCAGCACAGGCTCATCTCATTCTGTATTAGACTGGAATATTACACTCTCTCTCAGAACCGAACTGAAGTGCATACTATTTTCTTTACTTTTATCACATGGTACCATGCCTAGGAAGTAGCGCTAGTCGCATTTCCTTTCCACAAGGAAAAGAAATACTGTTATAAGTATGCTCAGAAAGGGAAAAGGCTCCTCCTTGATGCATAACTCCTTCTCTTTAACTTTGTAGGTCAGCTATTAAGCCCATCCTCTTTCTGCTTTTCCCACCCTCTAAAAATAAACCGGAAGGGGATATGTGACTGGCTTATGTTGAGTGACTCTTTATCTGGTGTGCAGCAACTGTGACAAGAATTGCACAGTATGAACTGGTTATGATGGTACTCTGATCTTTGTGCACGCTGACTAGAGTGAGAACCACAAAGCAGGTATTTAAATTGAGGAATGAGGCTTGGTTTTTTTCTTCATAGGGGACAGTGATCCGAGTATTTTCCATTCCAGAGGGACAGAAACTCTTTGAATTCCGAAGGGGAGTGAAGAGGTGAAGTTCAAAAAAGCTCATTCTCTGAAGCCTGTTCCTTGCGGTAGATTTCCAATATATTCTGTAGCTGACCTTTTGTATAGCCATGAGTCATAGTAACTGAAGTAAAGTTTATACTTCACTACAATTGATCCTGGATCCCTTAAAGTTACAGACCAGGTTTGTGAGAGAGCAAGAGAGAACATGGCCCTCTACAGCTCTTTTTGACTTGACCAACAGCCTGCCCACTTTGCAGACCTCTGATATATTTCCACCATAAGACGCTCCAGCACACTGACAGACTGTATCAATACACATCAAGCCATGCCAGCTAGAGCACTGCTGCTTGTGGTGTGGTAAAGATGCTGGTGTTAGGAAAGATATCTTTCCTGCTCAAGATTTGTGAGGTTTATTTCTGATGTCTGAACTACTGAAGGGCTTTAGAGATTTAACACTGATGTTTGTGTCCAAAACTGGGTTTGTTCATTGGACTGCTGAACCACATTATTTAGAAAGCTATATCAGTATTAAACACTGACAGTTTTGCTGATTATTGACTAGTATGTCAAGAAATGCTAGAGTTAGCCTAAAAATTGTAGTTGTAAGGAGGAAGAATGCTGTCCTGATTTTTAGGATGATTTCTAACCAACCCCTTTCCCTGGCTCCCCACTGTCTCAATCAGAATAGAGCATACAGGAAGCTCAAATTAGGCCAGGTGTTTTCCTATTGAATGATGGAAATGGGGAACAAAAAATGCTTGTTCTTACAGTTTTCCATGATATATCAAGTCCTCCAAAAGCCTTGCAACAAGAAAAGGAAGTGAAGGCCTGACTTCTAAAGTAGAAACGCTTATTTTAAAAGCTTGAGGCAGAAGAGAACATATGAGACAGACTTGCAATAGAGAAAGCGCAAGGGAGCAAAACACAAATCTTGAAGTACTTTTGAAAAAATGCCATACATACTGTTCTATTTACTTCATTATCAAGCATCCAAAACTGTTTTGCCATTTAGGGAAAACTTACTGGCTTTTCACCTAACTCTTTTCTGCAATGTACACATGCAATACATAGCTGATGAAGAGCTGATTTAAGTTTTTCCTTTTAAAATCTAGTTTTTAAAAAGTTAAACATTTGTGGATGCTCAATACAATGCACCCGGTGACCTCCTTTCAGTGTGGTGGTGCATTACTGCCTTTATGAAAAACAGTACTCTTTCACCTCACAATAATTTGTTACTAGAATTGTTTATGCAACTACTCCGTATTATGAAGAGATCTTGCTGAATGTTAATACTAACAAATAACAAAGTGAGCTAAATCTTAGAGTGTGGAGAGTAACCACACTAAACTTTAAGTATACCTCACTTCTACTACATATTTGCTGTCATCTGAACATTCTTTCAGAGGAAGTGTAAATTAACCACGTGGGAATTTTTTATTTTGAAGAATGAGGGTGGTGGTTTTTATGCAATGTACCTTTTATGATTATTAGAATATTTTAAGGGTTGAGATGAACTCTTTTCAGATCTACTTGCTAGCCATTCTGGGGTTAACATAAGTGAACAATGATGGAAGTCATACTGGAATCTGGCTTGAATTGAAAAAGAGACGACTAAGGGGGGGTTATGATAGGTCTATAAAATCATGACTGGTGTGGAGAAAGTAAATAAGGAAGTGTTATTTACTCCTCATAACACAAGAACTAAGGGTCACCAAATGAAATTAATAGGCAGCAGGTTTAAAACAAACAAAAAAGTATTTCTTCATACAACACATAGTCAACCTGTGGCACTCTTTGCCAGAGAATGTTGTAAAGTCCAAAACTATAACAGGGTTCAAAAAAGAACTAGATAAATTCATGGAGGATAGGTCCATCAATGGCTATTAAACAGGATGGGCAGGGATGGTGTCCCTAACCTCTCTTTGCCAGAAGCTGGGAATGGGAGACAGGGAATGGATCACTTATGAAAGTCTAAATTTTGAGATTTATACATGTTTTCATAAACTGCAGAATCTTAATTTTATAGCTTTGATTGGTGATACTTGTGATGGAATGACATTTTTACATTGTACTTAAATCTCAATTTCCAGTTACCGTTAATTATGAACAGGTGATAGTCTGCTTTGTGCAGTTTCATCAGGAGATCAGAAGCAGGCAGCATTAAGGAACAATCCCTTTCTCAGACTTTCCCACCTACGTAACAAATGTACATTATAATAATGTATTCATATGTCACTAGCTCAAAGTTATTCAAGCAGTTTATTTGTTTGCCAGTGTCACCAGAAGCTTCTAACTAAAGAGAGCTTATCAGTTATGTATGTATATATAGTCTGTCTTTTCCAGCAATGACAAGCAAGGTCTTGTACTTAACCTTTGGCCATATTGGCATTCATTGAAGGTTCTAATATACTTCCAAAACCTTCAGAATACATTTTGATTACTCTTACCTCTCAACGTTAGAAGTACACTTTTTTTGTGAAACTGAGTGTAAACATTAAAAACGTTCACTATGGATGTGTCAGAGGGTCCCTTAGATTCTAATAGTTTTAATGGGCATTTTTGCATTTTTCATAAACTTATGTTTTTGCTTTCTTGTCTTTCTAAACTGAGAATATCCATAGGGATAGATGGCAACTGAATTCTGTGTGGCAGTGTAAACCGATAAAAACCCAGTTAAGATGACACCACTCTTTCAATCACCCAGGCTCAATCTTGGTGACCTCTTCAACTCTTCTTTCCTTCCCTTTCACACACTCTGCCTTTCAGATCAACATTTCCAAAATTTGTCCCTTTGTCAGTATTAAGATACTTGTCCATACTCTGGTAACTTTCCTTCTTGACAATTGCAATCTTCTCCTCTAGCCTTCACCTTCCTATACTCTGCTCTTTCTCTGTCTCTGTATATTCAAATGGGAAGATTGTTTTCTTTCTTTCTGATCTTACTATCTCTTTCCAACCCCAGATCTCTGAACAGACATCTCCCTTCCACATTTAAGTCCAAGCATCTCTGCAAAGAACTAACTAATCCACTTCTGCCTACATCTCTTTACTCATCTGCTCCAAAAGCACCTCCCTAGAGACTACTCAAGCGTGTCTCCTGAATTCTGCATCATTATGTGTAACACTGCCTACAGTGACTCGAGAGCATGAGTACCAATCTCAGGGCAGACTGCTAGGAAGCAGGGCACAAATCCCAAATTAGTTGCGAGTTCTATATTTAGATTTCACCAACCAGTTATCAAGTGTGAACTCTTCAGGCACTAAAACAGCTTTAACATGGAGTCACATATAGTCTCCTTCCTTACTCCAACCTATCTTGTCACACAGGTGAGCGTACCTTTGTGATAGATGGTAGAATCACTTCAATATTCAGGTTACTTCTAGTCCCAAAGGACCACTCACTTACCCAAGGTCAGTTGCACTTTAGATCTCACACCAAAGACAACACTTGTAGCCAATCCTATAATAAACTATATGAAGACTTATTAAATAGAAAAAAGAAACCAGAGTTATTTTACAAGGTTAAAGCAGGTAAATATACACACAAATAAGTTTCAAAAGCTAATAGAAGCTTCTATAATCAGCAAGCTCTGTATGTCCTTTAGGGCTAACCCAGGCTAAGCAGCTGAAGATCTCTTGCCTATGCCAAGAAAAACCTTGCCTCCCAGAGTCCAAGCTGCATAGGGATACCTAGTTCCTTTTATTTGGGGGCTTCTATCCCTCTTCTGCTATGTACAAACTCATTTTTATCGGCGGAATCCACTTGCATGACTCATCTTCTACTCCTGGGGAAATTCTGTGCCAGTGCGATTGCACAGAATGTATGTTCCCCGCAGATTTCTTTGCTTCCCCGCCGAAAAATGACTTTCTGACAGGGAAGCCACAAGAGCAGTCATGCGACTCGCCCCAGCAATATGTTTTGGGTGCCCAGGGCAGCCGGCAGAAAGATAAATCACTGTGGGGCAGGAGGCGGGATTGGAGAAGACCCGGCTGGTGGCTCCTACCCTGCGCTGGGCTCAGCTGCTAGTCCTGGCTTGGCTGGGGAGGATGGAACTACTTCTTCCCCTGCATGGTATCCGGGGCCGGGTCAGACCCACCCCCAGATTTCTCTCCCAGATGCAGGAAGCTCTGCAAACACCCCCCACATACCCCCACCCTTCCTGCACCCATTGCTGCTCAGCTGCAGGGGAAGGGATTCCTGTACAGGGAGCTGCTCCCCCATCCGCCCAACCCTCGTGCATCCAGACCCCCTCATACCCAGACCTTCCTGCCAAGCGTCACCCCCCGCACTCAGAACCCCCTCGATGAGCCTTACTCCCCCGACACCTGGACCACATGCCCTCAGATCCCCACCCCAGCCAACTGCACCTGGATCCCCACCCCACTGAGCCCCAGTCCCCCAGCATCTGAACCCCACCACTGAGCCTCCCCACACCCAGACCCCACTGCTGAGCTCTATCCCCCCACACCCAGCCCCCCTCACTGAGCCCCAACCACATTCACCCCCCTGCAGGCTTCCATTACCATTGCACCCAGAACCCCCCAACAAGCCCCTGTGCATCATGATTTTTTTTCCCCCCTCGCACCCGGATTTGCCCACAACCAGATTTCCCCACATAGAACTCTCTCAACCCACATCTGGATCCCTCCACATTAACCCCCTCCACACTTGGATCCTGGCTTGCTGAGACGGCTTGCCCACACAGCGGGGCAGGGCCTTGGGGTGCTTCTGGGACAGGCCAGGTCCTTTATGCTGTGTCAGGGTTGGGTGCAGCTTCACTGTTGAGTCCGTGTCCCGGGGAGAGCTGCACAGTGATCTCCCACCTCTGTGCAGCCTGTGGCCTGTGCTCCCCAATGCCATGCTGGAGCCTCCACATTTATTTGACAGATAAAATTTGCAGAATTTTTTAATGTTTTGGCGCAGAATGCCCTCGGGAGTAAGACTCCTCGCTGGGGCGGGGTGGGAGAGAGAAGCAACAAATGCTGACCACATTCTTATAATACCTATTTTAACAGGACTAACACACAGGTGAGCCAGAGTGATTCCAGCTATGTATTTATCATTGCTCAGTTGAGACATGGGGACCTTGGCATGAGCTGGCATCTGGTCTGCCAGCATCACAGTAGCCTTCACCCACTCTTGCTTTCCCACTATCCGTGTTCCTGGAACAACTTCCAAATGAATGAATGCTAACCTCCTTCCCTTCCAAAGTTTGCCATGCAGTATTGTACTTGCTCTTGCTTTTAGATTAGAAATTTATTGGTGCAGGTACTTGTTTGACACAGGTCACTACTGTAAAGTATCTGGTATGATTATGGTACTATGTGTGGCTGCACTAATCTACAGTATAAAACACTAGAATAGGTATTGAAAAGAACGGATTCAAGCGTTTGGTCTCTGATTCATTCAGTCCTTGGCCTCTCTCGAGACTAACAAACTCATTTCACGAAGGTCTTCAAGTTCACATTTGGGGCATGCTCAGATTTCATGACAGAAAAATAACGTGTAAATAGTGGATAGCTTGTTTTCACACTTCTTCAAATCTCTTTAACCATTTTGATTCCAATAAGTCACTGGTATAATACTCCAGTTTCTGTGATACTTCGCCATGTAGTTGCGTTGGGCTTTATATAGAGAAGGGTAGACTGAATTTGGACTTTGATGCCCACTGGTTCCCTAGCTGGGGTCTCAGCTCAGTCCAACTCAGAAGCCTGAGATTCTGTCTCTGTAAGCAAATCAGGAAATGTCAATTAAAAGAGTTCAGAATGTTCTCTCTAGAAATGTTTTCCCTTTTCTGATTCACAGAGGGCAGTGGACACAGGCTCTAAGTCCTTTGGAGATCTTGGTTTAACTGAGTGGTCTGTAAATCTCTGATATGAGACTGAACAAGGAAAGCTGTCTTTTTCCACCTTTCTGCAACGTTTCCAGAATTTTTCCTGGCCTGCACTATGCAGCTGGATTAATAACTGAAGAGGCTGGAAATATTCAGTGACAAAGACTCCTATATGCTAGTGTGTGGAACTAATATTCCCATTTTAACTAAGACTCGTGAGCTCAATATGAATTAATACCTTTTCTCCATTTCCTGTTTGGCATAGCGCTAGTATGTAGACATTTATGCGGTTACTCTCTCTTCTAGGTGTGTAAGCATCTGCTCATTGGCCTTCAGCATGGATGGCATGTTCCTCTCTGCATCCAGTAACACAGAGACAGTGCACATCTTCAAACTCGAGACTGTGAAAGAAAAGTAAGTTTCAGAAATGCTCAAGAAACAGACTTGTTTGACAATCTGAATGAATTCTCAGGAGTTTGGACCGGGGTGGGCAAATTACGGCCCGTGGGCCAGATCCGGCCCATCAGGGCTTTGGATCCAGTCCGCGGGATTGCCACCCCTGTGGCGCCACCGGGCTAAGGCAGGCTCCCTGCCTGCCCTGGCCCCGCACCTCTCCCAGAAGTGGCCACTTGCATGACTCATCTTCTACTCCTGGGGAAATTCTGTGCCAGTGCGATTGCACAGAATGTATGTTCCCCGCAGATTTCTTTGCTTCCCCACTGAAAAATGACTTTCTGACAGGGAAGCCACAAGAGCAGTCTTGCGACTCGCCCCAGCAATATGTTTTGGGTGTCCCTGCGGCCCCAGGGGGAAGAGGGCATTGCTCTCCGCAGCTCCCATTGGCCGGGAACGGGGAACTGTGGCCAATGGGAGCTTCGGGGGAGGTACCCGCAGGCGAGGGCAGCGTGTGGCGCCCCCTGCCCCCTCCAGGGGCCGCAGGGACATGGTGCCGGCCGCTTACGGGAGCGGCGTAGGGCTAGGACAGGCAGGGAGCCTGCCTTAGCCCTGCTGCGCGCCACTGCCACCCCGGAGCTACTCAAGGTAAGCGGCACCGGGCTGGAGCCCACACTCCAAACCCCTCCTGCACCCCAACCCCTTGCCCTGAGCACCTTCCTGCACCCCAAACTCCCTCCCGCACCTCAGCCCCCTGCCCCAGCCCTACATCCATGACCCTGCATGCAATTTCCCCACCCAGATGTGGCCCCTGGGCCAAAAAGTTTGCCCACCCCTGACTTGGATACTTCCTTCTTTTGAAAACCCCTTACTGTTAAGAGCATAGCAAGACAATTGTGGATCAGTTGGCTGAATTCAGCAGCTGAGATGCACATGTCTCTGTAAATAGGAAAGGTATTTTACTGTCCAAAGTCAGTCCTCTTCCCCACCTGCATATATCATAGCACTGACATGCATGGAGTGCCATAAGGCTGCAACTAAAAACACTTACATTTGTGCGAGTGAGAGCATGGAGCATATTGACTCTCTACATTATCATTTCAAAGGTGACCTGCAAAGGGAATTTGGATTTGTGCCCTTTCTGCTGCTTCACGATGCATAAAGGAGTTCTAGAAAGTTTTTCAATTTTCCTGCATGATCGTTGTATTAGAAATTCAGATGTTGTTTACTGTTCTCTCTGAGAGATTCTGGATAATGGTTGGATTATGACACTAGATAAACGAGAGTGAAACTTGATTGAGAATGGAAGTGATTCTTTTTTATAGTCAGGTTGCTTAAAATTTTGTTTTTAACACTTTGTAATGCAATTTTATAAGTAGGAAAAAAGTTAGCAATTTAATATCCTATCCATTCACTAAAGGGCTAAGAGTGCTCGTAGTACCTGAGACTTACCGTGAGAAGCCCAACAAAAATAGGGGGTACCAGACTTATCAGTAGTGTTATTTTGAAGGGGGAGGGGGCAAACAAGGAAAAGAACCTTTATACATCATAAAGTAAAAAGACCACCAGCCATCCTTCTCCCATTGCAGGTTGTTTTTAATGTCAAAGTATGCAATAGAATTCAACTTTCCTTTTTCTTCCTCCTGAACTTTAGACCTCAGGAAGAGCCCACTACCTGGACAGGTTACTTCGGAAAAATGCTGTTATCCTCCACAAGCTATCTGCCCTCTCAAGTCACAGAAATGTTTAACCAGGGTAGAGCCTTTGCTACAGTCCGTCTGCCATTCTGTGGACACAAAAACATCTGTGCTCTTGCCACGTGAGTAAGGAGATGAAGTTTTTTCCCACCACCCGGTGGACTGCCAGTATCAAGTAAAGGAAGCATTGACAGAGCAGATAATGTTCCAAGGTTTTCTGGCTTGTCAGGTCCCACATCTCATCTGTAGCTAAATGGCTAATGTATAGAACATATCCGGGGTTGAATTGTCATTTGGTAACCATTTCAAAGCTTCCTCATGCCCAGGAACAGTGTGTGAAAACTAATTGCTCATAGCCCGACTGAAACAGAAGGCATAATGTTTCTTCAAGGATGATTGTGGAATTAATTGCTTTTTAAAGAGGATTTTGTGAGCTTCCAGAAATCCTTCATGGGGAAGGAAGAGTGTTTTAAAAACAGACTCAGACCTAGAATATTCATTCCCCATTAGTGCTGAATGAAATGTTAGTGCATTTGGTATTAAGTTGTTGCGTTAGACAGTCGTGACTATCCAATATAGAAGACTTTAAAGGTAATTGCGGGCCCCAGATTTGGCACCTTCCTAAGACAAGCTCTTAAATTTGGGTAAAAGTATCGCATTCGTGAGTCTTTTTTAACCGACTAGACCTATTTTAGTCTGCATTCTGTCTGAACCAAAAGTGGAGCATTTGGCATAGCTATCAAAGCAATAAACGGTGCAGTATTAAATGTGTTTTGTGGGGAATTAATAAATGTGTGCTGATCTACTTAGACTTACAGGTTTCATGTTACAATTAATAACATTTCATCTGGTCTCAGAGCTGTCTGCAGACATTAAATAAGCCTCACCTCATGCCTGTGTGGTAGGGAAGTATATCGCCGTGTTAGATGGTGAAACTGAGTGCCATACAATGCCACAGCAAGTGAGTAGCAGAGCTAGTGTGCGAACCAGAGTCTTCTGACTCCTTGTCTCCTTTAGCCATTCGACAACACTACCTCCACATGTGAGTTAATTGGCATGCACAAGACCTACACAAATGGCTCCTTTTAATGCCAATGGTAGTTTTGTGCCGGATTCCCCTGCATGTTCCTTTTTGTCATGGGAGCCCTGCATATGTAGCCATAGAACCAGATTTCTTACGAGCTGTAGAGAGGGAGCAAGTGAGTGGAAAGTGATCACTTAGTTTTATGCCAGCAGAACATTGTGGTTTCTATCATATTCCTAAAACTTGGTTTTCTGTGTCCTCTCCTAATCTCTTCTAGAATCCAGAAGATTCCCCGTTTACTGGTGGGAGCTTCTGATGGATACCTCTATATGTACAACCTGGACCCCCAGGAAGGAGGAGAGTGCACGCTAATGAAACAGCACAAGTAAGTCCAGACTTGGTCCTACCTGTATACTTGTCACATTTGATTTTCTAATACAACTGGACTGACAAAAATCTCTGTTGTTCCAAAACTCATTTCCTCCTGCTGAACTCAACTCTTAAAGCTCATTTTTGTATTGATACTTTTAAGAGCAGTGGCAGGAGGTGAGTAACCTTTAGAATCTCCTTGCTTCTTCCTTCTTAGTAACTGTTACAGTAAGCATCACTTTCGTATCAGAAACTTAATGCTGTCTGATTGGAGTCAAGAATCAATCTGCTGTCAGTCTATACTTCTGTCTCTTGCCACGCAGCTGGTAATTCAGTTACTTTAACAAGAATATGAAACATGTGACTTCATCCATGGATGAGAGAACTTTCCAAAGGTGGGGAAGCATCATTATCCCCATTTTACAAATATAGAAACTGGCTCCTGCACTAATATCTAATGTCATGGGACAGGCTTACTTGTAAGCTACCTTGTCTGTAGGCTAGCCACATGGTCTATTTAGTAGCAGGTCTGTAGAATGGTGTAGGAGAGATCAGGGCTGATAGTATGGCAAGGATTCATAGATTTGTAAGGCTAGAAGGGCACCATTATGATCACCTAATCTGACCACCTGTATAATGCAGGTCATAGAATTTCACCCAGTAATTCCTGCATCAGGGCTATAACGTCTTTTTGGGCAAGAGCATATCTTCTACAAAAAAATCTAATCTTGATTTAAAGATTTCAAGTCATGGGTAATCCACATTACTGTGGTGAATTGTTCTACTGGGTAATCCTCATTGTTTAAAAAATTAATAAAAATTTGCACCCTATTTCTAGTCTGAATGTATCTAGCCTCAGCTTCCAGCCACTTAGATCTTTGTATGCCTTTGGCATCATTTAGATGATTTGTCTTCAGTGTTTGTGATGAGAAGTGCAGTGCACCAAATGCTTTCCCTACAATTCTCTGGAAGGCTGACACCTCTTGGTCACAATGCAAGTAATGTGTGGCATTGAAGATTGAGAAACTGATTACAGTGACCAAAGGCATTAATAAAATCTTCAATATTACACATGTATGATCTTTTGCATGCCTAATGTGGAGGTTTTGCATAATTGGCCTGTAGGAGAATTGACAGCAGTTGTATTGGTGATTGTTACTTGAACCACTTCTGCACATCTAATCTCTTTCTCTACCCACTAGGCTAGATGGCAGTATGGAGCCAGCCAATGAAATTTTAGAGTCTGCATCACATGACCGGCCACTAGTAGCACAAACATATAGTGCTGCTGTGACAAAAGGTACTTATGTGCCTTCATCACCCACAAGACATGGTAAGGATAATGCTGGAAAATCGGGAGAAAATTATTCTAAAGATGACTCTATCCCAGATGGCTTCTTGTGCTCTTCCAAGTTTTGGCCTTTATCTTTATGACTCTGTAAACCTGTTATGAAGCATTTGTTCTGTTAGTCATAGTGGGAAAAGAGGTTAGCTGTTAGTGACTGTGAGAGCCACTTTGGAAGCTTCACTGGACAGATCGTTTGTCTTTGCTACTTTCTGGGCAGTCTGGACAGAACTGAATATTAAACTGTACTTGGATACCATAGTAACATGTGCCTTAGATTATGAGGTTTTATTAACCTTTACGTAGTGTTGGGACAGACTCTTGGTACTGGCTTCTGCACAGCATCTGGATGGCAGTCCTTGTTTTGTAAGAGTTGCACAGGGTACCCCAATATTTCTGTTGCTGTCATGGTGAGGTTTGCCACTGTCCCACCAGTCTCTGACACACAGATTAAATCTGTACTGGCTTGGTGGAGACCAGAATTTGAGTATGTTAGCGTTCCCTAAGTAAGTGGAGACCAGGTATATAGTTAATATAACCAGTATGAGTACCCTCAACTCCTTTGTGGGTGGCACACTGGCAGAAGATTTGGCCATGGAGATCACACATTTCACCGTCCCAGGGTGAATGCTGTGATGACAACAGCAGTGTCGGGGAGGGGGTCAAAATTGTCAGCCCACCTGCTCAGAACAAGGGAGTGAGCTCTGCTTAAATTTGGAAGCCTGATGATGACCTCATCAGCAAATCTTGGTTTTAAAAAACACCAACTTGTGATGAAGCAGATATAGAATGGCAATGGTGCTATTGCGCGTAGCGGAGAGGTGGGCAAACTACAACCCGTGGGCCACATCCAGCCTGCGGGACCATCCTGCCTGGCCCTTGAGCTCCGGCTGGGGAGGCTAGCCTCCGGCCCCTCCCCGCAGCCACGCCGGGTGGCGAGGCTGGGAGCTCCTGAAGGGCAGCATATCTGGGTGCGGCCGAACGGTGCAGCTGCCAGACATGTTGCTCTGAGCGACATGGTAAGGAGTCCGGGATCAGATAAGGGGCAGGGGATCCCAGGGGGCAGTCAGGGGACAGGGAGCGGGGGGATTTGATAGGGGGTGGGGTCCCGGGGGAACAGTTGGGGGCGGTCAGGGGACAAGGAGCCGGGGGAGGGACGGGGGGTTGGATGGGTCAGGAGTTCTGAGGGGGGCAGTCAGGAGGTGTGAAGTGGGAGGGGCAGATAAGGGGTGGGGGGCCAGGCTGTTTGGGGAGGCACAGCCTTCCCTACCCGGACCTCCATACAGTTTTGCAACCCCGATGTGGCCCTCCGGCCAAAAAGTTTGCCCACCGCTGGCGTAGTGTCTTATACTTCAGCTTATAAACTTGAATCAGGAGTTTTCTTGCATCCAAGCTCCAATTTTTGCTGCTGAACTCCAAACACTGTCATTGTTTCTGCAGCCTATCCAGAGGATCTGGGTGCAGTGGGTGGAGCTTGCCTGGAAGATGAAACCAATGCACTGCGATTGGATGAAGACAGTGAGCATCCTCCCATGATTCTTCGGACTGACTGAACTTTGACCTGTGAACTCACTCCTAAAGCAGAGAACACTGGCCTGATGTTTCTTGAGGAATCTCGTGTTATGCTGCTATGAACTTTGGCATGAATTGGGAGAGAGGATGACAGACTCCAAAAACAGTTTTAAACGTTGTAGCTGTAGTCCTAATTCTATACCATTGGGAAAATATATGGTTTCAATTCAGTGGCTTTTAATCTTGCTTATCTATTTTAGCTGTGTGTGGTTTTGCTTTTTTTTTTTTTTTTTTTTTGGGGGGGGGGGGGGTTGTTTTGTTTGCTGTTGTTGCCAAAACCTGCTGTTTGTGCAGTCCTCAGAACCTACTAGCTTTGCATGCATTCATGTGCCAAGCAAGCATGGGAGAGAGAAGCCACTTGATAACAAACTAAAGTTTGTATTTTTTTATATATGTATATAATACTTAGCATATATAAGGAAGGAGTGGAAAAGTGGTTCTGGATGCTGAGGCTGGTTCTGCACTGACAAAGGTCCAAATGGTTCCCTTTCATTGGCTTGCAGGCATGCCTCATGACTGACATGCAACCTTTCAGATGCAATATCCTGTTTCTTGGGTTCCCCCTCCCCTTCCCTGAACCATTTGGTTAATTAAAATTCCTTCTGAATGTTGCTTATTTGTGGGAGTGTTCTATTTGTTGGGATGGAAGGCCTGTTTCCTGACTGGAATTTCTTCTGTCCCCAAGAATACGTAATCTAGAAAGTGCCTGTACAGGAAAACTAGGAAGGGGTAGACATTTACTGTTTTTAGATGTGTGTTCATCTATCCTTGCTATTTGGAGCTGTCTGTCTTCAAGCCAAGTTAGCCAATATGCTGACTTAGAAGAAGTGTTTCAGGTTAATAACTTGGAAAGCACTTTCTTCCTCCCTCCCTCTGTTAGATCAGTTATGTCCCTGTCAGAGCAGCAATAATCTCTCATTTTATACCTGCTTTAATCCCTCAGAGCAAGGCCAGCATCCTTCCTGCCAAGGACTGGATGGAGATCGCTTCAGAGTCTGTCAGCCCTACTTCTTAAATGGCCTTAAGGTTTTGCATTGGGAAGATACAACGCTCCCCTCTCCTTTCCTTGTCTCTGTCCAATTTGGATCTGAGCATGCTGCCTCAGTAATGAAGGTTGAGGAATTATGGAATGCTGATGTAAATATAAATGACTATCCATTTGAGTTCCAGCTTCTGAGAGTTATTAATCTTCTCTCAAGGGTTCCTTGGAAAACTAAACTACATTGTGCGTTGCCTCCATTTCCACCGGCTTGAGGAGCACTTCTGATGCACTTGAAAGGGATGGTTGTCCATTAGGCAGCTCTGGAATGACAGTTCTTGAACTGCTGTGACCCTGGCTAGGAGTGAACAAAGTTGGGCAATGCTGCCATCTATTTATAATGTGCCTTTTGGATATATTAGGTGAGCAAAATGATTACCACAGCCTTTGGGTGTGAGTGTTGCTTTCCTTGGACTGTAAGCCTCCTTTACCTTTCAGATAGTGAAACTGATTACCCATCTCTCACTCTGGCACATCTTTCAAACAAACAAACAACCCCAAACAGATTGGAACAAAAGGGAAAGTCATAAATCTTGAGAGAGAACAGAACCAGGATTTCCTTGAGTGCTTTCACAAATTTAACTTTCCTACCAATCGCACACAACGATGGTGCTGCTTAGATTTAGGATTTGTTACTATGCATGTTGTTGAATAGGGGCCGGCAGTGGCAATTTGTCCCCAGAGCTCAGCGCAGGTAGCTGAGCTTCTGTTTCCTTTAAGGGAGCAGAGGATGGTGGTAGGCCCTGCCAAAGAGTCTTGTCTTATGTACAAACTTACCTGTAGTCATGCTGTCATTATAAAATGAACCACTGTTAGTCAAATCAGTTTCCTGAAAGAGAATCTTCACCGTTCTCTCCCAGATCCTTCTCATGGGGTGGGGAGGTGTCAGATTTGCCTTTACCCACTTTCTGAGCTCTCCACTGTTCTGGATACGTTGAATGGAGCAACTAGTTTGGGCCTCTTCAGTGGTCTCCTCTGAGTGTATTATGTTCTGAAACATGTTGAAATCTCATTAAGTCTCTGAACTTCAAGCTCTGTCAGAAAACTAAGCCCCATAAATAGAATTTGGGACCATTTGTGAACCACTGTGGGCTTTGCTGTGGAACTTGTAACTTTAGTGAGGCCTGAAATGCAAGTCTTACAGCAAATACAAGCTCAGCAGGTTTTGTTGGTAGCCGAATAACTACCAAGAGACTTCAGATGTGGTTCTGGTCACGTCCGTTTTGATAACCCATTCGAAGGCTTGGCATAAATTCTAAACTCCATCAGAAGGGCTTGTAATAAACAGTCATGAGCACCCCTGATGTAACATAGGTCTGGTAAAGGTACAAGCTTTACAACTTCTGAGTTATAATGGCACCAAAAAATACTTTCCTTCATTTCAATGTAAACTAAGGGAATTTCCTGACAGTGTTGCCCTTTAATAAATAAATAAATAAATAAATAAAAAGCTAGTGCTAGTGTGCAACGCTCACAAAATACTACACACCTGTCAGGATATTCATAGTTTAAGGTTCCAGCACCAACCTTAGCTCTGCCTCTCTGCTCATTGTCTACCTGTAAGCTTGAGACCCCTCACACGCTAGCTATATTTCCCATAAATGCCATAGACTACCATCTCCACCCATATTCTACATACGGACAGATGAATAGTTTACTAGAGACTCAATACTCATCCAAGTCACCCTTCTGCTCCAGGCTGAAGGCGATAATTTCTAGTATCTTGACCTTCCTGTGCGGTCCAGAGATTATCCTTGCTCGGCCAGCATACCCCTATGGGCCAGAGAGCCCAACCTACCTCACTCGCCAGCATTGCTGTACCTACCTGTCCAATGGAGGTCAAAGAAGCCACTTTCAAGAGATCTGTCTTTATCCAAACCACTCAACACACCAGCTGGTCACAGATCCTAGAATATGTATCCCTGACTATGGGGGTGATCTTTCGTCGGCTTCTGTCCCCAGGGGAAGGAGCTGGCTTGCATGTAGGCCCTGCTTGGCAACCGCCTTTCTGTCAGGTAAAATGTGGCTGCCATATCTCCCACCTGGCCCTATCTCTTAGGTCTGTCACCAGTTGTGATGTAAACAATTCAGGGGTTGAGAGAAACTCACTGCATCTCCTCATCCCTTCCCCGTTCAGCCTGGATCTTAAACATTGCCTCAGCAGAAGTGGGAACTGGCTGCTGACAAATATAGGAGTTCTCTTTAGCATAGGGCTTAATCCCAGATATACAAGGGGCTGCCTTATGGTGACAACCCACTCTTCCGTCATGTATCCTCATATGACTAAGGAGCGTACTATTGGAAGTCCTGTGCTCCACACTGCAGGTGGTGTTAAAACCTTTAACTGTGAATTTCCTGAGTTTCTAGTGTGTGTGTGTGTAGGGTTCATATTCTATTAACGCTCTAGCGGGCAATATATTCTCAGCCATAACTCCACCTACATTTTCTTTAAATACTGCACTTATCAAAGGCTTATTTTTAACAATAAAGCTTTTTGGGAAAAGTGTCAGTATGTGGTGAAATGTATAACCAAAGATGGCATGCTGCGGGGGGGAAATGTGTGTAGTCTTGGAATTCTAAACTCAGGTGTTGCTAGGTTCTAGGGTTACTAGTTCCCATTGAGTACCATAGATAGAGGAGGGGCTGCGCTTCAGATACTTTCTGTTAATGTGTACATAGCTAGCAAGTGTGCTTGTTCTGTGGCTGCTTTGAGATCGGTCAGTTCTTGTAATTTTTCTCTTATTTTTTTTTCTTGAGTTATGAACCAGGAGATGTTGCCTGCTTTGGACTCTCCCTAGAGATTGTTCCCGCAATATAACCGTAGGTAAATCTAGCAGTTAAAAAGTAACTGGGCATGGCAGAGAGGAGAACAGAGCATTGTAGAATCATGTGAGGAAGTGGCAGGAGGTTCCTAAAGGCTGCTGCTTTTTTCCTAAAGTCCCAATTCAGCCAGGCACTGAAGCACGTGAGTGGTCCCAGTGAAATCAGTTAGGCTCAAAGTTAAGCACCTTGCTGAATTGGGGCTCAGCTGAGGAATTTCTTAGGACTAATACCCTAGGACTAAATTTCCCTAAAGGAGTAGGGAAAAGCTATCGAGTTTTTTTTTTTTTTTTTAACTGTCTCAGATTGCAAATAAACATCAGTTGGAGTACGAACCTGAAGCTGTTTCCTTAAGTATAGTAACAGGAGTTTCAAACTGAAAGGAAGTTGTTTACAGCTAATAATTTTTAAAAAAGGGAGACCAATGGGAGAACTACCAGCACTTAATAATTCAGCCAGAGACCTAGGGTTGTGAATCTGATCAGCAGAACTTTTTTCTACTGGGAATCTCACACTGCTTCCTTGGTTCTAATAATGGCATCTGCACAAAAGATAACGTGTAATAAGGTTTTAGAATTTCTTTCCTAGTGGGTCACCCCAGCTACTCAGCATATTTTTCTCTTATATGCAGACCAGTTGCGGCTGTTGGGGGGAATAATCATGTCCTCCCACCCCCCAAAGCATTGTCTGTGGTCCTACTCACTGTACTTGCACAGCTCAAAACTCCTGCCCTGCTTTGAAAGTTTTACCCCTGATAGTTAAAGCCCAACTGCAAGGAGCACAGTAAAGTTTTGATTTAACCTATTAGCACTTGAGGTCAAGGCTTAAGTGTCTTCTCTGTGCAAGCATAATTCTTCATGTTTCTGGGAGTTACGCCATATGCTGAAAGGAGATTAGACCCTTAAAATGCTAATGCGGCTCAGGAAAGTGCTCACAAGCAAGAGAGTCTGGCTCCTGGTGTGTGAATAACTCACTTCAAATAGCAATTTCACAATTGAAGGCACTTAGCAAATTTTCATTTATGCATCTTTAATACTTAACGGGCACAATCCATCTCTGTAAAATAGCGGACAACAGGTCTTCACTCTGTCTTGCAAGTAGCTACTTTTCCATGTGCATTGTGGGTGTCTTGGCTCTATACTGTTCATATGGCTGCAGAAATTGCACATTAGTCCTTACTTCCTTTGTACATAATTTGATTAATTTGTAAGTGGGTGGGGATTTGGGTAGTAACTAGTGTGAGGAGTCCAATCCCCAGCTCCTGAATTTAATTGAGTCAGCGTCTTTCTCAACCCTCTCAACCCAGTCAAATCTTTCCCTTTCAGATTTACTTCCTTATCTGGAAGAAGGTGTATCCTGCAGTGCTAATACGCTTCTGCTCAATGTCTGTATAAAAAAATGGCAACATCTGTTCACAAATAACATTCCACACTACCAAGTGTCCAGCTCTTACTGCTAGCCCATTGCTGTTCAACTTTTATAATTGCATAAGAAATTAAACCTGTGTTGTGATACGTATTTTGTGTTGTCTTGATTCATTTGCTACATGAAAATGGGGTCTGTTAGCTGTAGATGACTTTGTACAAAAGAGAAGAGCGCTAGTTCGGATAGCTTTATCAGCTACAGCCAACACTGCCATGCATTTGCTGTCAGGGGACACCGTCAATCTTACAAAACATTGCAAAGATCATTGTGAAACAATGCAAGGACACATGGCAACTTTGATCTCCTGGCAGTTTTCTAAACACTTTTCTTCTCCCCTAGCTGCCCTCAGCAAGAAGAATCTGGCACGGATGGAGGGGAAGGGAAACAGAACCTGCCTGACAGTCACTGCCAGCTTAGTGCAAGGGTTTGTGATGGTGAAACATCCTCGGAACCAATTTTCTGCTCCCCTTGCTGGTTTCACACAGGGACCTTTGTGTGTAAGGGGAAGAGGCAGTTCTGGCTGCTCTTCCACTCCAACCTTGGACCCTACACATTTCAATTTATATTGAGAAATTCATAACTGGCTTCATTTGCTGAAGGAGAAACGGTTACATGGTGGCCTCCAGCCAAACGGCAACAGCTGCAGTGCCACCGTTGGACAGTTAAACACTAAACAGACTGAGCCTGGAGAAAAGCAGGCGCTGGGGCTTCTAGAGGAATCTGTTCCAATGCTGATGCTATGTTGCTACATGAGACTAGGGAGGGAAACGGACTATATAGCGAGCACTGTCCAAAGCACAAAGCCAGAGAAACCAGGAAACAGGAGCTTTCTGTTACTTTGTTTTAACAATCTGCAGTAAGGAACTGTGCATTTCACTACACATACGCTGTTCCTTTTTAGAGTCCTAATTAGGTGTAATCCTCTTCCACCCCCACCAAAATTCTCTGCCTCGTCCTATCCTGCGGGGAAGCTAGAAATAAGAACACTGGCTACAATAGCATTAAAAGGGTGGCTTCTCTAAGGCATTCTGTCTGGGTGGACTGGGGTATGCTACTTTGTTTTTCTTGTCTGCAGTATTTCTTGGGTTCAATGGAGCAAACTCTGTGCTTTCGCCAGGGGCGCGATGCGCTAAGAGAAACACAGGATGTTGTCTTTCAAGGATCAAACTCCAGGGCAGTGTGTAAAAATGTTTTCACACTACAAATGCATCCAGGAGGCTTGTGGGAAGTCTGCAGAAGCCTTAACAGCACAAAGCTATCCATTTTTAACTACAGCCTAACCAGGGCTCTTAAAGTGCATTGTTTTTACAAGCCGCTTTTCCGCTTTCTCATGCAACCTCTACCACCACTTTCTTCCCTCCTGCTCCCCCCCCCCCCCAAAGAAAAAACAAAATCACAAGAAAGCAAAACAACGTGTGTGTGCGTGCGTGCACACACACACACACACACACAATATTAGCTCTATTCTTGTGCAGCAGCATATTCGGCAGTCAGGGGAGGATTACTTTAAATAAATGCAGCCCTTGAATTAAGCAATTCCATTGAAGTCCTTGGCTTTGTACCTGTTTACGACATTACGGACTCCGACCTATTAAATCTGAATTCCCAGGGAAGAAGATGAGAATATTTCTGTCTCAGGTTTACTTTATCACAGTGCGCAAACTTCCAACCCGTCGTCTTTGTAAGTACATTTTATTTGCTGCATGCTGCCAATCAGTCTTTAATTCTCTCTCACCTTGAACGGTCTCTAGGCAGACTTGTGACTTTCAGGAGAGAAGTAAAACTTGGAGGGTTTTGCCGCCCATTGTAGTTCTGAGCTTCTGATTCTGTTCCTTAATGCCTGCTTTTGCACTTGCCTGAGCCCTAGGACTCTTGAGGCCAGGATGAAATCTGTTCAGGGCAATGCAACTGCTGAGGCTGTAAATTAGTCCAATTGTACATACTGGGAAAGGGCTGTTCTTGGGGAATTAGGGAATGTGCAGTAACAGTGAGGTGCGTATTAAACAAAGGTAGAATATAGATTGGGAAAAGTCCTGGAAGACAGTAGCTGTCTTATTCTTGCAAATGCTCTGACTTAGGAAACCTCTTCTAATGCAGCATAACTGTTTCACAGCGATCCGGTGGTAATAAAAAGGGCGGGTGTTGTATGAACTTTAGGCACAGGCAAGAATTGTGCCTCCTCTTCTCTTCAGATGATGGTGCTGAGGTTCAAAGCACACATTGGTATTGGGCTTTCTCCCATCTATCTAATCAGGGGTGGGCAAAGTTTTTGGCCTGAGGGCCACATCTGGGAATAGAAATTGTATGGTGGACCATGGATGCTCACAAAATTGGGATTGGGGAGCAGGAGGGGGTGAGGGCTCAGGCAGGGGATTGGGGCACGGGGGGGGAAGGCTCAGAGGTGCAGGCTTCAGGCGGTGCTTACTTCAAGTGGCTTCCAGAAGCAGCGGCATGTCCTTTCTCCACCTTCTACACGGAGGCATGGCCAGGCGGCTCTGCATGCTGCCCTGTCCACAGGCACCACCCCTGCAGCTCCCATTGGCTGCTGTTCCCGGCCAACGGGAGCTGTAGGGGCGGCGCTTTGGGTGGGGGCAGCATGCAGAGCAGAGCCCCCTGGCTGCCTCTACATGTCGGATCCAGAGGGGGGCCATGCTGCTGCTTCTGGGAGCTGCGTGGAGCAGTCCCTGACCCTGCTCCCTGGCTGGAGCACCAGAGCAGGACAAGCCCCAGACCCCACTCCCTAGCAGGAGCTCGAGGGCCAGATTAAAATGGCTCACAGGCCAGCTCCAAGCCGTAGTTTGCCCTCCCCTAATCTATATAGATAACTTTTGCTGAATGTTGTTCTGAGCACTAGTATAGTGTAGCTCAGGGGTAGCCAATAAGGCCATGGGCCAAATCCAGCAACCCCAGATACTTCTGAACAGACTGAAATCTTTTATTTACTTATCACTGTTGTTTTTGTATTTTTTCTGGAATCTGGACCGTAACTATACCTTGACCAAGAAATTTGGACCTTGACAAAAAATAATTGACGACCTCTGGTGTAGTGCTTGTCATCTCCATACCATGTGCCAAACTAGCAACCCCTGGCATCTCTTAGGGCTGGGACCCTCTGCACAGACAGTTCCATGGCCAGATTTTGGGCAGAGTTCTGCCAGGCATGAGGCACAACTTCCTTCAGCTTGGAGCAATATGAGTTAAATGGGATTCTAGGCTCACCATTCCTTAGTTTATTTAAATACACACACCACACACACACACAGATATATCTCACTGGCTGTTTTAGCATCTTTTTATGTTTTACTGGCAAGTTTTTAAGAATATCAAGTTGCCTAGAAGGGTTATATTAATAGATTTTTTAAGACCAGGAGGTCATCTAGTCTGACCTCCCGCATAACGCAGGCCATAGAATTTCACCAGTGATTGTGTTACGGATAGGATACCATCTACTAAGGCCTAGAGTGAGATCAGCAGTGAGATTGTAAACTTGGGTCCTGATTCTGTAATCCTTCCTCATGTGAAGAATTCCCCTGATGTCAATGGTATCACATAAGTAAAAGTTGCACGGTTGGGCTGCTACGCTGTAGTTTCTGGTTCCTTCTCTCTGTCCTATCAATGGCTAACCCTTCCATCAGCGCGATACAAACCAGCATAGGGTTTCTTCACGTAGTTTAACACTGTGGAGTTGACTGTTGTCTAAATGTTAAAAATAATTAGTGCTGTCAATTAATTGCAGTTAACTCATGCAATTAGCTCAAATTAATTGTGATTTAAAAAAAATTAATCGTGATTAATCGCACTGTTAAACAATAGAATACCAATTGAAATTTATTAAATATTTGTGGATGTTTTTCTACATTTTCAAATATATTGATTTCTATTACAACACTGAATACAAAGGGTATAGTACTCACTTATTATTTTTATTACAAATATTTGCACTGTAAAAATTATAAAAGAAATAGTATTTTTCAGTTCCTCATACAAGTACAGTAGTGCAATCTCTATCATGAAAGTGTAACTTACAAATGTAGATTTTTTGTTTGTTTGTTACATAACTGCAGTCAAAAACAAAACAACGTAAAACTTTAGAGTCTACGAGTCCACTCAGTCCTACTTCTTGTTCAGCCAATCGCTAAGACAAACAAGTTTCTTTACATTTACAGGAGATAATGCTTCCTGCTTCTTATTTACAATGTCACCTGAAAGCGAGAACAGGCATTCACATGGCACTTTTGTAGCCGGTGTTGCAAAGTATTTATGTGCCGGAGACATGCTAAACATTCATATGCCCCTTCATGCTTCAGCCACCACTTTGGAGGACATGCTTCCATGCTGATGATGTTCATTTAAAAAAAATAGTACATTAATTTAATGTGTGACTGAACTGCTTGGGAGACAATTGTATGTCCCCTGCTCTGTTTTACTTGCATTCTGCCATATATTTCATGTTATAGCAGTCTCGGATGATGACCCAGCACATGTCGTTTGATTTACAAACACCGTCGCTGCAGATTTGACAAAATGCAAAGAAGGTACCAATGTGAGATTTCTAAAAATAGCTACACCACTCAACCCAAGGTTTAAGAATCTGAAGTGCTGTCTAAAATCTGAGAGGGACGAGGTGCGGAGCATGCTTTCAGAAGTCTTAAAAGAGCAATACTCCGATGCAGAAACTACAGAACCCGAACCACCAGAAAAGAAAATCAACCTTCTGCTGGCAGCATCTGACTCAGATGATGAAAATGAACATGCGTCAGTCTGCACTGCTTTGGATTGTTATCGAGCAGAACCCGTCATCAGTATGGACGCATGTCCTCTGGAATGGTGGTTGAAGCATGAAGGGACATATGAATCTTTAGCGCATCTGGTATGTAAATAGCTCTCAACACCGGTTACAACAGTGCCATGCGAATGCCTGTTCTCACTTTCAGGTGACATTGTAAACAAGAAGTGGGCAGCATTATCTCCCGCAAATGTAACCAAACTTGTTTGTCTGAGCAATTGGCTGAAATAGGACTGAGTGGACTTGTAGGTTCCAAAGTTTTACATTGTTTTATTTTTGAATGCAGTTATTTTTTATACATAATTTGACATTTGTAAGTTCAACTTCCATGATAAAGAGATTGCACTACAGTACTTGTATTAGGTGGATTGAAAATACTATTTCTTTTGTTTTTTACAGTGCAAATAGTTGTAATCAAAAATAGAAAGGGAGCACTGTACACTTTTTTATTCTGTGCTGCAATTGAAATCAACATATTTGAAAATGTAGAAAAATCCAAAAATATTTAAATAAACGGTATTCTATTCTTGTTTAACAGTGCGAGTAATTGTGATTAATTTTTTAATCACTTGACAGTCCTACAAATTATTAAAACAAAGCTGGGCCGAATGCGCTGGAGATCGCTTGAGTCTGTGCTGGCCAGGATCTGAAAGATTTAGCCTGCTACGTGCAGCTTTGGTTTTCCCTAGCGGAGCAGGGTGCTTTATGGGGCATATGCTGGGAACATCGCTGCATTAGGACAAAAAGTTTGAAAGAGATATGACGAAGAAATGGCAGCAAAGCAAACAGTCCATACCTGAAACCTAGGAACAGCCTTTCACTGCAGATGAAACAGAAAGGGAAATCAAAACCTTGAAAACAGTTTGTGGACTTATGTCCTCTGGATTTCTGAAGAACCTGGGAAAAACTAGCAGACAAGGGCTAGCCATCTTCGATCTAGATTTCTTGTTTGCAGTGTTGTAGCCGTGTTGGGCCCAGGTATTAGACAGCCAAGGTGAGTCCAGTAAATGACTCAGCCACCTTGTCTTTCTAGCTAGAGTCATACAAGAGAATAAAATACCTAAGAGCTGGCACAGAGCAAAAGTAAAGCCTTGACAAAACCTGAGAGACTGCTGACTTGCAACAACTCCCCATCTCGTTGATAGGCTGCATTTACAAATGACTTCAAAGGCTTATCCTTCAAAGAATTGTCCCTATAGTTGATAACTTGGGTGTAGATCAAGCAGGTTTCAGACCAAACCGCCGCAGTGCCTGCAGTCAAGTGCTGGCAGTCACCGCCTACCTCAGCATGGCTTCCAGCCCAGGCAGAAGCCAGGCTCAATATTTCTAGATCTTACTGTTGCATATGATACAATGTGGTATACAGGTCTACTGTAAAAACTGTCATTGGTCCACAGAAGTGGGGTTGTCATGGTTATGGAGCTGTTGCTGACAGGCTGCCTATTCCAAGTTTCACTTGGACCGAAAAAACAGCTCCTGGAGGTCCCAAAGGATCTACCCCAAGGATCCCTGTGACTGATTTCCCTCAGGGTGCCACTTGAAAGTGGGGTACCACTGAGCCCGCCTGTCCCACCAGCCTGGGTTCCCTTGACACTGTACTGCTGAGACAAGCCCTCCCTCAGGCTTCAGACTGCAGTTTACCAACACACACACACACGTACGCACGCCCAGCTGCAGTGTCATACAGCTGCTGAGATCAGCTCTGCATGGGAACGCTCAGCCAAGGAATAGCCCAGCACTCAAGTGCACACCCTCCCTCTGGAGTGTGAACCCCAAATTGTATCCTCTTGCGCTGCACAGAGAACTAGACAGTGTAAGCCCATTGAAATGTGCCTCCTCCTGCTATGTGGAGAAAGATATACACAGTTTTTTACTCCTCCCCCCGTTATCAATTCCACAAACTGGTTTTAGAGAAAACAAAAACAAGTTGATTGAATACAAAAGATAGACTTTAAGTGATTATAAGGGAGAGCCAACTGATCAAAGCAGATTACGTAGCAAATAAAACAAACTGGAATCTAAGCTTAAGATACTAAAGAAACTGGTTACAAGTAGGACATTCTCACCCTAAATGTTGTTTGAGGCAGATTGCAGAGCTACTTGAAGGCCAGCTGCACTGGCCTGCAGCTTAAAACTTCAGATATTTCATTCACAGGCTAGACACCCTTCTAGCCTGGGCTCACTCCTTCTCCCCACCCGCTTGTCTTTCTTTATTAGATCTTTTTAGCAGTCCTCCTGGGCAGGGATTCAGTGAAGAACAACCCCTGATTATGTCACTCCCCTGCCTTAAAAAGGTTTTACATATGGCGAGAATCCTTTGTCTTCCAGTGTGATTCCCACCCCGGTCAGTGAAAAAGTATTAATTTTATCATGGAGTCCAGGAGCAGGTGACTTGATCACATGACCCTGCAGCCACAACTCAAAGTCTGTTTGCAGCATCCACAGGAAGGTGAGAGATTAATATCTTCAAAGACCTATCGTTTTTCCTAATGGCCCTTTCCAGCCAGCAATCTAGACTGATTGCCTTCTGGCTAGTGGGCATTCCCCAGGTGTAAACACATTTGTAATAGGTGCATAGACAATATTCCCAACTTCAGATACAAAAATGATACACACATACAAATATGACAATCCTATTCAGCAACTCACAACCTCTCCAATGATATCTCACGTGACCCATCTGGCATAAAATACATCTTAGATATGCTATAATCATATCATAACAATATGACCATGAAGAATATGGGGCGTAGTGTCACACTCCCATTTTGAGCACCAACAATTTTCAACCTCTTGACAAATGACTTTCCCAACACCACTGCCAGGCATCTTATCTCTGCAGACATCATCTGCCTGGCAATACAGGGCCAGGATTTCAGTCACCTAGAAGTCTTGGAAGCTGACGTGGAAGAGATGGCCCACTATTGCAAAAGATGGAGATTTGCACCCTAGTACCAAAAAGACAGTTTCCAGCTGCTTCCATCTATATCGTACAAAGGCCAACAACTAGCTCAACATCTTCCTGAATGGACGCAGGCTGGACCATGACCCAAAGCTTGTGTAGCTAGCTGTTACGCTGGACTGCACCTTGATTTTCAAAGAACTCCTTGCCAAGACCTTGCTGAAAACAAAGAGAATAAACCACCTTATCAGCAAACTACCTGGTTTTACCTGGGGAGCCAATGCGCAGACACTAAGAAGCTCTGGGCTTGCCTTGTGCTATTCTGCAACAGATTAGTGTGGTTCAGCTCTTTTCACACAAGACTAGTAGATAGTCAGCTGAATGAAACCATGTGTGTTATAACAGATACCATGAGACCAACCGACCTGGTCTGGCCACAAGTCCTGTCCAACGTCACCCCTCCTGACATCGGGCGACAAAACACCTTGCAGAATCTGCTCCTAAAGGTACAGGACATATGCAACATCGACTCTAGTTTAAAGATGTGTTTGATCCAGTGAGCTGCCGCATCAGCTCAAAGCACCCTATTTGGACCATTCCCCTGAGAAACCTCCCAAATATGACTTCCAGGCGGTGTACTAGGTGACAAGAACAAGCTACAAACATCAGCATTGGCTATCTCATGACAGATCCAGCAGTCCAGCCCCCTGGTTTTCACCTTCCACACCATCTTTGGGTAAAACTCAATTGCTTCAGCTGTGGAGTGATCAGATGCGCTGCTAATGATTTTAAGAGGGGCCTTCGTGACTTCCCTCTTTGATGCTGTGACCCGGTTGATGTAGGCCACATACTTGCAGGCTGCACCCATCGGCAAGGCCTGCCTGGTTGCCTCAGGGACTTGCACGCTGCCCTTCCCCCAGATATTGAGTGATTAAGACACTTGACGCTCTACATAGATGCGATTGCTATGAGTATAATAGAGAAGTAGCCACTTTGATTAAAGAAAGACTAAAAAAAAACCCAGTAGCCCCTAAATGGAGGACAAGCTATCTGTTCTTGTAGGGCTGGCTATCTCAATTGTGTGAAGACAGCTACCAGGCAGTAGTTGTCTTTAATAATCGTTGCGCATATTATGTGCCCAGAGCCATGGTGGTGATGCATTAAAAAAAATGATGATGAAAGACAATATAACATGATTCAAAATACTTTAATGGGGTCTTGAAGAGGGGAAGAAGGGTGGACGTAGATAAAAAGGGAGTTTCATAGACTGGGACCTTAGACCATGGAGGCTCTCCCCTTAACCCAGGGCCGGCTCCAGGCACCAGCCGACCAAGCACGTGCTTGGGGCGGCACCTTGTAAGGGGCGGCCAATCTTAAGGTGGCGGGGGGCGCTCAGGGGGTTGTTTTTTTGTTTTTGTTTTTGGTTCGGCGGGACAGCGCTCGAGGGTTTTTTTTGTTGTTGTTTTTGTTTCAGCTGGGCAGCGCTGGGGGGGGGGGTGTTTCGGCGAGGCGGCGCTCGGGTGGTGTGTATCGGCGGGGCGGTGCGGCGCGGCCCTCGGGGGGGATGTTTTGGCGTGGCACTCGGGGTGGGGCATTTCGGCAGAGCGGCGCGGCGCTGGGGGCGTGTTTCGATGGCGCGGCGCTGGGGGGGGTGTGTTTCGGTGGCATGGCACTCGGGGGGGTGTTACAGCGGGGCGGTGCTTGGGGCGGCAAAAACGTTAGAGCCGGCCCTGCCTTAACCTGATCTGGAAGAATTTGTAGGGCTTAAATAAGGCCAACCAGGCTGAGTTTACCAATCAGAGAGTTAGTTAGATTTACCTTGGTTTGGGGTTAGGAGGAGCTCTCTACTGACCAGGGGTTGGGGTAGGAGGGTGCAAAAACCCGCCTTTCATTTCATTATTTAGTTACTAACCTGCACCGAATAGGAAAAATAAATGAGCCTAATATGACTTGAGAGACAAGGTGGGTGAGGCAACATCTTTTATTGGACCAACTTCTGTTAGTGAGAGAGACACACTTCTGAGCCTGCACAAAGCTCTTCTTCAGGTCTGTGTAAGCGCAAAAGCGTGTCTCTCTCACCAACAGCAGTTGGTCCAGTAAAAGATATGACCTCACCCATCTTATCTCTAATATCCTGGGACTGATATGGCTACAACACTGCCTTCAACAACCTCATATAATTTAGCCACAGAAGAGAAGCCCCTGTGCACATCTAGATCCTGAATAAGATAGTGCTGATAGTTAGGGTATGTCTACACTACGGGATTAATCCGAATTTATATAATTCGAATTTGGGAAACAGATTGTATAAAGTCGAAATGTATGCGGCCACACTAAGCACATTAATTCGGCGGTGTGCGTCCAAGTACCGGGGCTAGCGTCGATTTCTGCAGCGTTGCACTCTGGGTAGCTATCCCATAGCTATCCCATAGTTCCCGCAGTCTCCCGCGCCCATTGGAATTCTGGGTTGAGATCCCAGTGCCTGATGGGACAAAAAACATCGTCGCAGGTGGTTCTGGGTACAACCTCACCTCCTCCCTCCCTCCCTCCCTCCCTCCCTGCATGAAAGCAATGGACGGCAGACAACCATTTCGCGCCTTTTTTCCTGGGTGAACACTGCAGACTCCATACCACGGCAAGCATGGAGCCCGCTCAGCTCAAGACAGCAGTCATGAACATTGTAAACACCTCGCGCGTTCTCGTAGAGTTTATGCTGAGCCAGGACCAGAAAAACGAGGCGAGGAGGCAGCGGCGGCGGCAGCGCAGCGACAAGCATGATGAGGACATGGACACGGATACAGAATTCTGTGAAACCACAGGCCCCGGTGCTTTGGAGATCATGTTGTTAATGGGGCAGGTTCTATCCATGGAACGCCGATTCTGGGCAAGGGAAACAAGCACAGACTGGTGGGACCGCATAGTGTTGCAGGTCTGGGACGATTCCCAGTGGCTGCGGAACTTTCGCATGCGTAAGGGCACTTTCATGGAACTTTGTGACTTGCTGTCCCTTGCCCTGAAACGCCAGAATACCAAGATGAGAGCAGCCCTCACACTTGAGAAGCGTGTGGCGATAGCCCTGTGGAAGCTTGCAACGCCAGACAGCTACCGGTCAGTCGGGAATCAATTTGGAGTGGGCAAATCTACGGTGGGGGCTGCTGTGATGCAAGTAGCCAAAGCAATCACTCAGGTGCTGCTACGAAAGTTAGTGACTCTGGGAAATGTGCAGGCCATAGTGGATGGCTTTGCTGCAATGGGATTCCCTAACTGTGGTGGGGCGATAGATGGAACCCATATCCCTATCTTGGCACCGGAGCACCAAGCCACCGAGTACATAAACCGCAAGGGGTACTTTTCAATGGTGCTGCAAGCACTTGTGGATCACAAGGGACGTTTCACCAACATCAACGCGGGCTGGGCGGGAAGGGTTCATGATGCTCGCGTCTTCAGGAACACTACTCTGTTTAAAGGGCTGCAGCAAGGGACTTACTTTCCGGACCAGAAAATAACCGTTGGGGATGTTGAAATGCCAATAGTTATTCTTGGGGACCCAGCCTACCCCTTAATGCCATGGCTCATGAAGCCATACACAGGCAGCCTGGACAGGAGTCAGGAGCTGTTCAACTACAGGCTGAGCAAGTGCAGAATGGTGGTAGAATGTGCATTTGGCCGTTTAAAAGGTCGCTGGCGTTCATTATTGACTCGCTCTGACCTCAGCCAAAGAAATCTCCCCATTGTTATTTCTGCTTGCTGCGTGCTCCACAATCTCTGTGAAAGTAAGGGGGAGACCTTTATGGCGGGGTGGGAGGCTGAGGCAAATCGCCTGGCTGCTGATTACGCGCAGCCAGACACCAGGGCGAGTAGAAGAGCACACCAGGAAGCGCTGTGCATCAGAGAAGCTTTGAAAACCAGTTTCATGACTGGCCAGGCTACAGTGTGAAATATCTGTTTGTTTCTCCTTCATGAAAACCTGCCCCCTTTATTGACTCATTTTCTGTAAGGAACCCACCCTCCCCCTTCCCCCAGCTTGCTTTCAAACCAAATAAAGTCACTATCATTTAAAAATCATTTATTCTTTATTAATAGATTAGAAAAAGAGGGAGGGAACCCGGGTGGGATTTGGGAGGAGGATCGGTGGGAAGGAAAAGGCCACTAAAAAAAGGTTAAAAAAATGACAGCCTTTGGCTTGGGCTGTCCACTGGGGTGGAATGGGAAGGTGTACGGAGCCTCCCCCCCCCGCGTTCTTACACGTCTGGGTGAGGAGGATATGGAACATGGGGAGGAGGGAGGGGGGTACAGGGGCTGTAGCGGCAGTCTGTTTTCCTGCGGCCATTCCTGAAGCTCCACCAGACGCCGGAGCATGTCTGTTTGCTCACGCAGCAGCCCCAGCGTTGCATCCTGCCTCCTCTGATCTTCCTGCCGCCACCTCTCATCTTGAGCGTCTCTCCTGTCCTCACGTTGGTCCCTCATGTCCTCACGTTGGTCCCTCCTGTCCTCACGTTCACTGGCTTCTTTCCTATACTTTGAAACCATTTCCTTCCACTCATTCAGATGAGCTCTGTCACTGCGGCTGGATTCCATAATTTCTGCAAACATCTCGTCTCGCGTCTTCTTCTTACGACGCCTTATCTGTGATAGCCTTCGGGATGGAGGAGGGAGGCTTGAGGAATTTGCAGCTGCTGTAGGGAGGGGAAAAAAGAGAGAATTGTTTAAAAAGATACATTTTGCAGAACAATGCTTATACTCTTTCACGGTGACCAACACTATTCACATTACATAGCACATGTGATTTCTGTGCAAGGTCGCATTTTGCCTCTTAATACTGAGTGCCTGTGGCTTTGCTGCTAGAGATCACAGGTCCGGGCAACAGAATTCGGCTTGCATGCGGCCATGGTAAGCCATTGTCTTATGACTTCTCCGCCCTCCTTTCCCACATACCAAGCAAAGCCCGTAGAGTGCTGCGGTTTTTCTGTTAACATTCAGCAGCAGCAGAAAACAAACTAACCCCCCCCCCGCCATGAATTCTCTGGGATGATCGCTGTACCCCTCCCCCCACCGTGTGGCTGGTATCAGGGAAGATCCCTGAAGGAACCAAACTAACCCCCCCCCCCCCCCGCCGCCCCCCTTCCGCCATAAATTCTCTGGGATGATCACAGTACCCCTCCCCCCACCGTGTGGCTGGTAACAGGGAAGATCCCTGCTAGCCAAACGTGAAAAGCTCAGGGCCAATTTCCCATCTGCGCTTGGCTAACTGCAGGGAAGGATTTATTTTCAGCCACAGGCAAACAGCCCAGTAGGAACGGCCACCTCTGTCCCCTTAATTAAGTTCCCGTATTTCAACCAGGTTACCATGAATGATATCACTCTCCTGAGGATTACACAACAAGATAAAGAACGGATGTTGCTTGAATGCCAGCAAATACCGGGACCATACGCTGCCAGGCTTTGTCAGGCAATGATACCAGATTATTTGCTGCAAGCATGGCGTGGTCAAGTGTCCTACCATGGAGGACGGAATAAGGATGCGCTGCCCAGAAACCTTGTGGCAAGGCTTTTGGAGTACCTCCAGGAGAGCTTCATGGAGATGTCCCTGGAGGATTTCCGCTCCATCCCCAGACACGTTAACAGACTTTTCCAGTAGCTGAACTGACCGCGAATGCATCCCAAGTCCTCAGGGAAAAGTAATAATTAAAAACCGTTTGCTTTTAAAACAAGTTTTATATTTTAAAAGGTAAACTCACCTGAGGTCCCTTCCATGGGGTCAGGGTCTTGGATACTGGCTTGGGAGGGTTGGGAGGGTACTTCAGTCAGGCTGAGAAAAAGATCCTGGCTGTTGGGGAGAACGGAGTGCTGTGTGCTCTCTGCAAGCTCATCCTCCTCCTCCTCCTCCTCTCCCCCATCGGCAGAATCCTCAGGTGTAGCTGATGAGACTATCCCCGACCCGGAATCCACGATCACAGGTGGGGTAGTGGTGGTGGCCCCCCCCTAGAATTGCATGCAGCTCGGCGTAGAAGCGGCATGTCCGCGGCTCTGACCCAGAGCGACCGTTTGCCTCCTTTGTTTTTTGATAGGCTTGTCTGAGCTCCTTGACTTTCACGCGGCACTGATCTGAGTCCCTATTGTGGCCTCTCTCCATCATGCCCTTGGAGATTTTTTCAAAAGTTTTGGCATTTCGTCTTTTAGAACGAAGTTCTGCTAGCACTGAATCCTCTCCCCATATAGCGATCAGATCCAGTACCTCCCTCACGGTCCATGCTGGTGCTCTTTTTCGATTATCGGCCTGCATGGTTACCTGTGCTGATGAGCTATCTGTGGTCACCTGTGCTCTCCACGCTGGGCAAACAGGAAATGAAATTCAAATGTTCGCGGGGCTTTTCCTGTCTACCTGGCCAGTGCATCCGAGTTTAGATTGCTGTCCAGAGCGGTCACAATGATGCACTGTGGGATAGCTCCCGGAGGCCAATACCATCGAATTGCGGCCACACTATCCCTAATTCGAAATGTTAAAATCAATTTTGGCGCTACTCCGCTCGTCGGGGTGGAGTACAGAAATCGATTTAAAGGGCCCTTTATTTCGAAATAAATGGCGTCGTTGTGTGGACGGTTGCAGGGTAAATTCGAATTAACGCTGATAAAACTGAATTAAAGTCGTAGTGTAGACCAGGCCTTAGAGGCCTTCATGACAACTTGTTAATGAGCTATTAATTGGATCTTCTGACTTCTGGCTAGCAATTCGCTGTCCAGCCAGTAGGTGGTACAACACTCCTGATCAAAAACGACTGCAGCCTGGCAAAAGGGCCTTCACTGGGAAGGGCTCTCCCACTGAGGCCTGTGAGAGAAGGCGAGGGAAGGGAGTGGCCGCTCCATCAGAGCAAAGACAAGCTTTGCCCAAGCCAAGGGTAATGCTGAGAGAGAACTCAGCTATAAGGAATATAAGTGCTATTCCTAGCACCGCAGGAGGAAAATGTCTCACTTTCTCTTGTCAGCAAGGAACCTCACCCTGAAACCTGCTGCTGTCTGTGTTAGAAGATATGGAAGAGTGCATTAGGGCAAGCACTGAGGACCCTGCTTTCTGCTGGCATAACTCCACAGCCCTCCATGGAGCCCTGCCAGCAAAGATTTTGACCCTCTTTCTTGCTAACCTACGTTACCTGCTCATCTCACTGTGCCTGTTTCCAAAACTGAAATAATACCCCCTGCAACAGGGTGCTCTGATATGCATAAAGGGAGTGTGGGGTGAAATCCTGTCCATATTGTAGTAAAAGGGAATGTGACAGACCCAGACCAGTGGGGTACAGGAGTCTGGTAGAGGGCAAATATACTGGTCACTGGATGAGTAGTTTTCTGTTCCCTGAGTGACCAGAGCAGGGGCTGCACTAGAGTAATCAGGAACCTGCTAGAACCAGTTAAGGCAGACAGGCTAATTAGGACACCTGGAGCCAATTAAGAAGAAGCTGCTAGAATCAATTAAGGCAGGCTAATCAAGGCACCTGGGTTTTAAAAGGAGCTCACTTCAGTTTGTGGTGTGAGTGTGAGGAGCTGAGAGCAAGAGGCGCAAGGAGCTGAGAGGGTGTGGGTGTGGGTGTGGGTGTGCTGCTGGAGGAGGACTGAGGAGCACAAGCGTTATCAGACGCCAGGAGGAAGGCCCTGTGGTGAGAATAAGGAAGGTGTTTGGAGGAGGCCATGGGGAAGTAGCCCAGGGAGTTGTAGCTGTCATGCAGCTGTTACAGGAGGCACTATAGACAGCTGCAGTCCACAGGGCCCTGGGCTGGAACCCAGAGTAGAGGGTGGGCCTGGGTTCCCCCCAAACCTCCCAATTGACCTGGACTGTGGGCCCTCCCAGAGGGGAAGAAGAAGAACAGGAGTACTTGTGGCACCTTAGAGACTAACAAATTTATTAGAGCATAAGCTTTCGTGGACTACAGCCCACTTCTTCGGATGCATATCGAAGAAGTGGGCTGTAGTCCACGAAAGCTTATGCTCTAATAAATTTGTTAGTCTCTAAGGTGCCACAAGTACTCCTGTTCTTCTTTTTGCGGATACAGACTAACACGGCTGCTACTCTGAAACCAGAAGGGAAGGTCTCTGGGCTGTTCCCCAACCCACATGGTGAATCTCTGAGGCAAAAAAATCCGCCAATAAGCGCAAGACCCACCAAGATAGGGGAGGAACTTTGTCACAGGAGCTGTGCCCAGAGGTGAAAGTAAGCTGATCTGGCCCAGTGTACTGGCAAGAGCCAGTATACAGCCAACCATACCAGCAGGGGGCAGCTTCCTCAGGTGGGCCCTTTAAATTGCTGCTGGAGCCCTGGGGTAGCAGCAGCAATTTTAAGGGCCTGGGGATTTAAAGGCCCTGCCCCTTCCACCTGAGGCCCTGCCCCTTCTACCCAAGGGACCCCCTCCCCAACCTGCTCAGGACCCCAGCCCTGCCTACCAGTAAGTCCCTTAAGTTACTTTCACCCCTGGCTGTGCCATTGGCTTCAGCAAGGCCAGGATTTTATCCTGTCAATGCAAGGCAGCATTTCCTGTTTGTTTCTGCAGGCCAGGTAGCATTAGGTGCAGTTTCCTTTGCTGTTTGAGGGATACAGCCATATCCCTCCACGCTTACAGCTTCTATCCCAACCTTTGAGTATTACGGCACATCTTCACTGGCAACGTTAAAGCGCTCCCGCAGCAGCATTTTAACATGGCTTGTGTAGTCGCGGCAGAGCGCTGGGAGAGAGCTCTCCCAGTGCTCTAAAAAACCCACCTCCACGAGGGGTGCAGCTACCAGCGCTGGTGCTTTACAGCACTGAAACCTGCCGCGCCCGGGGGGGGGGGGGGTTCACATCCCTGAGCGAGAAAGTTGTAGCGCTGTAAAATGCCAGTGTAGACAAGCAGTTGAATGCTGGCTTCCTGCCTGAGGCAGCGTAGATAATACCTGCCTAGCACTCTTCATTCATAGATCTCAAAGTGCTTCACCAAGGAGGTCAGTTTGGTAACCCCCAGTTTACAAATGGGGAAACTGAGGCACAGAGAGGGGGCGTGACTTGCCCAGGGTCAACCAGCAGGCCAGAGCCAGGAATAAAACCCAAGTCTCATGCATTGCAGACTAGTGCCCTTGCCCCTAGGTGTGAATGAAGTCACTTGTAGCCTCACTCTGATGAGCTACAGGAAATACCAGCGATGTAGTATGACTTAATGTGTGACATTCCCCATAGTACAATCTGGACAGATGGACAGCTGGGTCCCCTCAAATCTCCAACCTGGGGGGGTCCTTTATACTGCTTCACTGTAAGAGCAATCACTCTTGGTCCTGCTTGTGCACAGCCTCTCACATGTAAAATCTCTCCCACCTGAATTACATGATTGCTATGGCCTCATGAATTACATACAGGGAGACACCAGCAACTTCCCAGCCCCAGACCTTCTCCCAGAATGTGTGTCTCATACTGCCCAGCACCCTCCTGGACAATACTAGGTCATAGAAAGTCCATCATATCATCGATGGAAAATGATATGCATCAATCCTGTTGTCTCAAGTGGCGTTCCCAACACTTCAGTCCAAACACACTGCTTTAGATAAAACAATAAAACAAGTTTATTAACTACAGAAAGATAGATTTTAAGTGATTATAAGTATAGGGCCAGAGATGTCAGAATTAGTTACAAAGAAAAGATAAAATGCAAACTATCTACTGGCTGGAAGCCTCCAGACCAGGACTCCTCCCCCAGGTCAGTGTTTCTTCAGGTGGTGTTGCTGCCATGAGCAGAAAGGAGTGGAGCAGAGAGGTGTGGAGGAGAGTGGTAATTTGTCTTGTGTGTGGTAATTTCTCTTTTCTTATACTATTCTCCCCTCTTTGAGGATTATTTCCAGCTGGGGGTCAGGTGACAGCCAGTCTGTTGACATGGAAACCCCCATGTTCTATTGTCAATCTGTAAAATTCTTGCTCACACCCTTCTTGAATGGCCACTTACCTAGCTGATGGTCCAATTGATTTTGTTGACACCTGGCTAAGGTGTTGGTTTGTCTTTTGTTTCTGAGGTACTGGTGTTTGCCTATTTTTCTAAACTTGGAGCATGTTATACCGTAGAATCTTATAACTTTACATACCATGATGATACACATATTTTATCAGGAATAATAATGTTCAGCAGATTAAGTTTTCAGAGGAAACCTCAGAAGGCATACTTTGTACAAAATGTATCATGGATTTCTGAAAAGGATGAATATAGGCGTATAGTCTCTCACTGTGATATGTATGTTATAGGTTGAATATTGGTATGAAGCGTTATCCTCTATATGGAGCAGTAATGTTTAATCGCTGCTATGGAAGGGCGAGGATATGTAGTGCCAGGACTGCCCTGGAGAGGGCCTCCTTTGTCAGAGCTGGAAGTATTCATGATTGACAAGGACACTGAGTTTATGGTGTCTGCCAGTGGAGGGTGCTGCTTAGGGTGACCAGATGTTCCGATTTTATAGGGACAGTCCCCATTTTTGGGTCTCTTTCTTATATAGACTCCTATTACCCCCCACCCCGTCCCGATTTTTCACACTTGCTGTCACTACATATCCTCGCCCTTCCATAGTAGCGATTAAACATTACTGCTCCATATAGAGGATAAAACTTCATACCAGCAGCTGCTGAGACGGGGTGTTAATTTAGCACCTCTGGCCGGAGATAAAGATTCTGTGCCTTTTTTAAAGAATGAGGGATAACTCATCTGATCTGCCCTATACAACTAGGGTCTTTTTCCCAAGGAGTGGAGGCAGGGAGGAGCATGTTCTCATGGCAAAAGCACAGGCCTCAGATTGTGTCCTCTTGTGTGTTTACAGCATACAATACCATGGGGCCCCAAGTGGATTGGGGCCTCTGGGTGCGATGGCAATGAAAGTATTTACTAATAATCCTTGTTCTGTCCCCCGGTCGCCTCTGACTAGCTGTATGAGAGCGAGCCAGTGGCATTGCCTCTCTGCCCTGTTTCACCCATCTGTAAAATGGAGATAACGCCTGCTCTGCCGGCATTTATTAATTTATTGCACGCTTCATGTCATGGATGGAAGGTGCTCGGATACTGTGGGGAAGAGCCATTGTATAAATTAATGTATTCCCATGTTGTCCACGTGACACTTCTTCCTCAGCAACACCAGTGTCTTTGTGTCCTCCAGGTTTCACCATCCTGCTGCAAAGCGTCCCTGTGTGGGATTAAGAGGATCCTACCCCAGTTCATCTTTCCATCTGTGCTGCTGCTGGCCTTCGTTGCCTCTTCAGGACCAAATCCTACGGCACCTGCCAGTTTGCTGAGCTCGCTCGGCTGAGTGCTGCCGTGGCTTGGCAGCGTTATGCAACGAAACTGGAGCCCCTAGGAACGGTTCAGCCTTGTGCACCGAGCCCTTGCTGTCAGCTACAGGTCTGCCTTTGAAGAGTTCTGTGCGGCGGGGGAACAAAGCAAACGGTTCCTCTGCGCAGACAGCAAATAAAGGAACATCACACTGAGCTTCTGTTCCCTTTTCTACTGAAAACAATTTAAAAATAAAGGGGCGAGGGAATAGCAAGACTTTGTACATTTTCATATTTGAAACAGCCTTTCATGTGTCCCAGGGTGAAAGGCAATTTGCATTTCAAGAGGTCAGAGTGTAACTACTTCTTTCATTTTGTCCCCATTTTAAATGTTACTAACTTCTATATATATTAATTTCATTCTGTGGCTTTTTTTTTTTAAACAGCTCCTGTCTCCCTCTCTCTGATTCCCTGGCCATTCCAAGAAGTTTGAGGAGACTGCCAGTACTCCAGCAAACGATAAAGAGGAAACCTCAGCAGGCATACTTTGGCCTTAGGCCGTTGGGGAACCTGCTTTCCTAAGAGGGAAATGAATTTATCCGTAGGCACTTCACCAGCATATGACATCAAGTGTCAGGTAGGTGTCAAACCTAAACTGCTCTCTGCAGAAATGGCACCTAATGGTAAAGCATGTTCAGAAACCAGCGCCTGCCCTCTAGCTTGTGTATAACTAGTCAGTGGGGGTAGCCAAACATCATGGCTCCCACAAGGAGGGAAGAAGATATGGCGTAAGACCTCTCTGGGCCTGACGGTAGCGAGCCCGTCCTGCCTCTGCTTAGGAATAACCTCAGCTACACAGCCTGTTCCTCCACCCTGGCTGGAACGTTTCGCGAGCCAAAACCTGCTGTCTGGGGAAGGAAAGGGTGTTGCAGAGAAAAGGACTTTGACTAATCATCAGAGAACTTTCCCCTCTGATCATCCCTAGCTGCCTCATTGAGTGAGGAGAGAGATGCCTTTCTGGCCCTAACAATCGAATTGTGTCTGATAAAGAGCCCGCAGCAGCACCTCTGCTCCGAAGGAGGGAGACACAAACCTTTCATTGCCAGGGTTTGTTTCCTCTTCTGCCAGCTTACCTCTTCTGGCTGGAGAAGGATTGGTGATTGCACTGGAGAGCGAAGCCGGCTGCAGACACGTACCCTTCTCATGCTCACCACTGGCTAGGAGGGATATCAGAGGTCACATTAGCAGATGCACTCTGGGATATTTGACACGCAAAGCACCATAGAAATGCAAAGTGTTTCTAGAGGGATGAAGCTGGTTTAGTTGCTTTAAAACACATGCATGGCGGCGGTGAGGGGCAGATCATCAGCTTTCTGTGACGCTGTGCAAAAAAAAAAAAAAAAAAGAGAGAGAGAAAATCCTGTTTATGAAACCAGACTGCCTGGTAGAAAATTGATCTCCGGGAAAAAGCCTGTGGCTAATTTTAGCTCTTCTTGTTTCTTTAAAATACAGCAGTGGTTTGACTGTTTTGGCAAGTGCCAGCCTTTCTCCCCCCACTCACCTTCTGCCTTCCAAGTGATGCTTTTATTTATAGCAAGGGGGTCAGGGAGGGAAGGAAGGAGGACATAGGCATGTAACAGAGCCAGCCCTCACTGGGAACAGGGCAGCAGGGGCAGGAAGACAGGCAGAAAAAAGACAAGAGATAAGGAAAGGGAAAAGAGGCCTTGAACAAGTCCATGGAGTGAGGACTAGGCTGGAAATGATGTAACTCAATTTGGCAACACGCTGCAGGCCTGCCCCTCCCCTCCTCAACATAGCTAGTCACTGCAGAGGTGCTACTCCTGCTTTACACCAGCCTGAGAGCAGACTCGGGCCCTGTTGCTCTTTAAGGAGCCTTCTGTTGCACTCAGGCAATTCTGTAAGAGACACTTGCACCAAAATCCTGCGTTCCCACTTTGTTTTCCACTCCCTGCATCTGATGAGAGACTGTAGCTAAAGAGATCTGTCTTTTTCCTAAGGGGCTCCCCTCCTCTGGCCTAATCCATTCAGCAGCATCACAATCCATCTCAGTATGACAGTCTGGGGTGCAATCCACTCCAGTGAGGGGCTGTGTCATCACCTGCCCTGCAACCTTGTTTTTCTCACCATGCTTTGCTGCTGTCGCTCCCACCTGGGCTGCTCACACACAGCATGCAGGTAAAACCCAGCGTGTCTGTGTATCGGGGTTCCCTCTAATTTTTCCCACCCAGGTGCGGAATGAATTCTGTTCCATGCACCAATGTGACACATCACCTCCATATTGGTGCACATAACAAAAGTCATGTGGAGGGGGGGGCGAGGGGTTCGGAGTGTAGGAGGGGGCTCAGAGCAGGGGCAGAGGGCTCGGGTGCAGGGGTCTGAGGATTCTGGCTGGGGGTGTGGGCTCTGGGGTGGGGCTTGGGGTGTGGGGTGCAGTAGGGTGCTCTAGGGCTACGGCAGGGAGAGAGGACTCCCCCCCGCCCCCCAGCTCTCGCTCCCCGCAGAAGCACCTGGGCTGGGGGGGAGAGGCACCTCTCCCACGGCAGGTCCCTGGGTGGGTTCCCTGAGCACCTGCGCAGTGCTAAGAAGGCTGCTACACAGCCGCGCAGCTTGCAGGGAACTTAGCTGCAGCCTACCAGCCACACTCTCTGGCTTCAATCAGCCAGGCTTACTACTTGCAGGGTGACCCCAGCACACTTCCAGTCCCAGATTTCTCCCCCCCCCCCCCCCCCCAATGTGTGATCTGCCCAGTCCAACCCTCTCCTGGACAGTGCAGATATATTTGGTCCTTTGCCCCTCTAAGGGGATCAACAAATGAAGTTACCCAAACAATTCACAACAGTGGATTAGTTTCAATTATGGAATAAACACGTTTATTTAACTACAAGGAGATAGATTTGAAGTGAGGGCATGAAAGTCAGAAATTGTTACAAAAGAAATAAAGAGAAAACGCTTCTTAAACGTAACAAACTGGACTTTGGTTCCTGGTGAAGTCCCTTACCACGTTTCCAGTATCATCGCTGACCAAACTCTCAGGTTAAGATCTGCTCCCAAAGTCCAACAGCTGATTCTTTTGTCTTGTTAGGCAAAAAGAAAGTGATGGAGAGGGAGCGAGAACTTGGGGTGGTTTTGCCCCTCACTTGTATAGTCCAGTTCCCCTTTGAGATGCCTTTTCCTGAAGGTTACAAAACAAAGTTTATTCAAACAGCGAAGAAGGCAATATGGCATCTGGCAGTGAAAAAGGATGCCTGCTGTTTCTTCTCACCTCTGTTTGCTGAAATACAGATTGTCCTTGTCTCCTGTTTTCCCCCTCTCGCTGTCTGAGGACCCAGTTTACAACTTATATATAAACTGAGGCTCCTTTGTTTAAGACCCGCTTGACCAGTCCTGCTTAATCAGGGCTACGTGGGTTTGAACATGAGCTATCAACATCAGTTAGAGGGAATTAATAACGTCATATATAATGTTGCTACACACATTTCATCATGATAGGATTGACCAGTAAGTTATTATTTTTCAAATGATGCCACACAAGGCATATCTTGTACAAGGATGATGACCGTAGTGTGCAGGGCGTGAATACGGGGTGCCTTTAGCCACGCTCTGATCCGCAGCACCTGTGGAGGTGCCACTACTGATGGAAGGGAGGTCCCAGTGCTCGGTCGATCGAAGCCTTTCCCCAAGGGGACTCAAGAGTTAAGATTCCCTCTGAGCATTGAGAAATTGCTGGTGGAAGGAGCGAGGGATGGAAGGTGAGGGTGACCTTTCCCCCGCTCCTGGGTTGTGGCAGGTTTTGGAAAGACCTAAAATGGGAAGGAAGAGAAAGGGAAGGTGCCCGCAACAAGACTAAGTAGATACTGGAAATCCTGAGCAATAAAAAGGTTTTGTACTTGCTATTGTCCTAATCAAAGGGACTAGGGAGCACTCATCTGCTTGTAGGATGGGTTCCTTTCCCCTAATCTTTGCTGCGCGTCAGCTGCGGGGCCTCATTCTCGGTTGGCCCTGAGACACTGCTGTAATCCTCATGATAAATAACTAACATAGAATGGCTCCTGGAGACCAGACAAAATGGGTGGGACTGCTCCCAGCTCTGTGCTACCTGATTTGTGGAAGGAGGAGGCGGTCCCCATACAGCAGCTGTCCCTCTGCGCTGCTGCCTCTGAGGCAGTATGGCAGGATCAATAAAAACCCTTTATATCATTTATTATTCACTTAAACACATGCTTTGAGAAAGGCCTCCCAGGAGCAGAGTCATGAATCTCCGGAGAGCGCCTTCTCACTTGGGCGAAAAATAGCTGGTGTTGCAGCTCACTAATATAACGCTACAGCAAGTTCTCCTCCCCAATCCATTGTCGTATTGGTAGCTGGCCCGGGTGACGTCTGTACCTGGCAGCTGTGGGGATAAAGAAGGAGCTGGGAAAAGGAATTGTTTAACAGACTGGCCTTTAAATGTACTGCACTTCCCCTCCTTCCCTTTTCCCGGGTCCCAGTCCGTCCAGGGCAGGGCTGATGGATGTTGAAGACTGGGGTGGGAGCACTGAAGCACAGACGTGCATTTTATGCAAACTCAAGGGATGCTGAAACTCTTTTCTGCACCCTACCATAATCCGGACTAGAAGGAGCTGATGTCTCTCTGTTTTGCCCCCATCCAAGACGCTCCCCCCGACCCTTCCTTCCAGTCCAGTCTTTGATCTTTCTCCCAAGAGGGGCAGCCCAGACCACTCCGGCAGGCCCTCAGCCACTGGTTCTGCTGCTGTCTGCTACTGCGCCTCCCAGACGCCCCCTCTGAATGTGGGGCCAGATCCTAGGGATCCCATGTTAATCTGCCCTGATCTGAAATACCTTTTCATTTCCTTCCCTCTCTCCTCTCCCAGAGGCCTTTGCGCTGACTGCTTCGGCCATCTCTATTATTTACAAATCTCACCGGGTAACAAACCTGTGTCCACCTTGGAACATCACACTGGTTATTACACTGCACACTTCAGCCATGCTGAGCCGCGGGGCTAGAACGCAGATCCTGCTGCTCCAGGCAGCCCAAGCCCCTGCCCTACCTCCCCGCTCTCAGTTAGATGTTAGTACTACAAGGCAATGGCTCATAGCTGAGCAGCCCTGATTCTTCCAGGGGTGCTGGTCAGCCCCACTAGTCAAAGAAATACGTGCAGTTCTTCTCCCAGGTCTGTACCTCTGGATTCCTCTCTTCCCCCTGCTTCTCTGTAACTGTATCATGTAACTCAGTAAAGCTCCTGGGGAGACAGTATGTATGCTAGACACACTATGAAATGAAAGTAACACCGTGTCCAGGAGGCACTCTGGGAATGGATATCAAGCCCAGGGAAGCTTTCATCTGGGGTTTGTTTCTAAGATCAGGAAGGTCTTCGTCACTGGTGCAGAATATTATGTTGATTCAATGGCACTGGGTCTTATTCCAGTTCTTCAGAAGTAAGAACCAGCCATCTCTGGCAGGGCGATGCCCGTGAGTGGGTGCATGGCAATTATTATTGCAGCCAGGGTAAGTGGTGGTGTGTGCTAGGCAGTGGTTCTCAAACTAGGGCCGCCGCTGGTTCAGGGAAAGCCCCTGGCGGGCTGGGCCGGTTTGTTTACCTGCAGTGGGAGCCGCGATCGGCCGAACCTGCGGACGCGGGAGGTAAACAAACCGGCCCGGCCCGCCAGGGGCTTTCCCTGAACCAGCGGCGGCCCTAGTCTGAGAACCACTGTGTTAGAGAGCAGAGGTGGGGGTGTCAGCTTGCTTTGCTGACAGGGCCGTTCCAGCTTTTTTGCCGCCCCAAGCGGCGAAGCGGAAATAAAAAAAGATAAAGCCGCGATCGGCGGCACTTCGGCGGCAGCTCTACCGCGCCGCTTCGTTCTTCGGCGGCAATTCGGCGGTGGGTCTTTCCCTCCGACAGGGACTGAGGGACCCGCCGCCGAAGACCCGGACGTGCCGCCCCTTTCCATTGGCCACCCCAAGCACCTGCTTCCTTTGCTGGTGCCTGGAGCCGGCCCTGTTTGCCGAGCTGCTCGGGGCTGACTGGCCCAGAATGCTGGAAGCAGCCTGATCTGCCTGGTAAATGGCCTGTATTTTTACCTGACCCAAGGAACCATTTCACGGATAAGCTTTTATATGGCTCTCCTCAGCACGCTGCCTAAGCACCTTGCAAATGTGAACTAAGTCTCATGACTGCCCTGTGAGCTAGGGAAACTGAACCACCAAGAGGTTAAGGTCCCACAGGAAGCCCAAATATGGCCAGGAATAGAACCCCACTCCCCTGAGTCCAATGTAAGTACCTTAAACAGAAGACGGTCCTTCCTCTTATGCCATTGCCAAACGCCAGGGCTGCAGACAAACATCATGTGCCATTGGAAAGTTGGAGATCCCATTAGTCGAATGATGCTGTTGCCCGTCCACTGGGACAACAGATTAGCATCTTGGCCTGTGTCCCAGCCAGTCCTTCCTTGAAGCAGAAAACCTCAGCACGATGGCGCATGGCAGTGGGATTCCAAGTTCTTGAACAAGATCCAGCGGTGTCACCCGTCTGCTTTTGGGTCATCAATTCCTGCCTGGTATTCAAGAGTTTGCTGACGAGCCTGGGCGTTTTCAGTCACTTTCCAGAACGGCTTCATCGAATTTATCAGCGTTGCCATGTGCAAGTATCAGATACAGAGTAGAGCAGCAGAGGGTAACGACAAGGGGGAACGAAATCTGGATGCGTGTCTGGGAAACGCTTTTCATGCTATGCCAGGGTGGAGGAGGATTTGCATTTCAGTCAGCAAATGCTGATTTTCTCTTCTCTAAACAAGGCTTTCAAAAGGAAAAAGAGACTTTGCTCAAGGACACGTTGAAGGGGTTTATACGAGGAGGACATAGGCCCCTCAATGGAGTTTGGGGGGGGAGGGGCGCTCCACCATGTGGGAGGAACTCAGCATCTCATAGGATCTGGTGCAAAAACATGAGTGTTGGTGCCTGCAGAGGCCTCCTGAATGTGAGAGACTCTCCCTTCGTACAGAGAGTATGGATCTCTGCATATACTTCCTCTGCTGTAACCCAAGGTGCTCATGTTACATGCTGTCTCCAGCTGCCGTCTGTGGTCAGTGTTTCATCTTGCTACTGGCAGCCTGCTTTGTGTTGGTTTGGCTGCCTGACAGTGGGGTTTATTTAGATTGAGCAGCTGGCAGAGTTGGAGCGATTGCTACCTAATGGCTGTAAAAACCGTGTTGCGGCTTTTTGCTCAAGAATAGTTTTTCTCTTTTGCTAAGTGCTGTTGTCTTTCCACTGAG
This sequence comes from Chrysemys picta bellii, assembly GCF_011386835.1. Taxonomy (NCBI): domain Eukaryota; kingdom Metazoa; phylum Chordata; order Testudines; family Emydidae; genus Chrysemys; species Chrysemys picta. The sequence goes on from NC_088800.1 coordinate 79,155,000, forward strand.
TTTCTATGTGCAGGTGCCGGTGTTTCGGTAGCGGAAGTTGGTGCGTAATGGGTTTAATTTCTACAAAAGCCTTTGATAGGGCTTCCTGGGGACGGATGTCGGCTGGAACACACAAGCCTGCTGGGATGGAGGGGTGGGTGGGCAGACATGTTTTTTCTTAAAGGCCATTTGTAGCCGGAGTGTGACCTTGCTTCTTCCCATGAAAGCAGAGCAGGTTCTCCCAAGGGGGGCCCTGAAGCTCTCACTAGAGCCGGGCATGTTCCCTTCCAAAGCCTCTGTGGGATTCTTACGTGAGGACAGGCTGCTGAGTAGCAAGGCAGTGCCACAAAATTCATAGGCTTAAAGATGGGACGGGAGCACTGTCTTGGGGATGGCTCCAAACTCAACAGCAGCGTTGCATCCTGAATGTCCTAGGCTGAGCCTGTCTCTCTAATAGCATGGCTCAAATCCAAACACTCCCAAACACTGGGCGGATTAGAGTAGAATCGGGATCCAGATCCAAACTCAGCAAGTTTGGCCCATCTCTGCATGATATTATCGTGTCCCTTTTCTTTTCCGCGTGGCTAAGCTTTTCAGAGGGCCGCCCACCAGCCAGGACATTTGGTCAGTTTAGTGATAATTTCACCAAAGCAATTCGTATAATTGTCCCATCAGAGCGGAGCTCCCCAGATCTTTACTTTATCTGCCTCCTCCACTTGCCAGGTGGCTGCGTCTGTAGGAATATGTAATGAACAGATTATTCAATTAGGAATTTAACACATGATCAGGTGATCATTTAAGAGGATTTCCAGTAAAACAGGATTTGAATAAACTGGTGTGCGAGTAATGTATTCTCTTAACTGGTTTATTCCCTTATCAGTTTTTTTTTAAGCACTTTAGCACATTCAGTTTGTCATTGTTGATCCTTTTCTCAATGCTCTCCCTTCCTCCCCGATTTATGCAAATCCTCAGTAAGGCGTTTAATGCGCTGCGCGTGTCAATAGCGCTGACATCTCCAATAAAGCCTCGTACTTCATGCACGCCCTGGCTGATTAAGATTGGGGAACGGGGCCAGATCTTGGAAAGGGAAGGCTTCCATTCAGCACTCGCCGCTTCCTTTGAGTTGGCTTCGCCGGTGGAGCTGCTGATTAAATCTCCCCCTGTCTTGTTGCTGTATTTCTTTTGATGAAAATGCTGCTTCTCTTTGCACTGTAATCTTACTGATATATGAAGGAATTTGAATAGGGAACTGAGGCCAGTCCTGTCTGGGTCTATTTCCTGGCGTGTCACTCAGCTCTTGGAGGAGCTCAAGGGGGCAGTTAGATGCATTAATGCTCGTCAGCATTAAAATGTATGGGAGGATTTCTCGTCCAAGAGAGAGCATGAGCAAAAGGGGCAGACAGACAGACTATGTGCAGTGGCAGCAAGGAGAACAAAAAAATCCTGCACTAGCTTGTTTGCGATCTGTCAAGAGCCCAATGGAGAAATCAGAGGGTAAAAATCCTGTCCTCCAGGTGCACTCCTTGGTGACAGAGCTGACTGACACATTAGTTGTGGGGACTCACTGCCCCTCCCTGAAAGATGCCTGAATACGTTAATAAGGAAAACTGGAATCGCAGGGTAGGCTGGGGACTGCTTTGCAAATTGTCAGAGAGGCAGAAAAGCAGATTTTCCCATTAATGGAGCTAATGGAGCTGGGGATTTTTAAGAAATCAGCCTGGCAACTGCCATGGTAATTTGCATAATGTTACCCAGCATCCTCTGCAGTTCCTTTTGTTTTCTGATGATTGCAGTGATTTTTCCAACATTTTTTTAACATGCACCATTACTTCAGGTCAGTCTTCCTTCCCACCCTGATCCTGCACCTTCCCTGTGGCCATTAGAGCCAGGGCTCAATGCGTTCTAGATTCCGCAGCTCAGAACGTCTCAGCTCTCATTTTGAAAGAAATGGTTTCCAGCCGTCCTGGTTGCAAAGATAAACATGAACAGAGTGTAACTGAGGCAGCAATGTCCATCTAAGTCTACAGACAGCCTGAAACGGTGGCTCTGAGAGGTGTGAATCAACCCATTGATATCAAGTGCTCGTTAATTCTGAAACCTAATGATTACACTCTGGGGAATATTGAAAACTAAAACTGTAGGGACATCAAACAAATTGAATGTAACAGTAACAGAAATAGCACGGGGACTGCAGTGCTGACTGTATTATTCATTTTTGTCTTTAACTCAATAAAATCCTCAATTTAAAAAATGACCCAAAGCTTCTGCAGAATCCAAGGTCCTAGCTGGAGAATTTTGGCTCCTCTCACCCCAGAGTGCGTGGGGACCTTGCTTATGCTCAGTAACATGACATGTTAGAAGGACATTATTAAAGGGGCAAGATGAAAGTAATTCCACTCTACTGCAGCATTGGGTGCTGCTTCTTGCTTACATCCCCACTTTCTGTTTCTGGGCCATTCAGTTCCTCTCTCTAGGTTCAGGACTTCACCTGTATTGGAACCCCTGAGCTCCTCTTGTAGGCTCCAGGCCTCACTGCTCTAACTTCTCTAGGTTCTGGTGTAGTTTGGCCCTGTCCTTCTGTGTGTTTGCCACTCGTCCGCTTCTGGTGCTGCCCAAGAATTGGATCACAGCTGAATTTACCAAAGAAGTGCCCAAGATAGAAAGATGTGAAGAGCTCCACAGGGCCCAGAGAGGGGCTCTGTGGTTTTGAGTGTGCTAACAGAGACCTGGATCCCCGCTCTCTGAAGGACTGACAGGAGCTTTACCATTTGCAGCGGACGCAGCTCCACAGACCACTGGTTCCGAAACAATGAGTCCATTGTTCGAATCACTAGTGTCCCCTCCTGACGAGCCCTGTCCCATCCTTTGGCAGCTCCGTGTGAAAGCAGTGGAGCGAGGAGAAAGGAGCGTGGGGTCACCCACAATCAGTGCTGATAAAGCTGCTGTTCTCTCCAAATCGGTGCTGTGTGGAGGCTAGGTTGCACCAGGCTGGACCTAAACCAGGGGTAATTCGTTGGGGGCATCTCCTTTCCTTAGGAAGAGCGACGCCCACACACTCAGAGTCTTACCCGAACCCCCTTGCCCTGACGCACCTCCTGATGGGTGAGGAATTCATGGCAACCATTCAAGACTGCCAGAGAGATGTGACCCCAGAATATGTGGCAGTAGGGCTTATGTGGACCCCCTCAATGGGCTCCTTGGAGACTATCCTCTCTCTCATCCCCCTGGGCATGCACGGTGCGTTCTGATGTGAGCATGAGGGAGATATTGTCTCTTTCAAAAGCGATCTCTGCTCTCCGTATCCCTTGTAAGCAGCACTTCTTTAATCCCGGCTGAGGGAGAGGACCCGGCAATGCTGGGAGCCTGATGGAGAGCAGGCTGCGGACAAACAAATTGCCTGGAAAGTCTGGGGCAAGGCAAAGTGCCATCTGGACAAGCCAAAGTGTCCATTTTTTTTTTGCCCTCCAGACAAAGCCGCAAGGGAGACTGTGGGAGGGCTGAGCAATGTCAGGCACAGAGGGGCTGAGTGGGAATGACGCACAGGTGACTTGAGCTGCTTCAGGTGTCACAGCGACTGCTGGAGTCTTTGTACAGAACGCTGCTTGCACTTCAGACAAGGGTCCATCCCCAGGCCCTTCTCTCCTGGTTTGATGGGGGCAGGGGCAGCTCCAGGTACCAGCGCAGCAAGCACGTGCCTGGGGCGGCAAGCCATGGGAGGTGGCATCAGGAGCGCCGCCAGCTAAGGCGGCGGAAGGTCCCGCCCCGAAATGCCGCCCCCCCCACAGAGGCGGTGGAAGGTCCTGCTACCGAAATACTGCCGCGGTCGGTGCACCCCAAATCGCAGTGCCCTAGGCGACCGCCTAGGTCACCTAATGGGTTGCGCTGGCCCTGGGCAGCGTGCCGGTTGCCGTGAGGGTGGCAGTCAGGCAGCCTTCGGCGGCATGCCTACGGGAGGTCCGCCAGTCCCATGGCTTCGGCAGCAATTCGGCGGCAGGTACGCCAAAGGCGCAGGACTGGCAGATCGCCCGCAGAAACGCCGCCGAATCCGCGTGACCAGCGGACCGCCCGCAGGCGTGCCGCCAAAGGCCGCCTGACTGCCATGCTTGGGGCGGCAAAAAACATAGCGCCGCCCCTGGATGGGGGACCATTGTTGGGGCTGGCCGCAAGTTACCTTGGCCTGTTGTTACAGAATGGTTGGGGGGGGGCTAGTAGTGAACTGGCTTTGACCAGCCGGGCTGGCTTGCAGCCACTCGACTAAATAAACAAGTAAAGCGATAAGGAGGGCCTGAAAGTGTTAAGTGTGGGACTAGAAAACAGCAGTGTTTCCTGCCAGAGCCTGCTTGTGGATGTACACGCCCGCCTTAAAAAAATAATAATAAAAAATGGCTATAAAAATTGCTTTAAACGAACAGTCTCACCTGCGGACCCTGGCCTTGTGGGTGCCCAGGAATTCCCCACGCTGGAGCAGCGCCTGCTACGAGCTCTCAAGGACAAGGCTGGAGGGTCCGGGACTGTCCGTAGCCAGGGCCGGCTCCAGCATTTCTGCTGCCCCAAACAAACAAACAAACAAAAAGCCGCGATTGGCAGCGGCAGTTCAGCGGCAGGTCCTTCGCTCCTACAGGGCGTGAGGGACCTGCCGCCCCCGAATTGCCGCAGGTGCCGCCCCTCTCCCTTGGCCGCCCCAAGCACCTGCCTGTTAAGCTGGTGTCTGGAGCCGGCCCTGTCTGTAGCAGAAGGGGCGTAAGCATTGATTCTTGCTTGGTTGCTGGAAAGCACGTATTTAGTAACGCGGAAAGGCTGGAAAGCTTATTACACTTTGGCAATAAAACTGGTTATACTTATGCACCTGGTGTGGCTTCATTGAGTGTATCTGAGCCCCGTCCCATTGGCCCGACAACCACGAGCTGGCCCCATCGTCACAGTGACTGTTCTGGGCAATGGCAGACCATGTTGGTGGAGGATTAGACTAGTGCTGTTGTGTATGAGGAGTTCTACAGTCACACCCACGGGGGCTGGAACAATTTGTATGTGGGGGGTGCTGAGAGCCATTGAACCAAACTGTAAACTCTGTATACAATGGAAACCACTTCATGCCAGGGGGTGCGGTAGCACCCCTAGTTCCTGCACCGATGGTCACACCAGCCACAACAGTGGCCATTCACATTTTTCTTGCATGTGATCTACCCCTGTTACCCAGGCTCAGCTCTGACTCACCCTCTCTGACCGGTGGGGAAAGTGAGGACAACAGTAACTGCGTAAGACCAAGTGTCAGAGGGGTAGCCGTGTTAGTCTGAATCTGTAAAAAGCAACAGAGGGTCCTGTGGCACCTTTGAGACTAACAGAAGTATTGGGAGCATAAGCTTTCGTGAGTAAGAACCTCACTGCGACAAACAAGAAACCCTGGCATGATGGTCCACCACAGAACAAGCAGCAGCCTGAGAAGTCGCTGCCCTCAGACGGTTTCCACCCACTACTGATCAGGGCTGGATTTAAGTGTTACAGCTCAGCACCCATCCCCTGAGCCAGTCAGTCTCCTTGAGTCCCTTTCAATAAAGACAACATAGTCAGTGGGGCTCTTCCTGGGCACAGAGGTCTACCTGGACAAATTGCAGGTTCGGGGCTGTGGTTCATATTGTAGCAGTCACACCAGAGAGAACTTAGGAGCCATAGGCAAGGGAGAAAATATATGTTTTCAAATGAGGTTGGATGCAAGCTGGCTCGAGATGCAGCCAGGGCTGCTTCCGACTTTTAAAATCCCGCGTGTTAGGCTGGCTGACTCTTACTGCCGAGCCAATGAGCCACCTCCAGAAACGGCCCTAGGATGTTTGTTGCTGCACTGCAGGTGTATGTATAATTGTGGGGAATAACTATGATTTCCTAAGAACATAAGAACGGCCATAGGGCGTCAGACCGAAGGTCCATCTAGCCCAGTATCCTGTCTTCCGACAGTAGCCAGTACCAGATTCTTCAAAGGGAATGCGCCTGCCCTGGAGACACGTGTATAATGTGTTTTGGGCTCCCTGAAGAACAAAGCCCCACAAAATGTTAAAAAATCATTTATTGGACCTACGTCTGTTGGGGGAAGGGACAAGCTATTGAGCTTCACAGAATCCTTCTTCCGGTCTGGGGAAGGAAAGCAGAGTGTGAGCGAAATACAAGTTGGGACAGATTGTTACACAGAAGGCGGTTAACACAAGTGGTATCATGTAGCATGTAACTTATTCTTGGCCTTGCCACTAGCTTGTCAGGCGAATCACCAAACCTTGCTGCGCCTTGGTGTCCCCATCTGTAATATGCCTCCAAGGGTTCCTGGGAAGCTAAGTTCATAAGTGCTGGTCAAGTGCTCTGAGAGCCGTGACTGAAAAGCACCATCACAGGGCAGAGTGTTGTTCCACATCGCGGAGCTCTTCGCTGTTTTGTTTCCTTCTCGACCCCAACTCTTTAAATAGCCTAAATCATCAGGCGCGAACCCAAGCACCGAGCCCATCAAGACACCGTCGCTGATTAGCAGGTTTCTTCCACTGCTCCTGCTGCTGATTGTCTTTTTTTTTTAATTATGCAAAGTTGTAATCAAGGTCCTGAATTAGCTACTCATCTTGGATTAATTAGTGATGGATGCCAATCAGTTTCAGCAACACGGAAAAGGCTCTGGATGGCTTCTGTTCATTTATCAGCATATTCCTAGGATTGTGTGTCTGTGTGTGCACGTGTGGCTCTGTGAGTGACTGTGCTGATGGGTATGACACTCAGAGGAGTTCAATGAGCTGTATCAGCCAGGTTAGAAAAGTGATTTCTTAGCATTGGCCAGTGTGTGAAACACAGATTTAGGAGCTATCACATCTGGGTACTAGGCCTGGCTCTGCTACTATCTTGGGGAAATCACTTAATCTCCCTGCACCTTTGTTTCTCCATCTGTAGAATGGGGATAATCCCATTTACCTATGAGGCTCATCCCTGGCTGGACCTTGGTGAGGTGTTTTGAGATTCACAAGTGGGCAGTTCTAGAGAAGAGAATGGCAGATTTGTTGTTTTCTACATGGGTTTTGATGCTCTAGTTTTATTGCCATTTCTACGGGCTCCTTGTGGCTATTTTAGTTGGCTAGCTCTCCAGGGTATTTCAGGCAATGAGAAGTAAGATCGGGTGGGGTTAAACAATGGGGTTTGACCCCTGCAGAGGGGTCCTGGGTTGTAGAGGAATATAGATATGTGTGTGCAAACCCTTGGGAGTCAGTGAAGTAACTCAGAACAGACTCTGGTCTTGAGTCCTTAGGACCGATGGTGTGGCTTGTGCATTTGCTCCAAGAGAGACCAGGTGTCTCGATCCTGAGCCCACAGTTTACAATGGTGTCTGCGAACATGGAGTGTACAAATGTATGCTCATAACAGGACAAATCCTCTCACACTGCCCAGCTGGAGCACCCTCCTGGACTCTGGGGATCTCCTTAGGACAAGGAGTCCTTCCAAGCTGAGGAATGGTCACGGGCCTGGCCAACGCATGCTACTCTGGCTTCAGGGCTGGAGAAGCTGCATGGTGGAGAGGTCCCTAGTCCACAGGACATGGCAGCTCATGGACACGCACAGCGGTGGATTCAGCATCCCCATCTCTAAAGAGCTGTTTCATGCAGCAGCATGAAGAGCTGCTACAGGGATGAGGAGGAGGACTTGCCCCATAGGAATGGTGCAGCTCTGGGGCAGCTGTAGGCACCAGCACACAGAACACACCAACTCCAAGGCTGCAGTCTCTCTTCGCTTCTTTCCAGGTGCATCTTGTCCTCGCTGCAGTATGGGAGCCCAGTCCCTGAGCTGTCCCAACACCACCAGCTGGGCCTGTGCCATTCCACTGGGTGACCTTCACTGGCTGCTGGTGCGCCATCTCCTCCAGTGATTCCGGTTGAGATTTCACCCCCATTGTTACATATTTCAGGAGTCTCACTCCACGGCTTCTCAGTCCAAGTGCCACATGTAACCATGGGGACCAAATGTGGTACAGTGAGATTTGCATACAATTCTGTACACGCACACCTAGGCACTAGGGACTACATGCAATGAAAGATCTGCAAGAAAGTGGAGAGACCCTCCCTCCACCGCACGTCTACCTGTGTCCCCTCAACAGTGCCCCATCTCCTGGGAGGAGTAAAAACCGCCCTGCCTCCCATGTCACAGAGGGAGGGGAAGGAGTGTTTGCAGGCTAGCAAGAAGAATCCCTTTCCCCTTCGCTTTGTTCTGAGCTTCTGTGTCTCTCTGCCAGAGATTTGACCCTAACACCTCGTGACCACCTCTAGTTACAGTCACAGCGCCTCCTTGCATCCAGACTCGGCGTTGCACTGAGCTGTACCTCTAACACCCCCTTTGGCTGCTTCCGCGGTGCTGCACCGGCTTATCCTTTGCCTTTGTGTTCTGGGACTAGCCCTCCGATCAAGACACTTCTCTGGGGTATCAACCGCCCACTGTAATCAGCTTCAGCCAATGGTAAACAAGAAGGCCCCCTTCCCCTTTTCAGGACTACGACAGAATCACCAGCTTCACTCTCGGGATTTCCCTCCCAAGGGCGTCTCTCCTGGACAGAGGGCCCGGCCTTTTCTGCCAGCTCCCTCAGGCTCCGTGATAAGACCCAGCTGTCTAATGAGCCTTACCTAGCTCTGCCCCCTCTGGCCAGAAGCCAGTCAGTCCATCAGTCCACAGGTGAGGAGCATAACTCTAACTGAGACTCTTTCTCTTCTCTAGCAGGTGATGGGAGAAACCCCATCACATACCTATTATACCATCAGCTATTAAAAGCATCTGCTCTAGTCTTCCCATGTACTAAGACCACTGTCAATGCCACACCTCAAAGGACCTCAGCAGCCCCTCGCTAGCACTCTCCACTCCTTCAGACTGCCTGTGAATGTTTACAAAGGGTTTCTTGGCCTCCTTCCCAGGGCCATGCTTAGGGGCATTGCAGCTTCCAGAAGTCCTTTCTACGTGCTGCAAAGTGCGTCAGCCATCTCTCGGTCCCCGGAGTTTCACCATGCAGCTGGATATTCCCATGAACCGATGTGGGGAATATCTGGACTTGTCAAATCAAGGATGGGTCATTTTCCTGCTGGCGAGCCTCAACAGTCTCAGAGAGGCTAAGTCATCGCTGATGACTTCAGTGACCAAAGTATTTATTCCCATTAGTCCTGCAGGGACGAGACAGCTATGGGAGAGTGTGGTGGAGTCTAGTCTGGCTTATCTATCTATCTATCTTAGGGTTTTATACTGCCACTCATCCGTGTAGTATCTTGCACTGTATCTGTAGCACTGGGCACCTTGTGCGTGAAATCAATCACAATAGCCAGCTCCTCAGTTCCAGCGGCAGGGCTGTTTTTTCTTACTGGTGGTTATTATTTATTACTTGTATGGTGGTAGCACCTAGGGTCCAGGGTGCCATTGTGCTAGTCCTGTACAAACACTTAGCACAGGGTACCCCAAAGAGCTTACAGTCTAAGCATGAGACTATAGTCAGCACATTCCGTCAAGAGCCCAGCTTGACTCTCAGATCCCAGAGAGGACTTGCAGGGCTGGCAGTTAAAAACACTGCCTTCAAATGAACTCCTGTGGGTCACTCTGGGAGCTGTTGTGTGCTAAGCTCTTTGGAAATTCTAGGCCCACATATGCAACTCCGTGGTGCCATTCTTGCACTCATGTGGCAGCCGTACTTGTCTGCAACTAGCATCTGCCTAGGTGAGAAAGCAATGGGAACCGGACAGCTCACTGGTAAGTTCCTATGTACAGGTCCTACCCACTCTTGGAATTTGTGTCCTAGGCCGATGCACTATCATGCCAGTGGACGATATGGATCTCCACTGGTACACCATCACTTGATGAAGTCGGCCATGCTGTATTTGCCTTTCAAGGCTCCAGAAAGAGCAGGGATTCGATGCAACTGCTCTTCAAACAATGATCAGGCTGGGGGTATTTAGCATAAAAAACGAAACTCTGAAATGTATTGTTCTGTGATCTGAGGAAACAAAATAGCAACCCGGAAGCATATTCTCTCCCTCTGAGTCTAATAGCTCTGCTGAGGGAGAAGCAGGGGAGAAGAAAGGGTGTTCAGCTGTCCAACGCAGGCCTGTGTGGCCTCTCCACTCCGGGGGGGAAGAGGGACGCTACGTTTCAGTGATGCTGGCCTTGCGCACATACTGTCTCCAGAGCGCCATGGAATCTCTTCGAATAAGGGTGCTACAGAAGCGTAAAAGGTATTACTGTGAAGCATGGGCTATTATCTGGGAATGCACAAAGTTTGCCAATGTCACCATGAATTACTGGTGAGCCATAAGACTGAATAGCCCAAGCTGGCTGGGTATAAGCACCAGGGAGAGGCATTTAATCACTGGGTATTTAAGACCACGGTGACTCCTGTTTTGACTTTATTCCATATTATAGGGTGGCAGGACCCTGCACACAGATGCAGGGCTATTCTGCTGATTCACCTTGGCACACAGACTAGGCATGTCCTATTTGTTCCCACTCAGGAGCATAAAACGGTACTGAGTTAAAGCAGAGGGAAGTAGGAGCTGAAATAACTACTGAGAAACCCTAGGAACAGTCAAGCCTAGGAGAAAGGTTTGGTTTCATGTGGATGTTAGTTACAGCAGCAATGAGGAAAGGTTAAGTTAGGTTTCACTGCATGTCTGAGTACTGTGTTGGGAGCAGGGCAACTTACACTATATCAGTGGCAACACATAAACTAATCGCTAATGGCGGGATGAGGGGCCTCTTTCTTGTCTTTCACCTGTTCATTGATGTGGGAGAAAGATGCCCCTTCCCCACCCCAAAAGCTTGTCCTGGGACCTGGCAGTGCTTCTCATTGCTAGTTAGCAAACAGCTGAAGCCGTTCCAGCATATGAGTACAGTTGTTAGAGATGGCTGCCCTGCAGGGTGCAGCCTGCCCAGCGTCCTGTGCCAAGGAGCACTCCTAGTTTGCATTTTTCTTCTCCCACTCTTCAGGGGGTTGATCTGTAGGAACAGGGACCAGCCCAGCCCGTTCTTTGCTGCTCTGCTCCGAGTCAATTAGTGGATCATGAAATGTGGGTGATACTGGTGGGTCTGCAGGGTAGGGAGAGACAGCCCGGAATCTGCTAATTGGGAGCACTGGCCTTCATTCCACGTGAGTTACAAGTATGTCAGAAAGATAAATAGGACTTTCCATTTGCTCTGTCTCATTAATTTGCCATCTGTGGTCATGGGCAGGGATCCTCCATCCATGTACTGCGCCTGTCACCAATGTTCCGCTGCTGGGCATTTGAGGGGCCCAGAACACTCCAGACTCGGCGGATATCACTGGTCATAGGCGGGACCTAAAAATAATTTAGGCAATAACTTGGGGGAGGGGATAGGAGTGTCTTTTTTATTCGGTGTTTGCACAACACAAGAGGGTCCTTTTCCATGACCAGGACTCCTAGGTGCTACACATATAATAATACTAATTGATGAATAATGGGAAGAAATCCTTTGGCACAGCTGGAGAACTCAGCCAAACAGCAGAGCTTGCATAGACTAGTCACGCTCATGTCCACTCGTCACTGAAGATGGACCAGAACCACAAATTGTGGATGAGGATCTGAGGTGTCCATTCTGGGGTTTTACTTTGGCTCATTATGGCGATAAGAGTCATCCAGTCCTGACCCAACCAGCCCCAACATTCAGGGATGTTAAGATCTGGGGTTTGTTTTCATCCCGATCTCTTCTTGGGTCCAAAGCCAACTGCGAACCCAGGGTGATGCCACAAGCCCTTTATGGCTCCTGGTTTGAGCTGGGTTTTTGTTCCCCGCTGAATTGGATTCTGACAAACATCCATGCAGAGGAGGTGAATTGCATTTAACAAACTCACTGGATATTTTGTGTTCCTTGCAGGCATCGGTAATCCACGAATACCCGTGCGCCGCTGTGTTCAAGCTACTGCATTCTTGTTTAATCTCAGACTTCATGCTGCAAAGCTGGCTTTGTTGAAAAGCCACTGGTATTTTCTCCTGGTGCGCACTGCTTACTCTCCCGAGCTGCCCTGGAGGAGCGCACTCCGGGGAAAGCATTTGAAGATGTAGGATTCTATTTAGAGGCAGCGTTTCCAAGAGGGGATTGCTCGCTGAGTTCCATTGCCAGTAGAGAATTGAAGCAGAAGATATGTACTCACAATGCTATATATAAAACCAGTGAGTGTGTGTGTGTGTGTGTGTGTGTGTGTGTGTGTGTGTGTACACATACATACACGCCGCTTATTCACATGCTCAGGCATTCTGTCCAGTTCCTTGCAGTCTCCTCTCAGAAATGACAGCTCTCATGCCCCACTCAATGACTCTTGAGAACATCACCTTGGGGAGACCTTATGGGCCTGCTTTTTGGAAGGATGGGTGTGCAAATAGGCATCCGCTTGGGCACTTAATTTGTATGCACAGATTATGGTGACGGCAGGTGGAATTGTGAAAAGTGCACCTGCAAATGGCCAGTTGTGCACAACTGTAATAACTGCGTGTGCCTCTCCGTCATGCAGAAGCATGCCTGTCCTTCTGAAAATCAGGCACTGGAGTGATGGGCTTTTCATGTGCCCCAAAAAGGATTGGTGCAACTAAAATGGGCATAGCACAGTGCCCAGAAAATGAATGGTGATGTGTGGAATTCGGGTATAAGGATCACCTTGGGTAATCCCCTCTTTTCATCATTTTACCCAAACAATCCCCACACAAAGATTTGTAAAAGGGTGAGCTTCCCAAATTAGACATTTGCATAAAAGCAAAATACCTTCATTGTGAGTTCTACCAGGCATGTGAATACCAAGGCAGGTCATTCAAGTTATAATTGGCTCTAATTAGCACTCACACCAGCTGTAACATTCTTTACCTTCAGCCAAGTGGCACTCAAAAGGTGAGAATTTTTTTTCCTGCCTCTGAAATCATTAAGGAAATCAGCTCTGCTCTGATCCTTACAAATGACTGATCCGTCTAAATGAGAACAAAACACATCAGCACAAGTGGAGGGTGGCTTTTGGAAAGTAAATTTGGACACATACCACTGAAAAACCTCCCTTTATTGATCAGTAAAAGCAAATTCTGCTAGAAAGAGAAGAAAAAAGTAATATATGAAACACAATGGACCAGATTCTTCTCTCAGGTCCAATCCCAATCTAATAGTCTTTCCAGCCAAATAAATCAAAGGGCCAGAATGATCCTCTTCCTAGTTCCCAGAGATTAACCAGGATTCAGCCAGACCCAAGGAACGTGGAGTTGATCATACGAACAGAAAGAACCCAAGTCACGAAGACCTTGTAGAAATTCAGGGCCATGTTTACAGAGCTAAGCAAATTCACCCCTAATGTGTTACGATCAAGTGCTCCACTCAGAATGCTGCTGGAGGACCTCATAGGATTGGTCTGGGGTGACAGACTCAAGAAGAGCTTTCCAGAACTTAAAATATAATTGTTATGGACGCACTGGTAACAAAGAGCCTAAAATCTGAGTTGAAGCATGCTGGAGAGAGCAGAGAGCAGAGGTTCTTCTCTTAACTCGCCGCCCCCCCCCCCCCCCGTTGAATGTCAGGGAACTACAGGATGGTGACTGAAATGTAAACACAGCAAAAATCCCTAGATTCACAAGAGAACACAGCCCCTGGCGCTGTTTGGGCACGGACAAAGGGCATGTAGCCCTCTGTGCTCAGTTCTTTAGGCATGTCACTGACCTTGAGATTTTTGTCTAATAAGGATGGACCTTTAGTGTCTAGATACTATGGAGCCGGACACATCAGAAATGCCTACGATAGACTTCATTGCTGGTCTGAAAGGGCCTTTTTAAATGTGCGTACGTAGGTTGGAGTCAAACTATTTTAGAGCTTCAGAGAATATCTCCCACTCATCCTCTTAGGATCATAGTAGCTAGTGCGGGAAAAGACCAGTTAGATCAAGTCCATTCCCCAGCAAGGGAAGGATATGGTTTTCCAGTAGGGGCTTTATCCAGGACTGCCCTAACTCTCCATTCCCCATGCCCTTCCCTGCAGTCCCGGGGTTTTTATGGCATCTGCATAATAGTCCCAGAACCGTTACTTTGTAACAGGTTGTTTTACTGATGGGAGATCCCGGGTGCCTTGGTGATGGGCACCAATGTACATTTCCAAAGGAATACATGGCATCCCAGAAGCCAGCCGCTCAGGTTATTATATTTTCCAGTGTGGAGGAAAGGAGGAGAAATCTGGAATAAGTTAGCAGGCTCCTTGCCTCCCAGCCTGTGAGCTTTTCATTTGGTAGGTTTTCCTTTCTTTTGAAACTGGGTCAAGCAGCAGTTGAAAAAGCATTCAAGCTCACAAACCCAGACTGAAATATAGTCAAATCTAAATTATTCAGGCCTGGTTAAAAAATTTAACAACCCAACAAAACTCAGAGATTAAACTCGATCCTAACGCCCCCAAACGAGCCCACCCTCCTCTCGCACAGCCCCTCTGGTCTGAAGAAGGTGGGTTAGCCACACTCAGCACCCACCATTGACAGAGGACTGAAGTCTACCCCAGTGCTTCCACCCTCCCACCCTCTGCTCTAGGGATAGGCAGACCTAATCCAGGATTTGATTCGTAGAGCCCTTTCACGACGATGGACAGAATAATCTGGCTCCAAATCAGTAATCCGGGGTGGGACAGCAAAGGCACTAGGCAGGGCACTGTGACGAGCAAGGGCTCGTATGCTGTGCAAGAGAAGGATAAGCACAGAGGGCATTGGACATAGGCGCTGACTCCATGGGTGCTCTGGGATTGGAGCACCCATGAGGAAAAAATGGTGGGTGCTGAGCACCCACTGGCAGCCCCTCCATCAGCTTCCCCCCCAGTGCCTTCCACCTGCTGGCTGGCCCCGACCAGCTGTTTCATGGCGTGCAGGAGGCTGGGAGGGAGGGGGGAGGAGTGAGGACATGGTGCGCTCGGGGGAGGGGGTGTGGGGTGGAGTGGGGGCAAGGCGTGGGGCAGAGCCAGGGGTGAAGCACCCCCCAGCACATTGGAAACCCACTTGGAAGGAATTCATACTGAGTTCTATCCGAGTCGGACAGACTGCAGCAGGGCCAGCTCCTCAGCTCATATTAACTGGCACAACTCCAGGGAAATAAATACAACGTCGCTGATTCGCACTGGCTACGGATCTGGCCCTATTGTACAGCAGACTCGGATTTTCACCTATAAAGGTGTTTCCTCTCCTTTCTATACCAGTTCTCAGGGCTTGTTGGAGGAGCGCATTTATAAATGGAGAAATTAAGGGTGACCAGGCAGGCCCCTGGGGTTCTACACAGCTTGAAACAGGAGCCGTTGTACTTTTAAGTTACCATTATTTTAGTCAGGATCCCAGCCATGCTGGTGCACCAATGCGAGCACCGTACTGTGTGGCGGGTGCTAGCAAGTGGCAATGCCAAATTTCTCTAACGTAGAAGAGCCACTAGAGCTGAACCAGGTTTTCTCCCTCTGGGCACCGCTCCTGTTGTGAGGCTTAAGCGCATTGCTCAGTAGTAGCTTGTGGTTTATTGAAAACTGTGTTAAAATGTTACGCTATTGCTTCAAATTCTCTGAGGTTTTCCTGGTCCTGCTTGCAGACTAGGGGATCTGTAGGGAAGCATACAATCAGGGTCTTTCAGCAGTCCGTCTTCAAAGAGCCAGCCTAGAGCAAGGTGGGGTGAGTTGTACTTCTCTGCCTTGGGGAGCAGCCTGCTTTGTCTCGCCTTGGTTTTGGTTCTTGTGCACTAAAGTTCTGGATTCTCAGAAATAAAGTAGTGTTAGATTGTGACCTTCCAGAAAGTTTATCTAACTTCTCTGCTTGTATGCCATGAAAATAACATAGCTAAGTGTCTCCTTGATATAAAGCTGTCAGAGCTGAGCTGTCAGCTTCATTAGGCACTGTTAGAAGTCCCTATGTATAGCCCAATGCATCTGAGCCAGGCACACTGTGCTTTCCCAGAGAGTGCACTGGCAGCTGACTCACAAGACCCCCATCAATATTTACAAGCCTCTGAAAACTGAAGCAGAGGCTGAGTCCTTAATGGAATGTGCTTTCAGCCAGCGCAATTTATTTAAAAGCAGAAAGAGAGATCCTGCCAATTAAAAAAAATAAAAATAAAAAGCCAACTCCTGCTGGCTTGGCTGCTTTCCATGATGTCAAGTGCCCCTGGCTGTGGGGGCAAGGGGAGAATGTGGAGCTGACTGGATGTGTGGGGAGGGACCGAGGAGAATATAGAGCTGACTGGATGTCTGGGAGGGGAACTAGAAAATGTGGAGCTGACTGGACATGTAGAAAGGGACCTAGGAGAATGTGGAGCTGACTGGATGTGTAGAAGGGACCTAGGAGAATGTGGAGCTGACTGGACGTGTGGGAAGGGACCTAGGAAAATGTGGAGCTGACTGGATGTGTAGAAGGGATCTAGGAAAATGTGGAGCTGACTGGATGTGTGGGAAGGGACCTAGGAGAATGTGGAGCTGACTGGATGTGTGGGAAGGGACCTAGGAGAATGTGGAGCTGACTGGACGTCTGGGAAGGGACCTAGGAGAATGTGGAGCTGACTGGATGTGTGGGAAGGGACCTAGGAGAATGTGGAGCTGACTGGACATGTGGGAAGGGACCTAGGAGAATGTGGAGCTGACTGGACGTCTGGGAAGGGAACTAGGAGAATGTGGAGCTGACTGGACGTCTGGGAAGGGACCTAGGAGAATGTGGAGCAGCGGTCTGCCCACCAACACACAAGTGCACTGTGAGTGTGTGTGAGGGAGGTTTTGAATTATGCAAGAAGGAGGAGACGTGTGATGCTATCAATCTTAACTACATGTGTTACCTTTCTAGATACTATACCTGGCTGTTGGGGGGAAGGGGTTGTGGAGTTACCTTGTAGTTGGGGGTTGAGTTTGTGGCAGGTTTACCTTGTGGAGGCATCACTCTAGCCCAGGGGTCGGCAACCTTTCAGAAGTGGTGTGCCGAGTCTTCATTTATTCACTGTAATTTAAGGTTTCGCGTGCCAGTCATACATTTTAACGTTTTTAGAAGATCTCTTTCTATAAGTCTATAATATATAACTAAACTATTGTTGTATGTAAAGTAAATAAGGTTTTTAAAATGTTCAAGAAGCTTAATTTAAAATGAAATTAAAATGCAGAGGCCCCTGGACCAGTGGCCAAGACCCGGGCAGTGTGAGTGCCACTGAAAATCAGCTCGCGTGCCGCCTTTGGCACGCGTGCCATAGGTTGCCTACCCCGGCTCTAGCCCCTCACACATCCACCGCGCATCGCCCCTGGCCCCCAGTGCCTCTCCCGACTCTCAGCCCCTGCCTCCATCATCTCTGGCCTTTGCTGCCTCCCCTGGACCCTCAGCCCCCTCACCCCCCATTGCCCCTGGCCTCCACTGCCTCTCTATCCACCTCCCCATCCAGGGCTTAATTTGTCCCCGGGCTTGCTGGGGCTGAGTAAGTCTGCTGTGAAAAGTAATATTAACAAACATACAGATGCCACTTTTCACAGCAGCAGACTTACTAGCTAGCAAGTCTAAAAAAAAGCAAACGAAAAAAGCAAAAGAAACAACAACAACAAAAGACAAGAACGTGCGAAGCACCGTATTTGTGTTTCTATTCTGTTTAGGTCCAGTCAAGAACAGAGACAACTGTATATTATTTTTATTATTGAGTCTGCCAAAAACCCTGCATAAATACATCACAGTGATTTGGCCATGTATATGGACATATTGATTTGTTTTTCCTAAAGTTAATTAAGTATTTTAGGAAAAATTGTCAGACCAGACACCAGCAAGAGTTAATGGCTGCACGCTGGGGCCACCAAAAATTTGTTGTAAGAACCCCTGGTCTAAGCAACACGTGAATGTAGCAAACAATGGGAGAGGGGGAAAGGGGTGGGGAAGACAATGCATTTAGGGTAGGTCTGGATTAGTAAAGTAGTTGAAGGGTCGCTGACACGGATTATCTAACCCCGACCTAATCACAATCTCTTCTCCTAATCCAGGCCAACCCTTAGGGCCTGAACCAAAGCCATCAGTGAGAGTCTTTCTACTGAATTCAGGGTATGTCTAGACTGCAAGTGAAGGTGAGTGTAGTGTAGCTGGGTGTAACTGTCCTTGCTTTAATCTAGCTGGCAAGGGTAACAATAACAGTGAAACCAAGGTGACAAGGTCTACCCACCCACGTACAAACCCGGCAGGGACCCTGAACACATACTCGGTGGCTAGCCCCTGCCGCCACATCTTCACTATTGTTACCCTGCTAGCTAGATTAAAGCAAGGACGGGTGTATCTATCCATGCTACAACTACGCTTTCACTTGCAGTGTAGACGTACCCTTTGGGTCAGGCCCTTAAACCGTATTCACTTGCTAAATAACCACTGACTAGTTACATGAAACATCCCTTGCCTGTTAATTTCTCAAAATCTATTTCCAATTTATTTTTAATGTTTCTAATTGTTAATAAATTTTAAGATTTCTGCCTTTTTTTCTAATTCCTTTTAAATCTCTGCCTGTTTCTAGTTTAGTTTTTTTTTAAGATTTCTGCCTCTAGTTATAATTTCTATTTAAACCTCCAACTATTTCTATATTGTCTTTTTCAGACTATCTATTCCTATTTTTTTAAAACACCAACTATTTGTGTGTGTGTCTAGAAGTCAATCATGAGATGTATATGCTGGCAGTTGTGCCAACCCCATGTGTTCAAAAATCAGAAGTCAGTGCCTCAAAAATCATGAGCTTGGCTTAAAAACATGAGATTTTTAAATAAACTAAATGTTAGGTTCTTGATGTTTGCCTTCAAGAGTTTGAACCTTTATGATGCACTCGGGTCACATTTTTGAGCTTTTTCCTACAACCATGAGTGCTGGAAACGTACTTTAAAAAAACAACACAAACTGAGATTCCCTCATAATCACATGATTCCAGGAGCTGGGGCTTGGAGAAAACATCATACATCACAGAATTCATAAAAAAATTGTGAGAGTTGCCTCTTTAGCTGCCCACATCCAAGGAGGTGGTTCCCCATACATTTCCTAAGAGCATCGCCATCTGTCCTAGTCCCTAGGTGTGATGTATAACAACATAAATGCTGCTTGCTCCGGCCTGCGTGGGGGATCTCCACTGTTGCCTTTGCAGGAATGAGCAGTACAGTTTGCCACTGTCTGGCTCTCTGGCTTGACCATAGCTCCAAAGGCTTGACATTGCCTAACTAATCTAATTTCACAGCCATGTTCCTAATTCCTATGGCATATTTCCCCTCTGCTCCGTCTCCAGGAAACTCAGCTCAGCCGCCTTCGGTCCTGAAACAACGTAGCGAAATGGACATAAATTTGCAAAATGTTTCACTGTTGCTGAATCTGCAAAAAAAAGTTTTGGCTTAAAAATTTTTGCCCAGCTCTGGTTATGTCCTCCTGTAAGGCTATAACCTTGTCTCCAGTGCTTACTTTGCACCTCTGGGCTTGGCCGTTCACAGCCCTGGCACCTCTGGGGCATCAGTTATGAAAGCAAAAAAGTGGCTTGAGCCCCACCACCTCTTTCATTACAAATTAAGCACTGCTCACCTCGCTTCCATTAGAGTCATCGGGAATTTTGCCATTGGCTTCAATGGGACCAGCAAGACGGGGCTCAGATTACCCCAGCGAGGCTGTGAGCCTAGGAATCATTCAACTCCCATTCACAAGCCCAAAATATAAAGAAGCAAAAGGCCAGATAGACATAAACCCTTTATTTTCATGTAGCTGCCTGTGTGGACGAGCGGTCCCCTGTGTGCAGACGTGGAGACAGTGGGATGTGACACTCTAAAGATGTCATTCTGCCTTATGGCCCACATTTAAATTTAATTTGGTCATCGTGGGCTCTTATAATCAGACTTGCGGTTGGCGGACTGCCCCGTCCCACATCAATTTGTGGAGGTCCCCTCCAGAGTTGGCAGCTTCACTCGCTTCCTTTGGTTTAGCTTTCCAGGGAGTCTTTGAATACTGGTGGAGTAAAGCACTGAGGCGGTGCATTGGACGGGGGATGCACTACATTTGCATGGTGCATTTATGTAGCTGTATTGCCATACAATCAAGCCAAACCAGGACTGGTTCCTGCCATAAGCAGAACACCATCATCCTAGGGCTGTGGTTCTCAATCAGGGGGTCATGTACCCCTGGGGGTACACAGAGGTCTTCCAGGGGGTACATCAACTCATCAGGGGAGAGATAGCGGAGTGGTTTGAGCATTGGCCTGCTAATTGCAGAATTGTGAGCTCAATTCTCAAGGGGGCCATTTAGAGATCTAGGACAAAAGTCTGTCAGGGACAACACTTGGTCCTGCTGTGAAGGCAGGGGACTGGACTTAAAGTCCCTTCCAGCTCTATGAGTTAGGTATACCTCCTTATTATTATATTTTATATCCAGTTGTTTGCCCAGTTTTACAACAGGCTACATAAAAAGCCCTAGCAAAGACAGTACAAACTAAAATTTCATACAGACAATGACTTGTTTATACTGCTCTATGTACTGAACACTGAAATGTAAGTACCATATTGCTATTCCAATTGATTTATTTTATAATGACATGGTAACAATGAGAAAGTGAGCCATTTTTTCAGTAATAATGAGCTGTGACACTTCTGTATTTTTATGTCTGATTTTGTAAGCAAGTAGTTTTTAAGTGAGGTGACACTTGGGGTTACGCAAGACAAAGCAGATCCTGACAGGGGTACAGTAGTCTGGAAAGGTTGAAAGCCACTGTCCTAGGGCATCAGGCTATTGCATGTGGCAGGCTGGGTGGAGAGGACATTTTTCATAGTTTTCCCAAAACCCTACAGCTGGCACAGAGTGAACCATTTCCCTTTTCTCTGCTAAAGCTCTTCCAGGTTGGGCCTGGAGACGTCATTGGTGGAGATCTCACCCAGCCAAGTCTGTACCTTTCAGGGTCTGGGGCCTAGGACCTTTCTCTGCAGAAATCCAGGGAGTGAAGCATCCGCGTTCATGGGGAGTTCCTCATCTGTTTCAAACAGTGACGTGTCTTTCTTTATGGTGATGTCGGCATTGTTATAGCAGCCACCAGCTGCCCCTCTGAACCGTCTCTTTGGGCTTCTCCATGAGAGGCGGTTCCTTTGTCCTGTACAGATTGATGTAAATGAGACTAATAGGTTTTAACTGAATAAGTTCAGGATAAATTAGGTTTCGTCTCCACAGGAGCCAGATGGCATGATGATGTCGTTACAGAGAATGCTCCATTAGAGACGGGCTTATTTGTTTATTTACTGGTGAATCTAAAATACTTCCTCGGGGTAAAGCGCACATTACACTTGGAAAAACCTGGACAGGTTTTGTGATTTTTAATATAAAGCATACAGTTCCGATTCTGGGCCTTTCCTAACCAAGAGTCATCGTGTCTAACACATTCAGAGATCACCAGCACGCTCTGTTATTAAATACCCCTCGTCATCAGAATAACACACAGGGACTGCAATAGGACCCAAGAACTTTACTGCCTGCTACGCCAACTGTGGTTAGTGAGGGAAAACACCTTTTAGATCATTGAGTCAGTCTTCCCTGGGGAGGCAGGACATACTGTAGTCCTGTGACAGAGGGCGTAATGCCAACCCCAAAACTGAACAAATCACGAGTCGAGCTCCAAAAATCATGAGATTGCCTTGAAAATCATGAGATCTATCTATCTATTTCTTTTTCTTTGCCTTCTGGTTTCAGAAGCTTTAGGGCACACTCGGGTCATGTTTTCAAACTTTTCTCCACAACCATGAAGGCTAGAAACTTACTTTTTAAAAAAAAATGAAAGCCAAGATTCTCGTGCAGAGTCCTGGCTCCAGGATCTGGGGCTTCAAGAAAACCACTACATATCGCGAGCCTCGCTATAAAATCGTGAGTGTGCGTATCAGCCGACACAGTGGAGCTCAGGGTACATCTACACTGCAGTCAGCGGTGTGACTGCAGCACGTGCTAACTTTGATTTAGCCGGCTCAAAAGCAGTGAAGCCATGGCAGCGTGGACTAGCCACTTAAGTACGTACCCAGGGTCCTGGTGGGCTTGTACCGCCTGTGCTGCCCTGACTTCATTGTTACTGTTATTCACACTAGCTCGAGCAAAGCTAGCGCGGGCCCATCTGCTGCAATCCTCTCTCTGACTGTAGGAGTGGATGCCTTGCTGGACCAGGAAGGGGGAATACAGGTGCAATTTCCCTGAACTGTGACATGATTGCAAATATAGCCAACAAGCCTAGAAAAGTCGACCACACCTGCTTTACCAGAACCTGCTCTTTTCAAGGAAGCAAATCCTTTTGGTTAAAATCAAAGGCAAAAAATATTATGGACAGGGTCTATACAATTGCAAACCAACAGGAAAATCAACTTTGGGGCATATTTTTGAACATAGCCTCATCGACAGCAGCACTGAGTCATGTTACCTAGACAATGGTTATGCAGCCCCCTAGTGTAGGGGAGGGCATATGCTACATTCCATGATAAATTTCCCATCCCATACCAGAGTTAATCCTGCTACTGTTTATTCCATGCTACTGCCTGTTGCCCGACTGGATCCATGCCATAGAAAGGCGAAAAATGCCATGCGACTAGTAAGATAAATGGCTGTTGCTGTTATTCACAAACTCAGGAGCTGCTGAAGTGCTTGTTGGCCCATGCAGTCTGCTGGTTCCTAATTGGCTTCATTTTTCATACTGGCAGATGGCATTTCTGTGAGACAGTACGTAGCTAATGGAGAAAAGCGAGCTACATCCCAAACTTAATCCTCAGCGCATCAGGGAAAGGCGATGTTCTGCTGGACTGCCTTTGGTCAGCGGTTATTAAACATTCATTTTTTCCACCTTCCATATTCATGGGTTTCTCCTCCAGCGCGCACCTCCCGAGGATATTGAGGTCCTGCCATGCTGACCTGTGCATCAGCAATAATAGTTTAAAAACAGTGCAAATATATTTGCAGAAATGAGTCTGCCAGCTTTGGAAAAGGCCTGGGAGCTGAGCCCACCCCTGAGACAGGCTTGTTCCATGAACTGAACTCTGTGGTGCAAAAACACGTGGCAATCAAAGTCCTGTGTTATCTTTAAGGACATACGTGAGCCAAGCTTCTGAGAAGGAGAATAACAATGACTTTGCACGTGTATAGCCCCTTTCATCCCAGGATCATGGAGCGCTTTACAAAAACAGCGAAGTGTCATTAGCCCCCATTTAACAGATGGGGAAAGCGAGGCACAGAAGGGTGAAGGGACCTGCCCAAGGTGACACAGCAGATCAGTGACAGAGCCAGCAATAGAATCCTGGTCCTCTGCCTTATAGTTGCTGCTTGCTCCCTTCTAGGACGTACGCTGCATGTAGGGTGACCAGATGTCCTGATTTTATAGGGACAGTCCCGATTTTTGGGTCTTTTTCTTATATAGGCTCCTTTTATCCCCCACCCCATCCCGATTTTTCACACTTCCTGTTTGGTCACCCTAGCTGCATGCCTCTTCGAACCAGTCCGCATTTTTTAAACGAAACTTGTTATTGTTAAAAAATGGCTTTTTTCAAGAAGAACTGTTGAGATTTTTTCCCCCAAACTGTTCCAGTCTTTACAAAACGTTCACGACATTTTTGTCAACAAAACCATTATTGCAATTGTTATCAAAATGTTGCGCTTACCAAACTCTGGTTTTCTGGTAAATGAAAAATGTTGACAACCCTTTTGATAACGATTTTGATTTAAAAATTTCTGCCACCGTTGTCTTTTAACCTTGTGAAATAGAAACAACGTTGCGATTTCCAAGTTTTCCCTGCAATTTTGGCCTCTTCATTTTTCAACCAGCTCTCTTGCCCAGAAGGCTGGCTGGCTGGTGCCACCGGCCCTGGTTTGGTTCGTATTGAAAGTGGAATAGAAGCTAGTTAGGTTAATCGCTGGGATGGATTTATTTCTTGGGGTGTGATCCCTGGCTCTGCAACCTGTGCGAAGGTGAGAGTCTGCATTTGCATCTGCCCTGACTGTCCCTTAATACATCGCTGTTATTTTGTGAGTTGTGTGAAAGGGAAGCAAACCGATGTTGTTTAGCAAAGTTATAAACCAGCCAAGGGGAAATAATCTCACAATAATAAATAGAAACCCCTGTAACCAAGCACTGCCCAATAGCTCTCAGGGAGAATGGGTAGTGGCTGGGGAATCCCAGGCTGTCTGGGTCACAGGCACAAGGCTACAGCTAGAAAAGCTGCAGTCCTGCTCTCACTGTCAGCTGCTGTGGTTCCTACCACTTGCCTGAGCTCAGTGGCTCGTTCCACTGAAGGAGGGGGAGCTAGAATGTAGTTAACAGGAATGAAGGGGAGTCGATAGGTTGGGCAGCTGGCAGAATTTCACCTACCTTCATAGGGCCTGATTCACCATTGCCTGCCCCGCGTGTGTCATTTACATCCGTGGGTATAAAACGTTACTAGATCAGAGTGATGGGAAAGTCAGGTCCACAATGTCCTTTCTGCAACAGAAAAGAAATGCCACTTGTCTCTACCTACCCCAGGGCTTTGAGCTTCACTTGCAAGGGCAGGAGCGAGTGTACATGGCACACAGTCCTTCTGGCCCAACCTGCCGGCTTGCTCCTTCCTCTGAGCAGCTGTGTTATTGGAACAGACCAGGATCCCACTCCTGGGGGTGCTCACAGAAGGGGGTTCTTGGATATCTCTGGGCTTTGCCATCTTAAAGGCAGAGAAAAGATGCTTGGAAACTGAACCAACGCAGTTCACTCTGTCAGGCTTCCCGGTCTTGACAGCGTCTCCTTCACTGTCTGCTTGGTGAAAGCGTCCCCCACGCTCCCTGGTCCTCAGCTTGGCAAACACTAGTTCCTGCCCGCTAGACATGAGATCTTGGGAGGTGTGGAGAAAACTCCCATGGGGTTGAGAGAGCTCATGGGGCTAGAGGCAAAGAGACCTTCCCTTCCTTCTATAGAACAGAGGGAGGCCTCCCTCTTTAGGAGTTTGAGGGGGATGGAGACAGGTTTTGGGGGGATGGCAGGAGATCTCTAGGTTATGTCTAAACAGGCATACACATGGAAACACAGACATATACATGCACACAGGCCTTGGTCTAACTAGGAAATTACACTAAAGAGTTCAGCTGCCATGAATGAGATTTTAAAATTCCCTGCTTTAAACAATCTTTCTTTCTTTCTTTCTCACCAAATTACAGCTGGACAAATACAGCAAAAAAAGTTTCCACTACTATTTGCTCTTAACTTTAAATGGAATCCACATTGGCTGTGTTCTTTCTCCTTCCCCCTTCGTGCCTTCCCACAAACATTCATGCAATCCGGTCAAATGCTAGTGAACGCCAAAGTTGCACGTGTGTATTTGTGTGGGATGTGCTTGCACGCTCATCCAAGCAAGGAGCAAAAAGGTAATACACCTGACTATTCTGACCAATCATAATTTACCAAGATAGTTTGACGAGTGAGTAATGAATCCTATTTGTGATCTACAGAACACTGCAAAAGTCACCAAACACTTTTGTTGAAGGAAAATAAAATGGGAGGAAATTGCCACCTGCCCAGGATTGTCCCACAAAGGAAAAAAGAGGCAAATTCCTTGGGTAAATTATTTGTTTTGGATTTTCACTCGGTTCTATTCCGAATTAAGAGGATGCTGAGGAACTGTTGCCTACTGTGTCTCTCTAATTTCCTCCGGCATCACAGCCAGCACTGCGTCCCCCAGGACCTGTGAGCTGATTTATGGAAGGTGGCACTTCCTGACTACCAGAAGATTGTAATTCATAATGAGGCTCTTCAAAGTTGCAGCCGATGCATGTGAGGTGGGAATCGGGACTGCTGTTGTCATTCCCCTCCTCTGCTCCTACCTGCTGTATCTGTTCTGGTTCCAGGCAAGCCCCTTGCTAATCAGAAAGTAAAGAAAATTTCACCTCCCCCTCTCCTTCCCCTAATGGGCTCAAACATTGCTTCTTTCAAACATGGGCTACTTAGTCTGACATTAATATAATTCTGGGGTTTACGTATCTGGGTCCTTTGGGATGGCAGGGCTAGGAATGAGGAGACCCAAAGGTGTCAACTGCAAATGAATGAGCAAAGCCAGGGTTTGAATGGGTGGAAAATCCAGAGCTGGAGAACAGTTTGGTACTGGCTTGCCATGGTCCTGGTACTATTCCAGTTGTATCCTCAGTTTGGAGAAGTGTCCCCTTTGCTTAGCCTTTGCCCAAGGCAACACTTCGGAGGACTAATATCCAAATCTGCTCTGGTGCCCAAACTTTCCAGCTGAAATTGATGCAAGTCAGTGTGGGGCAGAGGGAGCTCAGCAGGGCTAGAGGGTCAGAGACGGCTCTTGAGCATGGGTTAACGGGCACTGTGGGGACTAGAGGCAAAAAGACTCGTCCTCCCTGCTCTGTCCCTCTTTAGGAGCTAGAGGGATGGAAACAGGTTCTGCTGAGCGATACCAGCAGATCTTGGGTGTGGCTCTAATGTGTGTTGTTTGCTACAGTAGGTTGAAACCAATGAATGTCTATGTGTAATATCCCCCCTGGAAGGACCCGCCTCCACGCCCTCCACCAGGGATTTGGAGCAGCCAAAGTAGAGCCAGTGCCCCAAGGACCCAGGCTGGGACAGTCTCTTTGGGAGGCTTCGTTTCGGGTAGACAACTGGCCATTAGGGATGTAGCCAATAAACCTGCCTGTCCGTTACTTTAACCCTGACCAGATTGTGTCCTGCCCCCGCATAGGAGAGAATGGTGGAGGGTGAAGATTCCCCACCTACAGACATACTTTCTCCCCTGCAGGAGAGTGGGACGGTCCCATTGGGGAGTGCATGAAGTGCTCTCTGATAGCTCCACCGTTGGTGGGCCTGCACCGTTTTGCCGGTGTTTGAAAGGGTCCCTCCAGGATCCCAGTTC
Source organism: Chrysemys picta bellii (assembly GCF_011386835.1). Lineage (NCBI taxonomy): Eukaryota > Metazoa > Chordata > Testudines > Emydidae > Chrysemys > Chrysemys picta. The sequence goes on from NC_088800.1 coordinate 79,181,829, forward strand.
CCATGCCTTCTCCAAGCAATGAGCAGAGCCTTTTGCACTACAGCTTAGCCGAACATTATTAAACCATAATCAACCCTTTTACTGCAGTATAATTACCTCATGCCGAGACATGGGGGCCGTTGTCTGAGGATGAAGTGCCCCAGAAAGCTGGCAGCCTGGCCAAACGTGTGCAGATCTGTAATTAAAGGAAGAGGGCCGTTAATGGAAAAGCAGCAATGCCTCCAGCAAGACGCCAGGTGAGGAGTTTGTGACACCCAGGCCTCGGGCGCGGTCAGCCACAAGCATCAAAGTGCAGAGAGTAGGGTAGGCGTAACTTGGTGGGCTCCAATGGTTTTAATCCTCAGGACTGCTCTGTCTTTCCCCCAGGGAAGTTTGCAAGAACTTATTAGTCAATAGCCAATCCTTGTACACCATGAGAAGGGGTTAGTGCATCAGGGCTGCTGCCTGACACCTCTTCCTGCCGTGCCTGGGGTCAGCCGGAAGGTGACATGTATTGCCGTTTTTAGCAGCTTAAGAAATAAAACCAAGCATCTCAAAGTCCCTTTTAACGCAGTCCTGCTGGAGGAGGCTCCTCCTAGCTTGATATTAGTGGCAGATGTTGCAGGGTGGAGCTGGTTTCTGCCTCTTTTTCCAGGTCTAGCCATTAACCCCTTCCTGCTCTGGTCCAGTTTGAGCTTTGTTCACCCCATCACCGGCCTCTGTACCTCCTTTCCGGGGGCTCTGCCCCATTTTTGCATGCCTTGCCCTGTTTCCTGTCCCACTTCTGCATGCCTGTCCCCAGTTTCCCTGTGTCCTCCCTGGGGGCTCCAGCTCCTCATGCCCCATTCCACTCCCATCTGCTGTCTTAACAGACCAAGGGAGCTGCATGAAGCAAATCCACATGGTGGGAAGGTCCTGTCAGTGAGCACCAACGCACCCTGACAATGACTAGGACTTGCCATTTACTCAGACTGCTGGGTCATGAATCCATCATGCAGAATCACTAAAACTCATTGGCAATCACCTCAGAGCTTGTCTCCTGACAAAAAGCCAGAAGGGAGGATGCCCAGTCTGTGACTGTCCCTGGCACTCCATGTTGGGCAAATACATTCTCTCCAATACCAGGGGCACAATGCATATTTGACTGTGAATTATAGGAGTGTAGGTTTGACTCCTGTCTGGCTCTCATACACTGTCTCTGAAAACAATCATGCACTGCCTTGGAATATGGATATAGATGATCTAATAAGTCTTTTCCATTTAAATTTCTTTGGTTCTGCTTGCCAAAATTACATCAGGTGTTTCCAATTGGGGGATGGTATTTTTCTTACTTCCCTGAACTATTGAGTATGGATTCTGTGCGTTATTAAACAGCTGCCGCATTCCACCCCAGAAGTGGCAGCATTTCAGTGATGTCTAGCATGAACTTCCTGTGTGATTTGTACGGCAGTTTGCTGAGTTTGTCATATGCCTTTGAGATCCTCAAGGTGCAAAAGAAATGTCAAATTTTCTTATTTAGTTAAGTGGCTTTGGCGCAGAATGTGTTCTGCCAGTTTTATTCAGGAGGAGAGTGGGGGAGAAGGCGGGCAGTTGGAGTCATTTTCTAGTGGGGATCACAAGCAAAAGCTAGTCGAGAAGAAGGTGTGTGAAAGTGTTTTTCTGCTCTATTTGTTTGTCTTGTCTTGTCAGTGTTTCTGTTTGGTATGTGGGAGGGAGAGCAGGTTAAATGCTCCAACTCTGGGCACTGGCAGTCAGCGTTTAAACTGCTATAGGAGAATGCACCTGTTCAACTGCTGGATACATGCAGTGACTCGATGGGCCCGATTCCTCACTCAGTCATTCGCATCTGTGCAAAGTGCAATGGGTGGAAAATGCTGCCACTCGGCTAGGGTAGCACTTTGCAAGGCAGGGGAAAACCAGGCAAAGTGTCACACACTGGCCTGCTCCCATTTAAGTCAAGCTCCCATAGGAGTAACATTAACACCCTGAATCAGGTACCCACACAGCTTGGGTGCTCGGTATCACTCAGCCTTCAGCCTCAGGCTGTGGACCTGAGACACCAACAAATCCCATTCATTGTGTGTTGTTCCCAAATGGTCCACACGGAGACCAGGGTTTGGCGCTATTTATTAATGAGAGTAACAACAGATTACAATTATGTAGCTCTTTTCCTTCCAACGGGCTTGGTTCAATGTATACATTTATCAGTTCATCCTGGAATGCAGCCACCTCTGGGGTGAGATACAGCCGCTATTTAACCGTGCACAGCAACACTGTGGGTCCATCAGCGAAGAAGAATCCTGGCTCCAATTGAAACGACGGGGAAGTTTAGGTAGGCAGAATGTGACCACCCGCATTAGCCCATCTCTTAATATTATTATTGATGATGTGCAGGACGTTCCCCGATCAAGGCTCAGGGCCCCACAGCGAGGCTCTGTACAGAGAAGTAACAAAGAGGTCGCTGACCTGCAGAGCTGCCAATCTAGATGTGGGACAGGATGGCCCAAGCAGACCATGGGGTGGGAGGAGGAGGTTACAGTAAAGCAAACAGCCATCTCAGCTGCCCATCTGCGTGGGGCAGGGCAGTTTGCGGGCCCCACACCCAGGTCGTTTTTGCGGAGGTGGGGGTGCAATACTCCTGCTCCTATGGTGAAAAGTCCCCACAAGGCCTTTGGTAACCACAAGCAGCAAGACCCATTTGCCCTGCCAGCCAGTGGCCCCCAGCCTGTGCCCAGGCGCTGGCTCAGACCAGCCTGGGGGAAGCTGCCACCTCCTGCAGGGCTGGCAGCGCCCCTTGTGTGCCTGGCTGCTCCCGCCCAGCCCAGCACCCCCGGGCCAAACTGCCAAGGCTGCTGCCTTTGTGCCTGGCTCCATCGCCCACCCTTGGCCTGGAGGGGGGCAAAGGGTGAGCGGGCACCCAGGGGCGGGCTGCTAAAGCCACCCAAGTTCACCTAAGCTCCCCAGCCGCGGGCTGGAGACCCGCCTGGGGCTGGCACCAGGGGCCCGGGCATCACCCCTTAGCTCGCCCTGGGCAGGGCTGGATCCCCCGGGGGCTCGCCGGGCGCGCGTGAAGGGGACGGAGGAGGCGGGCTGGCTGCTGCAGGAGGAGGAGGGAGCGGGGGGCTGGGGCTGGGCCGCCGCGCACACGCTCTCCGCCTCCCCGCGGCGGCTCCCCCCAGGCGCGGGCCGGCGCGGAGCGGAGCGGGCAGAGGCTGGATGGAGCCGGCGGCCGGGCGAGGGGAGGCAGCGGGCTGGCTCAGGCGGCCGGGCTGAAGGCGGCCGGGCAGGAGCGCTGAGGCGGCGGCGGAGCCAGCCCGGGCGGAGGTAAGGGAGGGAGGACGGGGCTAACCTGTTGGGCACGGCTGGAGCCCGGCTCCGGGGCTCGGGCCGCCCAGCCCGGCTCAGGCTGCGGCCCGGGGGCGGGGGACAAAGACCCCGAGCAGCGCAGGTTGCACATTGCACGGAGCTGGGTAAATCCCCGCTTGAGATTTCGGGGGGGGGGGGGGGGAGACACAGCCACACCCCCCCCCCCATCCGCCCCAGATGCACCCGGGCTCTGAACCTGCCGGGAGGCATCACTCCCCCCCGCAAAAAAAATTTCCCCCGGGGGGCGCCCGGCGGCTGGTTGATCGCTGCGGGATTCAGACCCCCCCCCCCCTTCATAGCACTGTAATTAAATCAGGGCTTTTCAAAGCTCTGCCTTCGTGCAACGTGGGTGTTTGCGCAGCGCCCCCAGGAGGGGGCATCCCAGGCAGGGGAGGGAGCCGGGAGCCCGGCTCGTGGCATGGGGGTGAATGGGGAGCAGATGGAAGGTGGTTGCTTGTTGCTGGCATGAAATGGGACAGGCATCTCGCCGGGCCCCTCTTTAGACAGCCGCAGGAGAGCAGAGCCCGGAGCGAGCCGCAGTGTTGAGCTCCCTTCCAGCCCGGCTTTTCTCACCCTCTCCTCCGCTCACAGCCCTGTAAGGAGCCCACCTTGGCAGCAGGACAGCTGGGCTAGGAGATGGCAGAGGAGGGAAGGAGCTAGAGAGAGGAAAGAAGTTGCTTTGGGGACAGAGAGCATCAGCAGTTGTGGGGCAGCCCAGTGCTGGGGTTTAACCATCCAGGCTGCTTTTAGTGATAAGGGAATAAATCTTGCCTAGGAGAGGGAGCCGGACCTGCTAGAGGAGAGCCACTGTCCACACCCATCACTAGATTTTTGCTACTGAAAATATTTAAAAAACCCACAAAAATCTTCCTGATGAGAATTGATTCATCCTCCCCATCCTCTCCGTTCTGAGCCTGGGAAAGGGACTGTGGATGTCACTCGCCTAAGGCCCAATTCTTCTCTCGCTGATAGAGGTGTAAGTGAGCAGTAACTGCACCGGTGTCAATGGATGCACACCAGTGTAAACCCACTGTGAGTGCCGAATCGGGCCGGGTGTTATTAAGGAATCGCATTGACTGCAGAACAGCAAAGGTTCATCCATGCTTCCCAGCTTTATTGGTCTAGTATAATCAGTAAGACGTTTAAGTTGTGATAAGAGGCTTTTATAATAGGTTTTCTATTTAAAAAAAATCTACCACAGGCTTTACAGTGGGTCTGGAGACCATTTCCTGTCTAGTCTTATCTGATTTGTTTCTTTTAGCATCAGGTGTTTGGTAAGTGGTTTTTGCTGTGTTTGTTTTTAATAATTTTAGCTGCTCTCATTACTCTGCTGTAGGGTGTTAAGGAAAGGTTAATGAAGCATGACTTTCTCAACAAAAAATAATACAGAAAGGATCTGTATTCATTCCCAGTCCTGTCTGAGCCAGTCAAAGCTCTGTTCCTTGTTGGATGGTCTCGGCATCTCTCACAGAGAATAACAAAGCATTGACCTGACAGTAGACAAAAAGGTGCTAATTCCAAACTCAGTTCTGTAAGCAGATTCCTAGCAGATAGCGTCAACAACTGTTTTATCCCACCTTTAAAAGGGAGTGAAGCCCACTTAAAGAAAGAACCTGTGAAACAGACCAGGAGTCAATTCTGGTGCTTCAAGGTGACTGAGGGATCAGTTTTCTGTTGTAATTTCATTTTCTTCAAAATGTGACACTCCAAGGTCGCTGTATATTGCCAACCTTGCAAGCTTCGTCCAGCGCGTGGACCCAATGCATGAGGCCTACGTTTGTTCCATGTAGGAGCAGGTAGCTAGATTTTTACCCTCACCCTCTTTCCATTCAATGGAAGTTCAGGCAAAAAATTCCAGGCCCAAGATCAAGATGCTCGGTTTGAATCAATTTTGGGTTGCAGTTACCTTGAGTAGTTCAGCTGTTTTGCTCTTGTTGCATTGCCAGGCAGCTCGTTGGAGAGGGCACATTCCCCTTAGATTGTGGCTGGAGTATAGGACCTGTTGTTGCTACTTTGACCTCTAGTCTCTGAAAGAACAACATTTACATGTCAGAGGCAGAGACAGTGGATTATGCTATTAGCATAATGGTACTGACTGGCCTATCACACAGATTCAGAGGATGCTGTGGCACGTTTCTGGAATAAGTAAATATGTTTATGGCTCAAGGAAGCAATCAAAGTTTGGAAGGTCTAGTTTCTAAGGGGTCAATATAACTTTCATTAGCTTGTGTTGCATTGGGACTGCAACCCAATTAACTACGGCATTAGGTTTCTATCCTTGTTTATCCAATGTGTGGCTCGTCGGCTTATCATGGCTAAGACTCCATGTAAACCTTTATATCCTAGCAAACATCACATCTCATAATGCGACAGGAAATGACTGAAATTGAATTTCCCCCCCACCCCTGTGAGTCTGTTTTTAGAGCATTTTATTCCCCCGATGAGTGTACCTAAAGCTGTGTTTTGGTGGAGCACCACTGACATCCAGTGGGCGGTTGGGGTAATACACAGTAGACATAACTATAAATGGTTTCAGAGTAGCAGCCGTGTTAGTCTGTATCCGCAAAAAGAACAGGAGTACTTGTGGCACCTTAGAGACTAACAAATTCATTAGAGCATAAGCTTTCGTGGACTACAGCCCACTTCTTCGGATGCATATAGAGTGGAATGTATATTGAGGAGATATATATACACACATACAGAGAGCATGAACAGGTGGGAGTTGTCTTACCAACTCTGAGAGGCCAATTAAGTAAGAGAAAATTTTTTTTTGAAGTGATAATCAAGCTAGCCCAGTACAGACAGTTTGATAAGAAGTGTGAGAATACTTACAAGGGGAGATAGATTCAATGTTTGTAATGGCTCAGCCATTCCCAGTTCTTATTCAATCCTGAGTTGATTGTATCTAGTTTGCATATCAATTCCAGCTCAGCAGTCTCTCGTTGGAGTCTGTTTTTGAAGTTTTTCTGTTGTAAGATAGCCACCCGCAGGTCTGTCATAGAATGGCCAGACAGGTTAAAGTGTTCTCCCACTGGTTTTTGAGTATTATGATTCCTGATGTCAGATTTGTGTCCATTAATTCTTTTGCGTAGAGACTGTCTGGTTTGGCCAATGTACATGGCAGAGGGGCATTGCTGGCACATGATGGCCTATATCACATTGGTAGATGTGCAGGTGAACGAGCCCCTGATGGTATGGCTGATGTGATTAGGTCCTATGATGATGTCACTTGAATAGATATGTGGACAGAGTTGGCATCGGGCTTTGTTACAAGGATAGGTTCCTGGGTCAGTGTTTTTGTTCAGTGATGTGTGGTTGCTGGTGAGTATTTAAATAAGGATCTGCCCTCTGATGGTGTTTGGAATGAAATGAAGCTGGGGATCATCTAAAAGGATTTTGACCATGCAAAGAACTGTGCACTGAGGACCTATATACATGAACTGTTCCTGCATTAAGAACAAATATTCAAGGTATCAGCTGGCGCTGTCTGATTCCACAAGAGCCTCTTGGAGTTTTGCAAACTCTAGCTTCCCTGCAAGGCTTCTTGGGGTCGGGTCGGAGACTTAATTGATCAGACCCCTAATGGAATCACTGTGTTCCTGTTGGGATTCCAGATATGCAGGTAGATTTTTCCCCTCTTCAGAGCCATCGTTCATTGTGGTAGCCAGACACATGGTGCTCACCACAACAGAAAACAAATCAAATCCAAAAGACTCCCAACTCTGGGAGGCATGTTCCTGCCTGAGATGGCCTAGAGCACCACCTAGAGGCAGAGCTAGGTCCCTGCAACACAGTCCCAGTTAAGTTTAACGGGGTTCTTTGTAAGTGTCCCCTCATGACAGCAAGGATCGGTTAAAGCGGTTCCTGCTGCTCTCTGCTGGGCTCACAGGTTTGGGGTTTGGAGCCCCCGATTTGGGTTGGAAATTACAGCCCTGGGAATGGTGGAGCTAGGGCCAGTTCAAGCAAATCTGGGTCTCCCTGCAAAGCCGTTCGCTTGGGGATCCCCTACTGAGAAGCCCAGATTCTCTCCCAGGCCTGCTGCAGAAATCCAGAGCACCCGCCAGGGCCAGGATAAGGGGGAGATGTCCCTGAGTGTCCAGGAGCCTCAAGTTATTGTCCTGTTGATTACCGAGCTCTCAGACAGTGTGAAGCAGCTGATGTTTCACATCATGCCGCCCTGGGGCACGAACAGTAAACATCACACCAGCCTTCCAACCTGCCCTGCTGGGAAGGTTATGTATCTACACCGCCCTCTACTGGAGGGAATGGGAATCTCCAACTCTTAGCAGAACTCTTTTATGCTGCTAACAGAGAATCTCCTTCAGCTCAAGGGGTAGGGCCTCTGCTTTCAGACCAGGAGGCGTTGGGTTCTCTCCCCGTGTTGAAGTGCTCCTTGATCACACGGACAGCATAGAGTCATGCACAAAGTTGTAGGAGGGCCACCAGTTTGTTACAATAGTTTGCCCTTTGCCTTCAGATGAGGCTCTCAAATGCCTTTACAAACATTTTCTAAAGCCTGTGAGGAAGGTATTATCTTCATATTACAGAAAGGTAAACTGAGGTGCAGAGGTTAAACAACTCTCCCAAGGGCATACAATGAGTCAGCATCCACGCCAGGAATAGAACCCTGCCCACTGCTCTAACCACAGACAGCATTGCCTCTCCCATGGCACTTCGCTCTTGGTCGTTAATCAGCCAGCGATGCCGTCTCGTGGCCAGTCCCAAGTCCTCTTTAACCCAGCTGACTGCCTGGTCTGGAGCCAAAGCCACCCTGGTTGGTCTGTTCTGGCCCCTGACTTGGGCTTTTTCATATTGTGGTTCCTGGCAAAACGGAGGATTAAAAAAAAACCTCCTTGGGTTTATTTATTGAAACTGAAGCATGTGACAGGCTGCTGCAGAGCAGGAACATGGGGACATTAAAGCCCCAGCACCAAAGCAAACCCCTGAGAGCCGTTGCTGTCACCCTGACACCCAAGGCAGGAAACCCCCTGGCTGTCAGTGTGAAAACCCCATGAGTGGCAGCAGCCCCGTCCTGCCGGCTTATCGGGTTTGGAGGCTTTCAGTGAGGGATTTGCAGCGGCGATAAACCTTAACACCACCCCTCAAAGCTTGAGATAAGCTCTCTAGATAGCCCAGCTCAAAGCTGCTGTCTCTGCTCTTGCATTTGGTGCCAGTGCAGTAGAAGCTACTGAGATGGACGAGACAGTGACTGGACCTGGGAGCAAAGATCTGTTCTGCAGCCTGGGCAGAACCCTGAGCTGCCGGAGGAAGGGGTCAGCCAAAAGGGGCTCGCTTCGGTGCACCACACGAGGTGCTGAATTGCATACAGTAATGCAGGGCCCTTTAAGGAGTGTCTGTGGAAGGAACGCACCTGTGCAAAGAATGCAAGGCTATATGACGGCAGGCCTAAAGGTCTCTGCCGAAATAGCCATCCCTGAGCTAGGTCTCCGGAGGCAGTGGACGAAGGAGCAAGTGGGAGCGAAGGAGCAATTGGATTTCCTTGTGGCCCTGCAACAAAATAACCTGAGACCAGTCTGCAGTCTCCAGCCTGCACTCCTTACAGAGCCCCTTTGCCTCTGAGTTGCCGAGCACCTGCAGCTCCCATGGACTGCAGTGGATTGGGCCCATTAGCTTCGGTGGGCTTTTGCTTCAATAAGGCCCTCAGGATTTGGTCCACTAAGAATACTGTTTCTCTCCAGTGCCAGCTGCTAAGAGCAATGCTCTGAGTCTGGGCTGAAAATGAAACTATGCACATCCCTCCAGTCCCAAACGTTCAGCTAGTGTGAGCTGCTGTGAGAAATGATGCAGAAGCCCTGGGGGTGTAACGAGGAGAAACAGGATGAGACTGAGCAAAGGAAATGGCTGATTATCAGGAGAGCCGTCCTGCCAGTGAGGTGAATTACACTAAAGCCTTCCAGGACTGAGGCCAGTGGGAGCCCCGTCGCTTGGGGCAGTTAAAACTAGACAGGGCAAAGCACTTGAGATGCTGTGGTCATTCTGGCTTTGGCAGGGGGAAGGGCCAGATGATCTCACAGCTCTTTTCCCTCACTAGCTACTGTGCTATTTTGCATGGAGCGTTTAATGTTTTCCCTACTACGTATTACGTTAGCTGAGCCCTTGGCCCCGTTGGGAATAAGCCCCCGGGGGGTATCCCCTGAGGACCACGCTGGGGCTGAGCTGATGGTGTCCTCTCTTGCTTTAGGTCAGCCACAATGGGCTCCGTCAGAGGAGATCACTTCAAGGACATCAGCCCCGTGGTGACCCCCGAGGGGAACGTGGTGATGAGCTTCAGCTTCGACAGCTACCAGCTGGAGGAGGAGGAGCTGCAGACGAAAGGGAATCAGGCCAAGGGAGTCCTCACCTTCATGGAGCCAGGTAGGGCTTGGTGGCTGGGCTTCGCATCTCTCCTGGCTCGCAAGGAGGGAGCGTGGAGGAAGGGCTGAACAGGGCACCTAGCGACGGCAGTGACAGACTGCTGAGGTGGCTCCCTGGATGCAGGGAGGGGAGTGGGGAGAGAGAGCGTTGTCGTAGCCAGTGCTGCACCAACCAGCAGAATGTTCCACGTATCACAGAGCGATGGGCAAATCCTGCTTTGCCTCCCCCAGACTTTGGCCAGGTGTTCAGATTATCCTGGCTCCTTGGGTCGGGAGATCTCACAGGGATGGGCTTTCTTGCAAGGTCTTCTGGCCAGGCCAGACACACCCCTTGAGCAGCCATTACCTCATTGTGGTAATGCTTCAGCCCAAATGAGACCCAGAAGCACAGAGACCACAGGACAGGGTGGAAATAATAACAATGGTACGTTCGGAGAACTTTTCCCAAGCCTCCAGAAGGTTTGGTTCAAATCTTGGCCAGCGTCTGGGGCTGGTTCTTATTGTACAGGAGCCATTTGGCCCAGTCCTTAAGCATAACTACTGTGAGTGGAGCCTGCTGTCCAGGCAGCCCCTGAGCCATCGCCATGGCCCAGACTTCTCCTGTGTCCAAACAGCCTGTGGGGAGAACAAGCTAATCCCAAAGCTTTGTGGCTTTGTAACCCTCCCACATCCCCAGGACTGGCATGGGGGTGCTGCAGCCAGGACCCACCAAAACAAGCAGGGAATTCCCCAACTGCGTGGGTCCGAGGCAGCATGCAGGACGCTTCTCTGCTCACTAGCCAGGGGAGCATGACTGGGCCAGCAACTGCGTGGCTATTGGCTGGCCACCCTCCTGCTGAGCCCTCCCCTCGGAGGAGGCATGCAGGCTTTGACATCCCAGCAGGGTTGGGTAAGAAAGGCCATTCTTGGGGCTGGGATGAGGAAGCGTGCGATGTATTGTGGCTCCTCCCTCGGCTCTTAACCACTCCCCCTTCACTGCCAGGCCTCTCTGTGGCTCCTGCCGTGGTTTCGTTCCTCTCCGTCTGATGTCGGGGCAGTGGGGAGCCTGGGGGCCTGTGCTATTTGCAAGGCACACACATTACCACTTCCCTGTGCAGAGCCCCCGGTATTTGAACAGTGCAGACTCCGACATGTCATAACTGCGGTGTGTTCCCAGATGACAGGAAAGCAATTAACAAGCAGTCGCTCCCCTGGCCAAGATGATCTTATTCGAGAGTTTACTCCCAACATCTCACAGGCTGAGTCACTTGAGCAGGTGCCAGCTGTAGGACAGACCCTTACCTTACCTCCACTGGGGCTAGTTGCATTTGCACCAGCTGCGGCTCTGGCCCTAGGTTTGAACCTCTGCCAATCACTCCCTGTACGTACATCTGCTTCATACCAGATTACTGCCGTCCATTGCACATCAAAGGCCTGGTATTCTTATACAGCCAGAGTCACTGTTGAAATGCCTCTATTCACAGGGTGCAGTTTAGCCAGGCTGGTGTTTATTTGTGGAGTGCCATAGGTGAGCCTGGTGTTGGGCACATTATGGGAACCCTGCAAGACAGCTATCAAACATGAATCCCGCCATTTACAGTTTGTTATAAAGAGGCTGACCCTGCTGTTTAATCCGTCTTGGAGCTCTCCGACCCTGTAATGAGGGGTTAGGGCTTGGAGGCTGCTTTCCCACGTGGCCTTGTGGAGCACTCGCCCCTGGGCCATTAGGTGGCCCTTTGGGAAAGGCTGAGATTTAATACAGCTGTTGCTCTTTTGGGGCCCCTAGATGTTCCCTTGTGAGCCCACCTGAGATAACAAGCAGGTGTCTCTGCTTTGCTCTTTCTGCGGGGGGGGGTGGGGGTGGTTCACATGCAGAAGTGTGGCTGGGCTGAGGTCAGTGATTCTGTGAAAATATGTCTGGCTGTGGAGATAAATAACTTCTCCTAGTACAAGGACCATTTAATTCTGTGATAGAAAAACCTCCCTCTTTGCTCCCGGTATGGAAGGCTGGGAACTACAGGTAGGTGAACAGAGGCATGTGTACACAGATCCATACGTACGAGTGTCTTTAGGAAGATACTTCCCCCGTTGGCTGGTACTACACAAATGTCCGATATGTGGGTTTCTTGCCCCTTCCGCTGAAGCAGCTAATGCTGGCCATTGTTGGAGACAGGGTCCCAGACGAGCTGGACCACTGGTCTAGTCTGGTTATTCCTGTGTGGGTGATCGAGTAGAATAATGGCACTGCAGCGTCTCATGGGAGAGAAGAGAGTTGGAATGAATATAACGGGGATTCTTTACTAAAGCTGCAAGACCCAGACAGAGCCTGTCATTTGGGAATGTTCTGTACCTCATCTCAGTGAACAATAAATCTGTTGCCTCTCAATCTATTTCCCAGCCTATCTGTAGGACTCTGTGTTGGGTTCTAAGAGGCCCATCAGCATAACTGTCACCTGTTCTGTCATATTTTGGCGTGTAGCCTCGGAAGACCCCGAACCCCAGGATCGATACCATGGGATTTACTTTGCTATGCTGCTAGCAGGGGTTGGATTTCTCCTGCCATACAACAGCTTTATCACAGATGTGGACTATTTGCATCACAAATATCCAGGTGGGTCCTTCCCGGCGATGGTGGTTTGGCATGTCCCAGGCTCTGCTCCCTGGATTTCATTCACCCTGAGCCAGGACATGACATGGAAGCTGTCACGTCAGAGTCCTCATTAGCAGGAGAATGCTAGTCTGACAGGCAGAGGGGAATCAGCCCGGACAAGCCGCTGATTTCCAATTCACATTTAACCTTTGAAAGCCAGCAGTCCGGATTCCTGATGTTAAATGCCAATAGCAAACACAGTCAAATTTAGTGACAGGAGATCCTAGAAGCTGGTGCTAGGATGTTGAAAAGACAGAGGCTGCCGAAGTGAGTGTTTGTGTATTTGGTGGGGTCTGGTTTTGAAATAGGACTTGTCCTGGTCTCCCAGTTCTTCTGAGTGCAAATATTTACAGGTGCTGGATGTCTACCAGCCTGAACTCACAAATGTAGCCCAATTAATGACAGCAGTATCACCCAGGGGTGTTTGTATCCTGAGTGCAAAGTGGAGCTATAAAAAATGTGCAGCTGCCCCATGGGCATCTCCTGTGTTGCCCATGGGGTATCTCCCCAGACCCTCACCCCACTTTCTATCATTCCACAGCCTTCTAGTTCAGACAGCCCTGGCTGCCTATTTCCACAGCCTGGAAAATGTTTCCTGTTCCTGGATATCCCTAGACAAGGCAACTCTGAAATTGTTCTTTTGAGCCCGCAGCTGAGTTACCCAAACAATGGCACTATAAACACTGAGCCTGGTTCAGCCCTCAGATAAACCAGACAGGTGGGCTGGGGGAAATACAGAACAGCCACCAGACCCCAAATTCTGTTCACCAAGGTGCCAACACAGACCTGTGGTCAGCAGTATCTTGACAGCACCCTGCTCTCCCCACTGAACTCAACGCACTTAGTCCAACGCTGCTCTTGGAGCGTTGCTGACTGCCCTCACCTCTTCTGTTGCTCTGCAGGGACCTCCATTGTGTTTGATATGAGCCTCACCTACATCCTGGTAGCTTTGGTAGCCGTCATCTTGAACAACGCCCTGGTGGAGCTGCTGAGTTTGCACACCAGGATCTCTGTGGGTAGGTCTCTCCAATTCCTTCCCCTGCCCCAGGGATCCGGACAGGACCCAAGCCTACCCCCGCATTCTGGGGCTATCATATTTCCTTGGCTATTGTCCCATCCCATCAGTGCAAGCGGTCAGGCTAGCATTTGCCAGAAGGATGGACTCTACTCCCGTCTCCAGCGCGTCTCCACCAACTGACCTGGGAACAGGCTGCAAGCACTGAGATATCATTGCCCGTCCATGGCCCCTTCAGAGTACCGGAGTGTCACTTCTGCTCCCCGCCTGATCTCCCAGCAGCGAGGACGAGATGCGTGTTGTGTGTGCAGATATCTTCTGTTCAGTTTCCAGGGGGAAGGGGGTTGGGAGATCCGGGCTGGTCATGTGCAAAGCAGTGTAAGCATATTCCATTCACCCAAGCCTCAGGCCACCCAGTCACTTAGATTTAGCCCAGCATCCAGTGTAAACTGGAAGGGAGGGATAGCTCAGTGGTTTGAGCATTGGCCTGCTAAACCCAGGGTTGTGAGTTCAATCCTTGAGGGGGCCATTTAGGGATCTGGGGCAAAAATCAGTACTTGGTCCTGCTAGTGAAGGCAGGGGGCTGGACTCGATGACCTTTCAGGGTCCCTTCCAGTTCTAGGAGATAGGATATCTCCATATATTAAATTAAACACCCAAACTTTCAGACACACCATTAGCTGGACACCAGAAATACGATCAGGCAGACATTTGGACGCCCAAACATCTGGCTGCCTAGAAACTCAAACATCACGAGGAACCCACATGTTGATGCCTAGGCTTCCATTCTGCCCCATAAGCAGTTAAATAACTAAAGCCATATCCATATTGGTGTAGATGGAAAGAAACGGGGTTTCTCTGGCCCCTTGTTCATCTGCTCTGTAACTCCATCTCCGCCTCAGTGCAGGGACGCACTCTACCTCCAGGCTGTTCCAGTGGCTCTGGCGCTTGGCCCATTGGGTTTTCACTGGGATTCCGCAGGCTGCCGAACTCATCACATCGCTGTCTGGAGCCAGTCCAAAGGCTGGCTGCCAGCTCTGCTCTCTGGCCCCTGACTCCCGTGTCCATCTTGTTCGCTGCAGGATACCTGTTCGCTCTGGGTCCCCTTCTCTTCGTCAGTATCTGCGATGTCTGGTTGGAGCTCTTCACCCACAGGCAAGCGTATGCTATTAACCTGATAGCCGTAGGGGTCGTGGCCTTCGGCTGCACAGGTATGTGAAGACTGGCACAAGGAGGACAGGCCAGGTGGTTTTGGGGAGAGCAGAGTCTTGTTTCAGGGTACAAGGCTTGCTTGAAAATAGAGAGGGGAGTATCTGGAAGGGGGAAACTGCCCCTCCCCTCAAAGATCCTATTTCCTTGCAAGGCAAAGCAGGAACAAACCTTCTGACATTTCTGTTGGGTCCATATAACTCAGCGGTTTGCAGCCCCTGATGGGCCACCTGCTGCTGCCTGAAACTCCAGATCCCTGCTCCCTGAACCATCTCCCTACTCTTCTTCTGAAGTAGATTTGTTCAGTCACTTACATCTGCTCTTCTCAGATCCCGGGAACACCCTATAACCCATAGCACATGAAGCAGCATGCACACCTGCCAGCGAAAACCAGGAGATATCTGATTTGCATTAAATGGCATGTATTTGCATAACATTACCCTGATTTGCATAAAGTGCTGCCTGATGGCC
Organism: Chrysemys picta bellii; assembly: GCF_011386835.1. NCBI lineage: Eukaryota > Metazoa > Chordata > Testudines > Emydidae > Chrysemys > Chrysemys picta. The sequence goes on from NC_088800.1 coordinate 79,196,872, forward strand.
TGGGGGGCTTTCACCTTCTCCTGGAACCCCCAAATACCAAACTCCGTACCCCCCCCCAGCCCATCATCAATCAAACACGCATCCCTCGCATCACCAGGTCAGTCAATGGGGCCAGATCCCAAGCTGGGGGAAATCAGCAGAGCCACCGCTGCTCCTTGCTTTGCCAGCTGGCCTGGCTGGTTTGTTAGTTGTGTTGGGAAGTGCTGATGGGGTGGGGCATACGAGTACCAGGCAGATAGATTAGCTAGAAAAGAACGTGACTTGAACCCCACCTCTTGTTTGGTGAAAAAAGTGTGTGTGTGTGTGGGGGTGGGGTGTTCCTCCTCCCATTTTGGGCTCTGTGAAGTGCCCGTTTTTGAGCTATGGAGACGCATTTATGATTTTTGAATCACCGCTTGCTGTTCCAGCTGCTGAGTTTCTGGTTCATTTTGAAAATATTAGTAACCCAAAAGCCATCAAGTCCAGTGGTTACTGTGCTAACCAAAGCCTTTTCCCTTGTGACTGAATGCTTTGGAATAATGAAATTCCAGGGCCCCGTGCAGCTGCTGGGCAGCGGGACTTGTTAATCCCAGGGCAATCCCCAAGTGGGTGATTTTTATTCGCCGACCATATTTCATCCCGTAAAAACCCAGCCTTCTGCAGCTAATTAGCACCAGCTAGCCCAGGTGTGTTTACAACCTTTTTATGATTTTCTTTATGATGCTGTTTAACACTCTGGAACACAAGTCGTTCGTGTGATGCTTCACATCTGTAAACAACCAGATTCAATCTGCACCCTCACCCCTGCCCCAACACCCTGTTACAGTTTGGCTTTTAGTACCTTGGGCTCTCATGGGCCGGAGGTATCCAGGACCGAGAGCTGGTGCCTTTCCACAGTATTGTCTTCTTATAGCGTTGGCAAGAGTGAAGAAGGCGGTTCTGATTCCTGAAAGCACTTAGACCTGCTTGAGTCCTTCCCCAGCTACAATGAGCTTAAAGTTAAGCATGTGCTGTCTTGAATCAGAACTGCACCAACCTCTTCTGCTTCAACCGCTCCAGGGACCTCGGTAGGAGTCCCAGCAATATGTTTGGGCTAGATCCCCGCGGAATTGTGGGTAGGGAATAATACCTCTTCTCCTCTCTTTTTTCGGCGCGCCTCTCTCTTTAAGTGCAGCAATCCAGTTTCTACGGCTACACCGGGATGCTGCCCAAGCGGTACACCCAGGGGGTGATGACTGGCGAGAGTGAGTATCCTCCTAACCCTGGAGTCTCAAAGCTTGCTAGCTGGCAGAGCGACTCGCGGTTCGGATTAGATAATAGGCTTATTAGCCAGCTGCTGGCTGGCACATTGGCCAGTGCGTCCTTAGTTGGCCCATTCTCCTGGATGTAATCATTAGTTGGCACGTGTAATAAAGACCCCCGGCTTGACACAGAGACGACGTCTATGCTTGGAGCTCAGATGTAATTCCCAGCTCGCGCATACATACTCATGCTAGCTCTCATCAAGCTACTGTGCTAGCCACGGTAGCACGGGCAGCCATGATCAGCCTCATGGGCTGGCCGCCCTGAGTACATACCCACAGGCTTCAGGCGATTTGTGCTTGGGGTGGCTAGCCGTGCTGCTGCTTCCCGTGCTCTCAAGCTCACACGGGTTTGGCTGCGGGAGCTGGGAGCATCCCTAGCTGACAGGGTAGACCTAGACAGAGGCGGGTTGCAATGGTCCATCCACCACAATGTCAGGTTCTGGGGGAAGATGCTGCTGAGAGATGTGACTTCTCCAGCTAAGAGGTCTAGGCGGAGCCCGCCTTTAGCAATCTGGTAACGTTACGCCCAGAGCAAAGTCGCATACACGGGGTACGGCTGCGCCGAGGACAGAGGTATGATTGCAGCGTATGTAGACATACCTGAGCTAGCTGGAGTCTAGCTCACCCGAGTGCTCATAGCTGTGAAGCTGTGGTGGCCTGGACTTCCGTGCGGCCTGTACAAGCCCTTCTGGGACCCGGGGCACTTACTCGGGTGACTAGTCCATGCTGAAGCCTGTGCTTCACTGCGGTTGGTAGCTAGCTCGGGTATGTCTCCACGTGCTGCAGTCACTGTTGCAGTGTAGATGTAACAGCCGTGTTTCTACAGCTGTCTCTCTGGCTCTGTAGAGGGGAGGATAGGAGGAGCAGCATGCAGACAGCACACTCATGTCGCAGGGCATTTTACAGCGAGTAGAACAGAGGATAGAGTCTCTGCTGTGACCAGGGGTAGGGGTGACCTCTATCCCAGTTAGATTGCAGCCCATCTTTCAATGTACACAGCAAAGGCCTTCATTCATTATTAGCTGAGTCTTCTTTAGAAGACCGCTCCATCCCCCATTGCCAGCGTACGTTGGCCCAGCCAGCCCAGCCATCGCTCCGTCTCCAGCCCTGCTCCCTGAGATGGCTCGCTGGAAACCGACCGGCATGCTGCTCGCTCCTCAGGTGCTGCTGTCCAGAAGAGGCGTTAGTCTTTTCCTGGTAAAGTCAACAGCCATTGGCCGGGATAATGGATTTGACATCCTGCTGTGCTCAGACCCGTTGGCCTTGGCACACACTAGCAGGTGGTGGGCACGCTCACCACCTACCATTGGCAGATGCGCTAACTGACGACAGCTGGGGTGCTCGCACTGATAGTTTGACTGATGGGGAAATTCGTTGGTCTTTGGTTGGTGTTTTCATGAGTCAGTGGCCAGCTGGCCCTACGCCAGACAGAGAAAAACTGTAATTACAGTGGGCATGTGGGCCAGAAAGAAAGGCTGCCCCCTCCCATGGGCTGGGGTAATGAACAGCACTCAGTGTGGTTGGCCTGTCCCTTCCGCTTGCACGGAGGGGCATGAAAACTCTGGCATTGTAACTCTGCCTAGTGCTAGCTCCTGGGTTCCTCGGGGAAATACACTGACTGGCAGAGGGGTGCATGCACTGATCTGACGCTGTTTCCCTTTGCTCTGCACGTGTGCGGCTGCTGCTAACACCCAAGAGGGCAAAGCACGAGCATTGCCAGGGACTGCCAGCTGACGGGGCAGCGCCAGGTCTGTGTGGTGTGAGCCGATTCCCCTGTATTTCCCCCAGCAGGAGATGAGCCGTCTCACAGCAGGGAGAGAGAACAGACAGTTCCTGTGCCTCACCCCTTTGTCGGGGAGATAAAAGTGCTGCGCCACTGGCTTCTCCACTCACTTTCCCCCATTGCAGCTAACTCCAAAGCAAACAAGGCCGGGACCAGGTGCCTGTTCTCCTGTGTTGCTGGGGGAAGTACTGGGGAATCAGCTTTACTGACAGAAATCATCTCAGCTCACAGAGTAGCCGCTGGCTCACAGCAGTTGTCAGTTCTCATTCCATCCAGCCCACACCAGCCCACTCAGTACGTGTTAGTGCCCCTCTCTGGGGCCAGGCCAAGACAGGCCTGGCCTGGCCACCGAGTCACATCTTGGGTTCTGTCCTTGTCAGTGGGTTTCAAACCCGCTCCAGAATGGCTCTGCAGCCCTGGCCATTAAGCGGTGCGCTGTCCCTGGACCCCCTGTGCCGACGGGCCTGTTTGTGCTCTCTTCCACTCAGGCACCGCGGGGGTGATCATCTCCCTCAGCCGCATTTTCACCAAACTCCTCCTGTCGGATGAGAAGGAGAACACCATCATCTTCTTCTTCATCTCCATCGGCATCGAGCTCATGTGCTTCATTCTCCACCTGCTGGTGAAGCGCACCCATTTTGTCCGGTACTACACCGCCTGCTCCCGGGAGGGCGCACCTGAGGGCAAAGGGGTCCCAGACCACGGCACCGGATACAGGGTTCACCACGACGTCACTGCAGAGGACGTCAGATTCGTAAGTCTCCCTTTCTGTGCTATGTGGGCGGGTGTGCCAGAGCTTTTAGATCCCGCTGGGGTTCTGCTGCCTCTGACCTGGGCCTCCTGCTGCTGGCCTGAGGCTGATGTGCTGGGGAAGCTATCTCCTAGGAAAATGGGAAGGACTGACAAAGGTGTACAAAGATGCATTGGTTTGGTCCAGGCGGCCTTTTGGTGCAGAACCCAGAGTTGGGTTAGAACTTGGAGCACAGCATCTGCCCCCAGACCCAGGAAAGCGGCAAGCTGGGCCCATGGGAGCAGCTCCAACCAGTGGTGTCAGTTGTTTGGCATGAGAACCATGCTTTGCTTCTCATCACGGTCTGTCTGCCACACAAGTCCCTGCCGAAGGGCATTAGCAGGGCTGCTCCTTCAGCTTCGCAGGCAGAGTGGTGGGCTAGAAATGCAGTGCTCCGTGCTCCAGCCCCTCACAGACGATGTTCATGAATGAGTGTGATAATTGGCCTGCATCTCATTGGCTGTAGGACAGGGGTTGCCACCCTGTCGCCGGTTCAGCCCTTTCTGGTAGGCCGCCTGATCTCTGCACGCTGGCCCCTGCTCTTTGCTTGTAGCTGTGACATTAGACCTTTAAGAGTTTCCTACCATTACTATCCTGTGCAAACAATTGCTGAGGTTGCCATAGGGACGGTACGCGATTGGGCACGGGAGGGGAGGTGGGCTGTGCAGCCCGGAATGGGAGAGGAGATGGGCCTACAAGACAACCTGCTTTCCATTGTTGTGCACACTATGGAAAAATGCGAGAACCCCTCTTTTAGGAGGTATGTGGCGCCCTCTACTGGTGCATTGGTGCAGAGAGAACTGAAGTATTGTATATAAATCTCTACAATAAAGGTGGGTGTCCTAGCATGGCACATAAACTGATCGCTCAATCTAACCCATATTTCCCTCTGCCCTTCCTGGATGGAGTGTATTAGAGCCACTGACCTCATCCATTCTGGCTTTGCTAGTGACAGCAGGACGGTCTTACATCAAGCCGGATACGTTCCCGGAGTCTTTCCCCCTCCTCCCACTGAGCTTTTCCTTGCAAAATACCCCCTGGCTCAACGCTACCCTGATCCCTCTTGTGCTTTCCCCAGGAAAATCGGCCTTGTGGGCAGGTGGGCTCCCCTCCGGGCAGCCTGGGGCATGAAACTGAGCTGGCTGGCAGCGGCACCTACGTGAGGTTTGACGTCCCTCGACCAAGAATCAAAAGGAGCTGGCCCAGCTTCCGAGGTAGGACGCCAGAGTCCAGCTGCAGGGACCCGCTAGCCAGGCTGTCCAGACCCTCGCCAGCACTCGCTGTGACGAGCGCGCTTGTCTTTTGCTCTAGCTGGCAGGGACAACACTCTCACTTAAAGGGGCTTTCGGAGGCTGCCATTTAAAGTGGAACTGTCCCCTTTTTATAGTACTGCGTCCGTGTGAGCGTTTCTGTCGTGTCGTTGGGGGAGGAAGGATATTCCTTTACTGAAGGCTCGGGACATCTGGGGTCAGCTCCTCCGTTGCCACAGCATTTTCATGTGCCCTTGGGCAAGTCACTTATTCTCTCTATGCCTCGGCTCCCCATCTGCACAAAGGGGATGAAAACATGCTCCTAGTTCATCAATATCCGCAAGGCACTCAGAGGTTACTGTGATGGCAGCCATAGACGTCTATCCCTAGGATAGACCTTCCACCCCTAAATGCGTCGCCCTCTAGATACACACAGCATCTCTGAGATGCAGCTGCCTCTGGTGTGGGAGGTGGAATCTATCCAACACATTGCGCTGAACAGCAGTAGAGACAGAGAAACTTTTAGGCCAAAGTGAGGTAATCTCATGATGCACATCACAGGGAGTCTGAGGCAACATTTCTGCCAAGCACTGGACATAAAACAACACTGCCAGCTACCGCAGTCTCTCTCACTTTTTTGCCCTCACAGGGGGCAGGGGAGGAAAGGGAGATCACAGCTAGTGTAAATTAGCTATTCCCCGGAGTTGCAGTTGTGGCATGTACACAACATGTGGAATTACAGCATTCATACATCTCTAGTGTCCGATGGAAATCAGAGAGACTGCTTAGGTAGCCTGCTGGATTCAGCCCTGAGTTCTGCTGAAGTCATTTGAACAGCACCTGTTTACACCAGTCCTGAACCTGGGCCACTGTTCAAGGAATGGAGTCTGGCAAGGGCAAATGGGTTTCCAATGTGGGAGATGGGGTCCGAGTTCTGAGGGCAGAAGCCAGTGTGGTCTTCTGGATTGATACGTCTCTGCCACATGCTGGGAAAGCATCCGTTCATGTGCAGAACTAATCAGTGCCTTTGTGAGCGCCTCTAGACCCGGGCGAAGGCTGGTGGAGGTGAACCTCTCACTGCCGTGCTCTGCAGGGGCAAGAGTGTGGGTTTAGTAATAAGCTGACGAGTTGCTTTGGTGTCCTCCTCCAGACATGATGCTCCATCGCTACGTTGTCTCCAGGGTGATCTGGGCCTACATGCTTTCCATAGCCATGACCTACTTCATCACACTGTGCCTCTTTCCTGGGCTGGAGTCGGAGATCCGCAACTGCACTCTTGGGGAGTGGCTCCCCATCTTAATCATGGCTGTCTTCAACCTCTCGGACTTTGTAGGCAAGGTAGGAGGGGTCCTGGCTAGACTTTCTGTGCAGGCTTCCTTGGGGAGGGTGGGTAGCCGTTAAGGTGCCAGATGGGCAGTAGATTATTAAGGAACAGGTCTCGTCTGATGGCCAGTCTACCCTGCTGTGGAAGAGAACTGGGAGTCAGTTGCCCAGGTTCAGGCCATGGGCTCGGAGTGGCTCGTGACTTCCTGCAGTGCATATTTTTACAGACTTTGTCTTCCCTCTTCTCCTATTAGAAAACCAATCCGATAAAACCGGGTTGTCTGCTGGTCTGGTGTGTTATTAAGGATGTGGTTGGTGTGTGTTTGGACTGAGGTCTGGTCTAAATGGAGTTGGATTGTTACTGAGGATGGGCTAAATTTGGATTCCTTCAGATCCCACATTAGAGACCTGTTTGTTTCCAGTGGCTTTTTTGCTCTGAAACTACCACTGAGTCTAGGTCGGCCTCCTGAACAGCCTCGCGTTTTATTGATCTAGATTTTTACTCCAAAAATCTCTTTACTTTACAACACAATGTGACTTTCCCTCTGTGTTTTAGATCCTGGCTGCCTTGCCTTATGACTGGAGAGGGACCCACCTTCTCATCTACTCTTGTCTGCGAGTGATTTTCATTCCCCTCTTTATAATGTGCGTGTACCCCAGTGGGAAACCCACCTTCAACCACCCCGCTTGGCCTTGCATCTTCTCCCTCCTCATGGGGATCACCAATGGGTACTTTGGCAGCGTACCCATGATCCTGGCTGCTGGCAAAGTGAGCCCGGAGCAGCGGGAACTGGCAGGTAGGAGGAGTAATGTGTTGACACATGCCAGCCGCTCACAGGAGCCGTATAGGGAGGCAGGGACAGTGCTGGCTGGACCCACAGCGTCACAAGTTCCATTTGTGTTTCCCACGGTTAGAAGGGGACCAGGCTGTACTGCCACACCCTTGTCACTGCTCCCGACTTCGGGCCCATCTGCACTACAGGTGCTGCTGAGTTCTTAGCTGGCTTAACACATGGCCACACACCCCATGGCTCCTAACCAGATAATGTGCTGTGGTTTGCCATTGCTCATGACCCTATAACATGATTGGCACCTGCGTTTCAACTTCCCATGTGCACTTGGAAGCAGCAGTTGAGCAGGTGGGAGATTGCCCAGATGTACCCAGAATGCATTGCGGCAGACATTGCTGTGGGATGTGGTAGGTGTGGGCAGGCCAGTGGGGGAAAAGATGCCGTGTGCATGGAACCAGGTCCATGATGAGAGACCAGCTGTGCCTGGGTGGGGAGAGAGGAAGAGGTTGGATCACTCCCAAATATTAAACGGCTGCTGGTGGGAAGCAGGCCTCAATGGGTGGTCGAGTCCCTCTCCTGTTCCTTGTTATCCCTGCAATAGCCCCCAGGCTCAGAGAGCTGCAGGCCAGAGAGTGCTGCCTCCGCACGAAGCCTGGCTATGCACCGACGTGCCAGCTGCCCTGCATGTCGTTTTGCAAGCAGCGCTGGTGCCGAGCATGACTTACCCAGTGGTGCCAGCCCAGTATGGGAGTCCTTCCCCAGAAGCCCGATTTCTAAGAACACCTATGCTTGGGGCTCCCTCTCGGGCTGAACTGGGTCCAGCGGAGGGGCAGGAGGTCAACGCGGGTGTGAGGATCCTGCTGTCCCTTTGGGTGGGTAGAGCTGCCCTCCTGGTGGCTGCCTCCTGCCCATGCTGATCCAATTCCTGCTCTAAGGCTCCCCACGCCAGCTCACACCACTGTGGAGCCAGAGTGCTGCACCCCTATCCACTGCAGGGCACAAACCAGTGACCGGACGCACCCTCACTCTCCCTTGGCCTGGTAGCATAGCCACTGGCGCTGGGTTGCCAGCAATGTGCTCTGGGGGGTATGTTACGGATTAGAGCTAGAGCGGGGAACCTCTGTCCCAAATCCGGCGGGGCCCAGGAGCATGAGTGGAGACACCTCCTGGCACCCTGTTAGGGTCTGAGCCGTCAGCGCATGTCTGGCAGATGAGGGTTAACCTCCTGGCTTCTCTTCCCCGTTCCCCTTCTCCTGCAGGTAACACCATGACTGTGTCCTATATGACCGGATTGACGCTGGGCTCCGCCGTGGCCTACTTTGCCTATAGCCTCACCAGTACGTCTCACAGTACCTGTTTCCACACTGAAACCTACAACAGCTCTTTCACGGCGGGGTACTGAGTGGGCGATGCGGCTGAGGGTGCAGAAGCTCTGTGCCGGGACGGGGTGCAGGAGAAGGGGGCAGGTGGGTTGGGCTGGGGAGGCAAGGAGAATGGGAATGATCTGTCCTGTATTTATTAATCAGTTCCCACCCTCGCCAAAATCTGATCCCTGAAATATTAATCCCCCTTCCAGGCCCCTGGCCTGATGGACTGAAAGGATGGAGCCGATCCTCAGGCCTGCGAGTTGGCTACAGGCAGGGCCAAGAGGTGTTTGCAGTGAGTCATCGCTGGCTTCAGCAATGGCACAGAAGTTTGGGGATGACAGTGGGTGTCGCCCTGAAATGGCCACCCCCGACTTAGCTTCCTCTCTGCTTGCTCTTGTGGGCGAGCTCAGTGCTTCTAGGCTGGCCTCATCTCTCCCCCCACGCCCCACCCCTGCCAGGTCCTCGCGGGGGCTGGATTAGTGGAGCAGAACTTTACAGACGCCGGATACCCATTAGGGGATATAGTGGGTCTAGCGCATGCCTGGTGTAACGCCACTGAAGTCCAGGGCGTTAAACCAGGGATAAGCTTGGCTCAGGGATTTCCCAGCCAGCTATGGGTCTAGGCTGAGGTATTATCCCCTATCGACACTTGGCTGTTCCCAGGTGACAAATTAAAAACAAATGTGAGGGGGCGGGTGAATCGTGGAAGTCCAGCTGATATGTGCCACCGCCATGGAGCCGTTTCTCATGACTAGAAGGGCTCCAGCTCCTTGGGGGATAGAGCAGTGGGGCTTGCCCATCCGCTGCACCCCTTGCCTTAGCATTTCACCCCGCAGGGGAGAGCGGGGAGGAGACTCCTGAGGTGTAGTTTCCCGATTTTGTACAAGGGCGTGGGGTGTCCCCACCCACCCTGACCCAGAGAGCGTGTGCACACAAAGGACAGGGTGCTGAGACTGGTGGGAATGTGATGGCGTTTGTGTCAGACGTTTGTGGTGGTCTTTGGCTCTGAGATAAAATGGACCCCTTGGCTATACCACCTGTGCATATTCCCACCACCATCCTACCGTCCAGCCTCTTGGTCGTCAGACCCGCACGCAGCCGCTTTGCAGTACACGTCACCGCCCGGCACCATCCTGCTGCGTCATGACTATCACAGCTCCCCAGAGCGCTCCTGACACGTGGCAGGTGTAAACCCAAGACTGAGTGTGCGTGCCAGGGAGATGCAAAGAGGAGATGATGGGAAAGTGGGGAGACATTGCAAGGTGAGGGGGCAGTGATAGAGGGGCGGGAGAGAGAGAGAGAGAGAGCCTGACAGAGGGCAAGAGGAGGGGAAAAGACCTGCGGCGACAGAAAGATGCTGCGTTAGAATGAGACACTGTATTGTAATCACTGGCCAAACCCCCACTGGCCTCAATGGGGTAGGAGTGGGGAAGGAGTTATCAATAGCAGGCACCACAACTAAGCTGCCCGGTGTTTGTTACTGTGGCCCTGGGAGTGTAATGCTGTAGGGGGTGTGCCCCTTCCCAAGAGAATGGGTCCTGAGCGGAGTGGAATGGAACCTAGGAGCAGCTGCTCTGCTGTCCTCGGGGATTTGTCTACACTAGCAAATGCTGAAGTAGGGGTGGGTGACAAGCAGGCAAAAGCCCCAGTGTCCTCTCCACACTGCAGCTTCCACCACTGCCATCACCTCTGGGGAGGGATTGATGGTTATGCAGTTTGCTAGTGCAGACTGAGCCTTCTCGAAAGTTCAGTTCTTCCTTTTCCAGCCTCCCCAGTGTGATGCTGTACTAGGAATTCCTGCCCGTGGAGACACAGCAGCTCCACCAGTCACCCTGAAAGACCCAAGGGCTTAGCTCTCCCATTCCCCTCTTCGGTCCATCCCCAGAGCAGGGCACGTGCTCAGTGACCATTCCACTCTGGTCCCCGGGACAGTGGCAGGCGTTAAGGAGGGCGGGGTGGAGAATAGAACAATCACTGGAGAGTAGGATGGAGCGGCTTCTTCGGCTCAGCTAGCACAGAGCTCATGTGGGGCCCACATGCCCAAGTCCCACTATTGACACCTCCCCATAAAAGAACATCCCAGTAACTAGAACTGCCTCTCTATTGAATGTGCAGAGCCCTAGAGAGAGGCCCAGAGGTTGTGCCACAATCAAGGCTTGCTTCAGTCCTGCATAAGCCACTAAGGTGACTTGAAATGGGGGTAGGGTTTTTTCCCCTTGTAAATTGCAGCTCCACGTTGCATACTCTTGCAAGTCTCCTGGTCGTTGGCGTTTTCCATAAGCCCCAGCGCCTGGCGTTAGAAACCTCAGCTTTAATTCAAACAATATACGTTTCCAGCCCTCCTGGTTCTAGAAACAAACCTGAATCCCCAAATCCCTGAAGGCAAATAAAAAGCACCCAAGTCTTACTATATTTTTAAAAATCTCATGATTTGTAAACCTTTCTCATGAGTTTCAGGAGCCTGAGCCGTGAGTTTTAAACGCTGAGTGGTGCTGCAGATGTGCCCCGTCTCCTCTTTCAGTGACGTATCACTGCGTCCAGGGGGAGCATACTATGTGCCACTGGTTTCTTTTATCTGCGTGATGAGCATGTATTGCACAGAGCCGCAAAGTACAGGCATGACTGTATCAAGTAGAGAGACCCTGGCCAGTTTTATGATCTTTGGACTAGATCGTAAAGTACATGATAACAAATACTGAGACGAGCTGCTTGCTCCATAAATTTTATATGTGCACGTAGCTCATTTTGTAATATTTTAACTATATTTTAGAGGACGTCATATTCTTTTTTTTCCTTTTTTTTTTTTTTTGTAATACAGAGCAGCTGTCTAAGCTATTTATGGGGAAATCAATAGATTTTTCCTCAGGGGAATCAAACCAAGCACAGGTGTGTCTGCTTGCACCTGGGTCATCCTGCCAGTTGACTAGAAATACCTGATCAGTTGTCACTGGCAGTGAAACTAACAATTAAACAAAGTCATCCAGGCATGGTGCTGAGCTTTGGCCATCCCCTGCAGTTACAGTGCAAGGGTGGTCACGGGCTGCATTTGCGGTCGGTCTACACCAGGGATCTGCAACCTATGGCACGCAGCTCGCCAGGGTAAGCACCGTGGCGGGCCGGGCCGGTTTGTTTACCTGCCGCGTCCGCAGGTTCGGCCGATCGCGGCTCCCACTGCCCGCGGTTCGCTGCTCCAGGCCAATGGGGGCTGCGGGAAGCGACGCGGGCCAAGAGATGTGCTGGCCGCCCTTCCCGCAGCCCCCATTGGCCTGAAGCGGCGAACCGCGGCCAGTGGGAGCCGCGATCGGCCGAACCTGCAGACGCGGCAGGTAAACAAATCGGCCTGGCCCGCCAGTGTGCTTACCCTGGCGAGCCGCGTGCCAAAGGTTGCTGATCCCTGGTGTACACTGCGGTTAGACATACCCTGAAGCTGGCCCCTGCCAGCTGACATGGGCTCACGGGCTTGGGCTGCGGGCAGGGGTGGCGCCAGGCAGCAGCACAGCAAGCGCGTGCCTGGGGCGACAAGCCGCGGGAGGTGGCAGTCAGGTAGCCCTCGGCGGCATACCTGCGGGAGGTCCGCCGGCCCGCAGCTTCGAATCCGCGTTACCAGCCTGACTGCCGTGCTTGGGGCGGCAAAAAACATAGAGCCGCCCCTGGCTGCGGGGCTGGTTACTTGCAGTGTAGACGTTCCAGCTCAGGCTGCATCCCAACCTCTGGGACCCTGCCACTTTGTAGGTCCCTAGAGACTGGGCTCCAGGCCAAACGTGGATGTCTACACTCCAATTAAACAGCCCCACAGCCCGAGCTCTGCGAGCCCAAATCAGCTGGCATGGGGCAGCTGCAGGATTGCAGTTGCAGTGTAGACATACCCTAAGTGGCCAGGGCCTGCAGTCTCAAAGCCATGTGACTTTAGTCATGGCACAAAGCCTTTTCCTTTGCAGCACAATGCTCCCTGCACCACTTCCGCTAATGGTTCCTTGCCATCCTTCCCTGCTTTCTATGCAGAGTCACAGAGTGTAAGGCCGGAGGGGATTAACATCATGTTCTTGGGCGGCCGACCTGCTGCATAGCACAGGCCAGAGAATTTCGCCTGCAGTGGAGGGGCCTAGTCCTCCCTTCCGTGTAACCTAGCAACACTTGTCTGCCAGCATCGTGTGCTCACACAGAATCTAGCACTACATTGAAAACACGTCCTCAGCGCTGAGTTGGCTGATGGACAGAAAACGAGCCGTGTCAACCACTCCTACTGCAGTGACGACACTGCCTCCCAGCCAACTGCTCGATGCCTTGTTGGGGTGAGCTGGCGGGGGCATGGTCAGGAGCCAGGCTGCCTTATAATAATATAATGTATGGAGATATACCTATCTCATAGAGCTGGAAGGGACCTTGAAAGGTCATGAAGTCCAGTTCCCTGCCTTCACTAGGCAGGACCAATTTTTTTTTGGCCCAGATCCCTAAATGGTCCCCTTAAGGATTGAACTCACAACCCTGGGTTTAGCACGCCAATGCTCAAACCCCTGAGCTATAGCTAGTGGCAGCCAGGCACTTTAGGCCAACTATCCCTGAGCCAATGAGCGAGGAGGAATGGTTTTTAAAAAGAGGGCTAGTGGCAAAACAGCCACAGACTGTGCTTGCCTTGTTTTAAGAGAGTTGTGCTCTGAAGAGTGGATTGATGAGGTCTAGCTTGTCTTCAGAGAGTCTCCCAAACCAAGCCACCTTCCCCATACACTGAGGGAGTTTGGCTCTGGAGCCAGACTTCACAGCTGGGTCTGGAGTGGTTGCTACATAAGGTCACTTTGTAGGCTAGCCCCCGAAAACGGTACAGGAAAGGCCGAGCTGTCAAATGTACCGCCCCAAATAGCTCTAGAGTTGTGTGTCAGCCATTCCAGACTCATTTGCTGTCCTATGTGCTGCGAAGGAAATCAATCCATTTTAAAGAAATAATAAAGTATTTGGCAGAGCTAGTTCAGCTAGTGTAAATTGTCTAGAGGCAGCGACACGGGAAGCGACATGGCCAAAAAGTACGTGGCTTTGTAGGGAATACGAGTACATGGCTCCATCTCCCGCCTCGCCCGCCAACACCCGCCTCTCCGCTGGGCCTGGGCGGGAGAGTGGTGTGCTGTAAAAGAATGTTTGCTCATAGCAGCCTGTGCGCTAGAGCAGGGCAGACAAGTTGAGTGGAGGGACAGGGCACCAAACACACTCCCTCGCACTCCCAATGGCCCAGCTTTGTTGCAGGGACAGCTGGTGAATCAGAGGAGCTGAGAGTTGGAGTCAGGCTAAGTAAGTAGGGAAATGAATTCGCCGGGGCTGGTTTTAAACTGTTCTTCCCAGGAAGGGGCTGATGGAGAGGGAGAGCAGTCTAGCCATCAGAGGATGGTCAGCTCAGAGGCCTTCCCAGCTCTGCCACTGGTCCCCTGGGCAAAACGGAGCTGATGATAGTACGTTCACTGGGGATGGGGTGGGTCATTCACAGAAGTATTTGTAAAGCACATTGAGAGCGTCAACTGGATGCTGCTGTAGGGGCCCAGAGCACAATTAGCACAGCTTCCCAAGCCAGGGCTGACCAGCCTCAAGCTAGAACAGGGCTAGGCCTCGTCTGCCAGGGCCAGGCAGTTGTTTGGAGCCATTTCTGGGAGATCAATGCAAGTGGGCCGGCATGTGGATGTGCCCCTCTGGTTTCAGATCTCTGTGCAGATGGCTGAGGAAGGGCAGGGCAGGAGAGGAGGCGACACTGCCCCACCCATGGTACTGGCCCCATCATCTGCCCTGAGCCGATACCTGCTGCTGGGGTTCCATGTTGATAGCACGTCAGCGAGAGCGGTAGCCTCCAGCATCCACAGCTCCCCCAGACTCTTGCACCGGCCAAGGCAAGCTCAGTGAGGGCCATGGCCTGCTGGTTGGTGCGTGGGAAGACATGATGGGACCAGTGTTTGGGAAGGGTTCAGGATCACGTGGTTGCTTGCCTCAGTGACAAAGCCCTCACCACCAGATTTTATTCAGGATCGGGGGAGGGAGGGCACCCCAACTACTTAATTCTGCCCCGTCCATCCCACCCCTCCTGATTAGGAGCAGTTACATGTGCTACCTAACCCTTTCAGAAAGTGCCTAGCTCCCTCCAGTGTGCCCTTGCCCCATGCAGTGGGACCAGGTTTATATCAATGGAGAGAGCGATTTAATATTGTAGCACATCCATGACCACGGCAACACATCTTGGTTGCTGGTCCTGGCCAATCAGCCCTTCACAGCAACAACAGGGAGAGGAGCCAGATCTCCCTTCTTCCAACCACTGGAGTCAAAGCCGACGCTCCATCAGTCAGCAGCAAGAGCGGTGGCTGTGACACCAAGGCTATAGCTTCATTACAGGGGTGGCCAACCTGTAGCTCTGGAGCCACATGCAGCTCGTCAGAAGTTAATATTCGGCTCCTTGTATAGGCACCGACTCCGGGGCTGGAGTTACAGGTGCCAACTTTCCAATGGGCCAGGGGGTGCTCACTGCTCAACCCCTGGCTCTGCCACAGGTCCTGCCCACACTCCACCCGTTCCCGCCCCCAAGCCTGCCATGCTCTCGCTCCTCCCCCGCCCAACCCAGAGCCTCCTGCACACCACGAAACAGCTGATCAGGAGGTGTGGGGAGGGAGCAGGAGGCGCTGATCGGTGGGGCTGCCGGTGGGCAGGAGGTGCTGGAAGTTGGGGGGGGGGGAGCTGATAGGGGGCTGCTGATGTATTACTGTGGCTCTTTGGCAATGTACATTGGTAAATTCTGGCTCCCGCTCAGGTGGGCCACCCCTGGTTTAAGAGCTCATCCACAGGGCTGTTCAGGGGCACTGGCTGAGACAATTGTGAACGCTGGTGGCAGAGGGAGGTTAGTACTGGCCAATCAGCACTTAGTGCTTAGCGGGAACGGGTGCAGAAATATGGCCACACGCTCACCCTTTCCCGTCTCATAGTTCTGTTTGCTCCTCTTCTGGTGCACAACCGTGTGGAAGGTCCGATGGGGAGGAGCCCAACTGGCTGGGTTGATGTACACTGATCAGGGAACCTGCAAGCACCGGCTTGGATTGACCCGCGTGGGTAGTTGCTAAGCATAGGTTCAACTGTGGTGTATAGGGACCCGAAGGTCTGCACCCCACCGTACACAGAGGCCACAGTTATAGCAGGGTTAATGCCCATCATGGTGCTTTTTTGCAATGCAGAGAAGCCCAGTCCGCATTTTAACTGGGCTCGCTGCTGAGAGTGTTACTTAAAGACCTGGACAGAGGAAGTATTTGCCGAACATATTTTGCCAAACCCCAGGACCGGTGCTGTGTAAGCTTGAGTGCCAGCTACTGGCCTCTGAGCCATTAATGTCCACTGTACAGATCTGCTGCCAGCCAGCCCACACGGCACGACTCCAGGCCATGCCGATGCCAAAGCTGGTTGTCCCCTGTGCTTTCCCAGCTGCCTTTCCCGACCTACCTGGGATTTAATTATGGTGTGACCACAGCACACAAGAGCGCCAGCACAGCGTAGCTGACGCCTATAGCACACCAAAGAAGAAATCTAGTTATGGGCCTGGCGTGGGCTTTAATGGGTGGCAGGAGGTGACGCACACCTGTGGCGCTGTACCAACAGGCTGGCGCACAGCCTAAACTGCCATGGCAACATGGGCTGCTGATTTGGTGGCCAGGGTGAATGGGGCCAAACTGTGGTGGAGCCACCATACTCTACCCCGGGCCGGGAACGGAGCTAGACCACAGTTTTGAAGCCGCGCTTGGCCAGGCCTCATGTACTAGAGCCTTATTTGCACACAGCAGGTTCAAGCCTGTGTCAAACTACTTGCACACACCCCACATTTGGAGACCAATGGCTTGCTGGTTTCCCTTGCCTCTTCCTGGGGAAAGGCCATACCCGATGAGCACAGGCGTCCAGCCTCAGCTCTTTGCGTCACGCCAAATGGCGGGACACACACACATGGCTTGTTGGACATGCGTCCGGCAGGCTTTGTTCCCGCCTACACTGCAGGTACCGTCACGGCAGCGGAGCGCTTACAACACCATAGCTGTCAGTGGGCCGCGTGCTCACCCTGGCCAGTGCTGGGTCGTTACAGAATGCGATCATGGGTCTAACTAGAGCTGAGTGGGTAGGAGCTAATCGGGCCATCCACCCTCGCCGCCTGCTGTCATTTTCTCAAGCCGATTCACTATTGTAAATGAGTCACTCTGTCCTGTAGCTTGTCCAGCAGCCATTGCTGGTGTGTATGTGACATTGAGGGGGAAGGGGTGGTAATCTTGGTTCATTCTGATTGGCCAACCCAGGGAGACGCTATTGTTTGTGGTGTTCCCCCCCCACCTCCGGGATGAGAATGACTTGGGTCCAATCCTCACATTTCCCATTCAAAAAGCCACTGCCTTTGACTAGCCTCCAACATTTGATTTAAAGTGGCTGGCCACACAAATGTGCCTGCCAACAAACTCCTTGGCTAGGGTGGCATGGAAAGCAGCTGGAAAACACAGCCTGAGCATGGGCAAAGCCAATGCCAGTTTTGTTTTGTTCTTTTTTAATTGGGGTGACTGGTCACGTCTGGAGAGATTTGCTCAGCACTTGGCCCATCAATGGAAGGGAGCCTAAACTGTGGTAGAACCTGTCTGGGTCTCTCATGTGATCTTTTCAGTGATGATGGGCTAGGGTGACCAGAAGTCCCGATTTTATAGGGACAGGCCCGATTTTGGGTTCTTTTTCTTATATAGGTTCCTATTACCCCGCACTCCCTGTCCTGATTTTTCACATTTGCTGTCTGGTCACCCTATGATGGGCCCTGGTCAGCTAAAAGAGTCCTCCAGGAAAATCCTAGCGTGCAATTTATGCCTGTCCTCCACACCAACACCCATTATAAAAAAATGCTTTACGACTGGGCTCAGCAGTGCATTTAAAGTCCACGATGCTGCCTTCAAGAGCAGGCTGAAAATTGCAGTCAGCGAGGGGAACTGGACACTCCATTTCTGTAGCCGCTCCCCCCAGAAGCGTTGAACATCTCGGTTGGGATAGGTGCCGTTGGGAATTGCAGAAAAGACAAATCAAGTGGCATTGTGTGAAGGAGCCAGTCGTGTGACAAATACAAGCTGATTCACTAGCACGCGGTTTGCAACTAAGCAAACATCGTATGGGCCGGCTGAGCAGGGCCGTTTTATAGCCTGTACCAGCTTATCAAAGCCAAATCACGTGTGTTTGACCGGCAGGGTTTACAGGTGCAATATGACTGTTTAGTGGCACGTGCAGCCTCCCATCTAAGCTTGTCCAGTGTGTGTGTCCATAAACGTAGGGCTACATTAACTGCAAGCCACACTTGGAGGTTGGCACCTTTCAGTACGTTCTTTTCTGCCCCTGAAAATACCCCCAGGCCAAGCTAGACGGGCAATTAAGGGGCTACTCACTACATAGCAGGATGGAAGCAGCATCATGTCTCAGCCCAGCTGCTGTCAGGTTCCCTTGAACACACAGGGTTGTTTGTGAGGGAGCCTGGCTCGCTCTGGAGTTGGCTCCCCCCTGGGCGTGCGGGTGCGTATGTGCCAGCGTCCTCATCCCAGAGTGCTGCTGAAACATCTTTG
This sequence comes from Chrysemys picta bellii, assembly GCF_011386835.1. NCBI lineage: Eukaryota > Metazoa > Chordata > Testudines > Emydidae > Chrysemys > Chrysemys picta. The sequence goes on from NC_088800.1 coordinate 79,215,043, forward strand.
TTTGCATCCACAGGGCAGTAGCGCCGTGGGCTGCGGGCCGGGCTAAGCTAAAGACTCTAATGCGCATCTCTCTCAGGAGGGGTTTCAGGCCTCGTCCCGTCTCTGTGTCGCTGTCTTAGTTGTCACTTTGCTGTTGTGTGTTTGCTGATGAATAAACTCTGTTTTTTGTAAAAGGCACCAGAGAGCAGGCCCCGGCTCGCTTCCTTTCTCTGCTGGGGGAGGTCTGGCCAGAGGGGACAGTCAGCAGCCAGCCAGCAGCCATTTGCTAGTCACTGAGCCTCAGCGGTATTTAGGTGCCCACCACCTATTGATTTTAGTGGGAGTTAGGCACCTGAATAGTTTTGCCCCTCTGGGACTAGAGGGCAAAAGCAGGGTGCCGCCCTTGCCCCACCATCCCTTCCAGCACAGTCTGTACAGCCCTTTGGTAGCCCCACAGCCCCAGTCCCAGTCAGTGGACCTGGGGCAGCCGCGGGTCTGTTATTACAGTCCCTCAGTTTCCCACCTGTAAAATGGGGATAATAGCACTGCCCTACCTCATGGGGCTCGGGGTGTGAGTCAGGGAAGAGATGGGCCTAGACCGCCAGAGTTTCTGCCTCCTGGCACTGCGTGCATGGCCCTAACTCACACTGCCCTACCCAGGCTTTTAAAGCCCAGTTTAGGAATACATTTTATTCAGCTTAGATCACAAAGTAAAACCGTAACTCACACCCCACCATTAGACAATTAAACCTGTGAGCCTTTGCTCCCAAAAGAACAGGAGCATTGGATTGTGGGGGTCAGGCCGTCAGTGGGGCAAAGGCAGCAGTCCTTGTCACGGCTTGGGAAAAAAACCTCCTCCCCCATCCGGTGGGATGTCAGGTAAAGGCCCCCTCTGCATGCGCCCACCATGAGGTCTTTCCAAACAATCCGCACGGGGGCAGGAGCTGTGCTGACCGCGCCCTTCCGCCTTGCAGCATATTCCTGTCAAGGGAGAGGTGGGCTCTGGGCAGAAGCCTCCTGCTTCTTTGCTACATCATAGCTGGGGCCAGCCAGACTTTGCCACCTTGAGGGCTGTTAGCAGCTTGCTAGGAGCCTAAATATGCCTCTAAAATAGCCTTCCACGGCGAGTGCCACCACAAATGCAGAGCATTCTCCTTGGGCTGGGCTCAGCCTCGAGAGAGGCGGGAAATTGCTTTCCTTGGGCGTTCACCAACAATAAAAGCCATCCACGACGCAGCAGCAGCCCCGCCCTGCCGTTCCAGGCACGCGCCTCGGGGACGCCCCAGGTTGTGCTGGCCCATTGAGTCCATGGGATGCCTGGAAGCTGGAAAAAAGGTAGAGGATGTCCCTAGGAAGTCGCCATCTGAAAACTAGCACCTCAGCCGGCCTTCAGCACCAGTGCCATGGGGCAGCTGCACACCCGCCGCACAACCAGGCCTGGGCAGGAGGTAAATGGTTATTAGGCCGTCTCCTGTCAAAGCCAAGTGCCAAGACACACCCAAACACTGAATAACCAAGTCTCCTTCTGCAGTGCCCAGGCCTGAAGGGGGGAGGTGGGGTCGTGGCGCAAGGAAAATGGGAGCCTTGACCTCACTCTGCTGAGTTCTAACTCAGCGCCTTTGTGTAAGATTGGCCGTGTTGGCTAAGCTCTCGGAGAAAAATGCAACAGGGTGAATTTAAACTGATCTAGTTAGACCTGCAGGAACCTCATTGCGCTCTAAGAGCATCTAGCGTGGTTGAGTTTATACCTCTTCCCCATTTAGTTAAAATAAACCAGATTAGGAGTGTCCACACACGGGCTTTGCACCAGTGTAACTAAATCAATTTAATGGTGCAATTTTCTCATTGGCTCAAAGCTCAGGCTGCTCACGTGTGGGAAGGCGGCCAGGCAGGGAATAAGATGCAGCGTAGTGCACCGTACACCCACAGATGGTCTATTGCCTTCGCTAGTTGCTACAATCCAAAGTCGAAATCAATGGGCACTGTGGGTGCATGGCCGTCCTGAAAGGCAGGTGACTAGCATCGGTCATTCAACATCCAAGGCAGCCCTAATTAGAGGCCCTTTTTAAGTTGTCTCCAGCAGGACCTCGGAGGCCAGTGATGGATTTGTTTGGAAGCTTACATGATCCGAAAGAAAAACCTAGTGCTGTGAGACAAGGGCTTGAGGTTAAACTCCAGGTGGACAGGTTCCTGGCTCAGCTGGGTTAGCTTGTTTGAATCCCGAATCCCCTGAAACGGGAACAGGCATCTTAGCCAAGCTGATGGGCATTCCCTGGGACATGGGAGACTGCGAGTGAAACGCCATGGCTTAGCTGAGCTGGCCAGAGCAGCTGGGGTGGGAATCAGGCCTGCTTACATGCTGCAGGCAGCCAACATTGGAAAGCCACTGCCTCCCTTCTGGCCAGTCTCATTTTAAGAGACGTCTCCTGTCCTTGTCTCTGCCCCCCCCTCCAGCCGCGCCCTGTCCTGTCTCATTCTAGGCTGCGTGCTCCCAATGGCAGACTTGCCCTATCCATGCAGCACTGGCTGTTACTTGCAGCTTCTTAGAGACGGCTACATCTGGCTCCTGTTAGGAAGTTACTGTGCTAATGGTGCTTTTCCAGTGCTGAACTGGGAAAGCCAGGAGACAGTGAGGTGCAGCCACCCTGTGTCACCACAGGTACTGAAAATACATGTGCCTTGGCCAGGAGGTAGTTGGGCTCAGCAGGGGTGCGTGGCTCTCCATCAGCACCACTGCTTTCCCCAGCTTTCTGGTAGAACAGTATCCAGCACAATCCAGCCTTGCAGTTTCTGCAGGAACAGCCCAGGCAGCAGACACCCCAAGCCAGACTGGGGGCAGTGCAGGACTGATGCACATTTCCCCCAATACCCCTTTCACCTTGTCCCCCCTGCCCAGCGCAGAGGCTCCAAGCAAGCCAAACATTAGCTTGGGGGCTCAACGTGTCCAGGCTAACTCACTTCTTTCCCCACCTGGGGTCAAGGCAGCCAGGCCTGAAGGTCACTCTTGTTCCCTCGGCTCCAGCCACCATCTCCTTGGCTACAGAGGTGCCCTGGATTACTCCTTTGGCTGAGAACAACCAAGGAAGATGATTCCATAGAATCATAGGGTTGGAAAGGACCTCAGAAGGTCATCTAGTCCAATCCCCTGCTCAAAGCCAATCCCCAGACAGATTTTTGCCCCAGCTCCCTAAATGGCCCCCTCAAGGATTGAACTCACAACCCTGGGTTTAGCAGGCCAATGCTCAAACCACTGAGCTATCCCTCCCCCCCACCAGGAGCCTGGCACTGATGCTCCTGCAGTGGCCCATACCTCATTCATTGCACTGCTCCTTCCGCTGCATTGCAGGCATCTACCTGCCGCCCCCAAAACCTGCACGTGCCTCCTCTCTGCTCCCCACCCTGGGAGCGATGAGTGCTCCAGACGCAGGGCAGAGCATTCATCAGACTTGTGCTCGGAGCCAGGTTTGTTGGGTGCTGTGTAATTAGACCATTGCACCCCTAGGGAGGGCCACTCAGAGAGGGTGTCAAACTCAATCGCCTAAATCTGGCTGTCACAAATCCACAACGCATCTGTTTGGCCGCTCTCAGCTAACCCAGCGTAAGGGTGTACCAAAGCTTGACGGCACACTTAATAGACAGCGTGGACTGAACCCAGGACCATTAGCACTAAGACCGCATCTCTCCTAGACACCTGAGCCATTGGCAACTGAAGCAGTAGGATAGCAGCGTATGGAGTAACAGCACCGTGTGGGATAGTATCCTAACCATGTCATAGTAGGGGCGGTTCTGCCCTGTGCCCACCCTTGGGCTATGCTGCACCCTTGAAGGTACATTGCCTTCTGGGTATCTCACTTCCTAGTGCAGCTCCTTGATAGGGTGGCTTCTGGGAGCCCAGGGGAACGGGAGGAGGTCAGTGTGGTGTGTCTTACTGCTTCTAGAAAACATTCATTCAGAGTCCCAGAAGCCAGGCAGTAGCTGCCAGAACATGGCCCTGTCCAAGTACATGGGGCCCAGGTTGGGAGCAGCCCAAAGTCCATTGTCTGTTAGAGTGCAGACAGCATGGGTGCCTTCGGGCACAGCTCAGAAGCTGCGTTAGGAGAGGTGCATATGAGTCTCGAGCTGGCCCAATACAGGTATACACACCAGTGGTCTATCGGCTGCTCCTTGGTAAATCTCAGTGCGTAAGCAAATCCACGGACATGGAGACACTCTGTGTCGAGACCACACCCCCATCTCCCCAAAGACAATGAGCACAATGTTAGCCATCTTTATGAGAATGCCGTCTCCATCAAGCAAAGCAACCTGTGTTGGTCCCTCAGTAGCTGTTAAAAGCACAGTTCTACGCGGACAAGTGACTCAGTAAAAACGGCACCTTCTCACTCAGCAGACCTGCCCTCCTGCATGCATTAGAGTCAGCACATAGGACTGACACCTCAGTTAAGACACATGCTTTACTGATTCAGAGCGTAAACTAACTTCTCGCTGCCTCTTATCTCTGCTGAGCCAACACCGCTCAGAGCCAGCTGCGGATTCTATTCCATATTGAGATGTAGGGAACAGTCAGACTGATGCAGTCATTCACACCTGTGCAGAGGAGTGGGCTGGCTGTAACTCTTGGCATGATTTGGCCTGCAGGACCTTTCTGAATGGTGTTTATAGGAGAAGAAAAGAGTGCAGCTTGGCTGAGATCCAAGGCTGAGGTTGCAGTTGGAAGAGACCCTCTCTCTGTTCACAAAGACTCAGGAAAGCACTTAAGCATGCGCTTAGTTTTCATTGAAGCCCATGAGACTTAAGCACATACATAAAGGATTTTCCTAAACAGGGATGGATTCAAATATATGTGTGCACTTCCCTGGAGTAGCACCAAACGGAGCACATGGGACCAAGAAGTCAGAGACAGGCAATCAGGCCGAGGCAATTTTACAGTGACTGTTTGGAGCAGGAGGGCTTTCACTGCATTGCAGAGAGTAGACAACTCCTGCCTCCCCACATGGGGGTGGGGGGGGGGCGTAGAGGGGGCACAATCTAATGGGGAGTACACGTGACTGCCCCATGTATCTCCCCTGCCCAGTGACACCCCCTCCCCCCCGTGCCCAGCCTGGGGCTGCCGCGTTCTGCCCACCCCATGTTACCTGTGGGGGGAGAGGGGCTCTGTCCTTCTCCTGCTGCACCTGCCCCCCCACTCCTGCCGCATGTTTGGCTGCTCTCCCAGGCTCAAGCCGTCTGCTCAAGGTCGCTGCTCTGCGCAGCACAGCAGCTGCCTGAGAGAGCCTGGCTGGGGAGGTGACAGCAGCAACCCGCTCCC